>NC_044319.2:58705383-59011906 GCF_007474595.2 Lynx canadensis | reverse complement strand
GGAGGGATACTATCTTTTTTTTTAATTTTTAAGATGTTTTTATTTATTTTTGAGAGAGAGAGAGAGAACAGGGGAGGGGCAGAGAGAGAAGACACAGAATCGGAAGCAGGCTCCAGGCTCTGAGCTGTCAGCGCAGAGCCCAATGTGGGGCTCAAACTCATGAACCATGAGATCATGACCTGAGCCAAAGTTGGACTCTTAACTGACTGAGCCACCCAGGTGCCCCAGGAGGCATACTATCTTAAGGGAACTATTCCAGAGCCATGAATCACTGGAGTGACCCTATTAAAAAAGTAATATATTTAGATCAAGGCCAGTTAAGGGAGTTAAAAAAATATAAGAATTTATATATATATTAAAGATTTTGCTTTTAAGTAATCTCTATACCCAACATGGGGCTTGAATTTACAGCCCTGAGATCAAGAGTCACATGCTCTACCACTGAACCAGCTAGGTGCCCATCTAAAGACTGTATATTGAAGAACCCTCATGCAGTCGTAGGTTTCCTGGAGGATGTTTCCCTGGTAGACTCAGTCTCTTTTCTTCCCAAACTCCTGGGGTTCAAAGTCCTTTGGCTTCAGCCCTTCTTTGTTTGACAGATGCGGGAAGTACAGATCCCCCTACTTCTCCGCCATGCTGGCCCCCCTGGGTGGTGTTTCCCTTAGAGCCACTTTCCAGGACTTCTGTTTCTCACTAAATAAATGTTCGTTTCCCAGAGACAGTCTTGGACTTGCTAAAGGAGCAGTCGGAGAAAGCTGCTAGAAAATTGTCCAATGCAACCTCAGCCTCTCGGCCAGTCAGGACCTCATCTCTGAAGGGCCCCTCCAGGAAGCCAGCTTCTCCCACAAGCAGCAGGAAGACATTTCGAGGGCCTGGGACAAAGAAGAGAGCCAGAGTGTGGTCCCCAGGCTCCCAGGGCAAGAGGAAGATGACGCGGAAAAGCCACAGTGGCAGGGTCAGGCAGAGCCGAGCCGGCAGAAGTTTCCGTCGGCCTTTTCTGTCAGGGTGGCTGGCCGGGGGACGTGCCAGGGGAGAATCGCCTCGCCCCATGGGAGCCCCTGCTGCTGAACTTGGGCTTTAGGTGGACGGGAGCTGGAGTCAGAAGTGGGCAGGCAGAGGGAGCCTGACTTAGGGCCGGTGTGGTTGTCCTCTCCACTCTTGCTATCTGAACAGATGCTCCTTGTCTGCTTTTATGGAGAGACCCGATCCCACATTGCCAGTGCACCTGGCTAACTGTGCGCACTGGTCGGTAAGCCTCCTTGGACTCCCACTGGATGTCTTTTGTTTTACAAATGCCTACAACCCAAAGTAATAAATCAATACTTGCTCGGACAGACATGTATCCTTTGATCTCTTGGATGTTTGGCATTAAGAAATCTGGTGTGCTCCATCAATGTGACCTCACCCCAGGTCCCAGAGGAGGGCTGTAGAGACATAATACTTTTTCTAAAATCTTTTTGTAACGTTTATTTATTTTTGAGAGACAAAGCAGGGGTGGGGAGGGGCCAAGAGAGAGGGAGACACAGAATCCGAAGCAGGCTCCAGGCTCTGAGCTGTCAGCACAGAGCCCGACATGGGGCTTGAACTCCCGAACCGTGAGATCGTGACCTGAGCTGAAGTTGACGCTTAACCAACTGAGCCACCCAGGTGCCCCTGAAAAGACATATTTCTAAGGAAAGACCCTCCAGCCTGTCCCTGTCCTTTGCCGTAGGCTGCAGCTCACAGACCGAATAAGGACAGGTTATGTTCTAGAACTCTGGCACCTACTAATTTGCCCTGGCAAATAGCAGAATGAGCGTGACTACATTTTGAGTACCTATTATGTGCCAAGATTATATACATTATCCGAAACCTCAAAACCTTTCTTCCTATGCGTTGCCATGTAATGTTCTGTTGAAGAGGAGGAAAGTGACTCTTCGTGAGCTTAAGCTACTTGCCCTAGACCACAGCAGGGAGGGGACGGGGAACTGTTCAGCTGGACAGGAGCCAACACCCCTGTCAATACCCTGTGCACCCGCCACCCTGTAGGGCACTCAGCGAGGGCTGGTAGCTCTTACCCGGGTATTTGAGGAGTAAAAGAGTTAAGGGAGGAAATGATCCCCGTCTCTGAGAAGTTCTTCAAATCCTGCAAATCATCCAGAACAGTGTTGGCAATTTGGCTTACAGAGAACAAAAACGTGAAATGCCGGGGTTATGGAGGGCTTTCAGAGGCCATGTAACCACTGTGTTTGATATGCTTTCCATAACCTGCATAGATTTGTTTTAGATCCAAAGAAACAGATTCCATTTTTTTCCTTTAGCAATCTTTATTTGTAGGCTAACCTAACCTAACCAAATCTAAATACATCAGGCCTCTTTTTCATTCCTTTTCTCTTGTTCTGCCTTTATGAAAGATACAAAACACTGGTCATTTTCTGAAGATCATTTTTAGATCTTTTTTTAGCCACTTCCTTTGCCCTATCCCATGGCTTTTGTTTTACTTCTGCCTACCTTTGGAACTCTTATGAACACTCTCTAGGATAGACATAAACCTCAGGATCTCACCAGCTCTGGTGTTTTATACTTTTTACATCTTCTTAGATGAAGACACCAACATAAGCGTGGGAGGAATTCTACCCTGGGTCGTTCTGTTGAAAGGTGGCTGAACATCCCGGGTCAGTCGGGGAGATTGGACCTACGTCTGGGACAAATATTTGAGCTTGCTCGCCTCATTTTTTTCCTCATTACAGGAAAAAAATACAATCTTTCTTCAAAGACATGTGGCAAAAATAGAGTCTGACCTGGAAGTGTTTTGAGCCCTGGGGGAACTGTGTCAAAATAAAGGACCGTGTCCTTCAGGGTCCAGGCCTTCTGAACACGGGTTTTGAATAGGAGGGTTGGCGGGTCTAGAGAAGGGAACTGAATGGGTATCCCTGAGATGCCAGGAAGCTGGGGAGAGGCAGCGTATTCCTCTCTGGCAAAGTGGCTTTATCTTCTGGAAGATGGCAATGCCTGCGAGCTGTCACAAAGAGGCTGGCCCCGTGAGGGAACAATCACTAGGTCATAGCCTAAATGGTTTTGGGCTTCCTTGGAGGCCAAGGTGTAGGAAAGTTCAGAAAAAGGCACACATGCACATGCTTGCTCTTTCTAGAGACCGGCTGGAGGAGGGGGAAGGGGAAGGAAGCATGAGGACGGGTCATGCTGGAGGGAGAAGGGACTGGAATGCTTCAAAGGCATCTTTCTCCGTACTAACTCTGTTACTTGATGACCAAATAACTCGAAGTAAGCAGTCTCGGTATTACAGTATTTGGGGATCTGAAATGGCTGTGCAGAACGGCATTCAGTGTCAGTGAAGAGCTGACCCTTCTAGAAGTGATCATTATGGAAGTTTCTTTTTCGCACCAGTGGGGGCCTATTTACTCAGGGCGCTCTGAGCATCTCACCTCCGCAGCATCCCTGGCAGCAGCTACCCGGAACACAGAAGGGCCGATAACCAACAAAAGCACGAGTGTGTTTTTCCAGAGCTAAAATCCTGCAAGCCGAGATGGAAAGTCTAACAGCTGTGTTATTTTCAAAGCTAACTCAACTGAAGAAATACATTCTCTTCAAATTCCGTATGATTTCATTCATACGTGGAGTCTAAAAAACAGACAAAAAGCAGAATCACATCCGTCAATACAGAGAACAAAGTGATGGGAGCCAGAGGGGAGGAGAGGAGGGTGCATGGGGCAAAATGGGTGAAGGGGATCCGGAGGTGTGTTTTCAGTTACGGAATGGATAAATCACGGGGATAAAAGGCACAGCATAGGGAACATTGTCCATGATATTGTAATAGTGTTGTATGTATGGTGACAGACATACTGTCTGTAGCTACTCTTGGGCGGAGCACAGCATAGAGAAGGTGAATCACTTGTGCACCTGAACGGAACAACATGTGCCAACTATACTCAAACAAAAATTTAAAAGAAAAAAAAAAATTCCCTTGCTCTTGTGGAGTTTCACATTAGGTTGGGGAGATACTTAATTCCACCTCAAGCACTGCCATTCTTCACTTTTTCGCCCAACACAGTGCTGGCTCTGGGAGACCCACAGATGAAGGAGACTCTGCCCACCGGTTCACCTGGTGTGAGCGCAGGTTAAGAATTCACTTGAACTTTAGGTCACAGGACTCTGGCTCTCTAAACCTGCACCACCTAACAGAAACACACGGGAGCTGCAACCGGGGCGAATTACAGATTTTCTAGTAGCCACGTTAAGAAAAATAAGTAAGGTTAATGTAATTACGTATTTTATTTCATCCGGTATTCTTTCAACACGCCAGCAATCAAAAATTAACTGATGGGAGAACTTACGTTCTCTTTTGGTACTAAATTTTCTCTACCCGAGTGAATTGTACTCTTTCAACAACCCGATCGACGCCGACCACATTTCGGACCCTCGGCGTCCACGGGGGCTAGCGGCTACTTTGCAGCTAGTCCGATCTCAGCCCCAGCCCGGAAACGTGGGACCAGAAAGCCGGGGCGGGGAAATTCCGCGTACTCGGGAAAGACTCCCGCGACGGCCCAGGCGGCCTCCCCCAGCAGCCCCGGGCGGTTTAGTTCCGGGAGCCGCTCCCCCTCCCTCCGCGAGGACAGGCGCGCGGAGCCGGGCCGGGCGCGGGGGCGCGGCTGCCACGTGGCGGCCGCCGCGCGCGCTTGCGCCCCGGCCACGCTGGCCGCGCTCGGGCCGGGCGGGGAGGGCGGCGGGACGCGCGCTCGCCGGCCTCCCGGGAGGCGAGCGGGAACCGGCGCGGCAGCGCCGCCCGCCGGCCGCTCGGCGTCACCGCGGGCGCGGCGCCGGCTCCGCCCCCGCCCCCGCCCCCGCCCGCGTCCCGGGCCCGCCCCGCCCGCGTCCCCTTGAACCCGCCGCGGACGCCCCCTCCCCCCTCCAGCTTGTCCTAACGCGCAGCTGGTTCTCGGCTTGCGGGGCGTTGAAAACGAGTCCGTGGAGCCTCGTGTCTCCTGCTCTGGGGTCGCCGAGGACGGCTTTTTTTTTTTTTTTTTTTTTTTTTTTTTTTTCCTGCTCTTCGTGTCGGGCCAGGATTTTCTCTTCCGGGTCGCCTCTGAAGCACCTTAAGGACGCCCATCATTTGCATTTCAGGAAGAGTCATTTTTAATCTTCCAGAAGTAACGTTTTCAGAAACCGCTCTTCCATTTTGGAGTTTGTAGTCCGTGAAGGGGAGGATTTAAAAAAAAAAACAAAGAAAAGCATAAGTCCACAAGAGGCCCCAGCGAGGATCGAACTCGCGACCCCTGGTTTACAAGACCAGTGCTCTAACCACTGAGCTATGGAGCCAACTCGTTACCTGTCCTGCTTTAATCCAGGGACATTGGAAGCAATGTTGCTTTTGCTGGCACTCTGAAGACAACTGACTTCGTGCATCCACTATCAGTGATAATCATAAAGACTATGAATTGCTGGAGAAAAATGCCTACAATATGACAAACATTAAAAAAACCCTCAACGTCCTAGGCTTATGATTACGAAACACGAAATCATACCTCCGTAAGTGAAGCATACAGACAAGGGCTGGAAGGGAAAATGTAAAAATGAAATCATGTTCTGATCGTATTAGGAGTGGTTCTTTTACATGTGAAAAAAGCCTCCAATTCATTGTTTATATGACAAATTGTATCAAGTTTAATACTTACAGGGAAATGGGGGGGGTCTTTGCTTCTCATAAATTAAGCTATTGATTATGGATGAATCAACTGATTGAACAGTATCTGTTGAGTACTCACATACCTCTAGACTTCGGGGGTAGGGTGAATAAATAAAGCTCTGTTCCTGTTGTTTCTTTAATGATTGGGATCCTGAAACTGTACCTCATTCTTTTTTGCTTAATGAACTATTGACCGAAGGAATGAAGTTATGGTCACAGCATGACCCATTCCTTCGTGAAGGAGAGAATGAAGGTCATTTGGCCCAGCGGGCTGCCTGCCTCGCTCCCTTACCTCCTTCAAGGGTCTGCTCACATTCACTTACTCAACAAACCCTTCCTGACCCGCTCGTTGAAACTGCGCTATCCTCCTTATCCTGTCCCGTTTACCCCCTAACGTGTTAACTGTCTTTCCTGTTAGATAATGTACTCTATTATTCTTTACTGTCTCCCCATTAGCGTGTCAGTTCCTTGCGGCCAACGCCCAGACCAGTGTGTAGCACGTAGTAGGTGCTCAGTAAATGGCTGAGTGAACGACATCTATGTTCAGGTCCTAAGCCGGGAGAAATCATGCAAGTGCTTGGGGGAGACGGCCTCTCAACTCCCCTCTACTTCCACTGCCTCTCCATCCCAGCTGGAATTTTGGGAACACCCTTGTGTCTCCTTGGCCCGTCTGCTTTTCTTATTCTGCTTCCCCTGCCCTTTGCTCTGAGGTTCACTGTCCTAATGCGTGGCCTTTGTTCTTCCTCCGCTCTAGGACCCTCCAGGAGCTTTCTGTTGTACTCAGGATAAAGGCCAAACTCCTCAGTTTCATTTTTTTTTTTTTTTTTTGGTAAACAACCTTTTCCTCTCCCCCAGGCTAACCTCGCTGGCACCTCCGTTTCTCTTTACATGTAAGGCTTCTTCCGCGTGGAACATCTGAGCCTGATTTCAGCGCCTCGTGTCATTTTCCCAAGAGCATCAGAGCTGGCTTATTCACCGTCTCAGAGGTGGTCTGGAGAGTGTTATTAGTTTTCTAGGGCTGCCTAACGAAGTATCACCCGCGGGTGCAACAGAAGTGTATTGTCTCAGGCTTCTGGAGGCTGTGTGTTCGACGCAAGGTGTGGGTAGGGTTGTTTCCTTTGGAAGGTTCTGAGGGAGGATCAATCCCAGCCTCTCTCCTTGGCACTGGTAGATGGCCGGCTTCTCCCCGTGTTTCGTTTCTTTTCTTTTTAAAAATAACCTTAATGTTTACTTATTATTTTGAGAGAGAGAGGTGGGGGGAGAGGGACTGAGTCTGGAGATAATGTGCGCCAGCGGTTCAGGGACGGCCTTGGATCAGGGGCTCCCACTTCGCAGTGCCAGGGGGTTCCTGGTGGTGTTCAGGTTGTTCTGGGTGGGAGGATGGGGGCGGGGGGACGAAGACCGAGGAAAAAGATCGAGGAAATGCACCCCTAGCCTCCCGTTACCTTGATACCTGGATTGCAGAACGAATTTGGTAGCTCAAAGTCCCATTTGGTGGGCTGCCCCCAGCCCTTCCAGATCAAACTCGAGGGGGCGGCGGGCAGGGGAAAGATCTTGGGCTTTGGGGTCTGGCAAGACCTCAGTTCGAATCCGGGGACACCTGGGGACACCTGGTCCCGGCCGCCCTCCGCCGAACTGCAGTGGGTGCTTCAGCTTCAGCCTCGGAGAGACTAGGTTCCCAGCCCAGCTCTGCCCCCTGCTGGCGGCACCGAAGTTACTGCACCTCCAAGGCTGCACCTGTACCGAGGGGCGATAGGGTCGTGCTGCCTGGGGTGGTCATGGGGGCAGACGGTGAGGCACTGGGCCTCGCCTCCCCTTCAGGTACTGCCCACCAGGACCTGCGCGGTCCCCATCCCCATCTTCTTTCTCGCTTTCCTTCGGACTGGGGCGGAGGAGCTGTACCCCTGGCTCCAGAGGCAGTGATCCCTCCGGCTTTCTGCCCTCTTCCAACCAGCCATCCCCCTGCACCGTTTTTAAAAAAAAAAATTTTTTTTTTTTTTACCGTTTATTCATTTTTGAGAGACAGAGAAAGACAGCATGAGCGGGGAAGGGGCAGAGAGAGGGAGACACAGAATCCGAAGCAGGCTCCAGGCTCCGAGCTGTCAGCACAGAGCCCCATACGGGGCTTGAACTCACGAACTTGGAGATCATGACCTGAGCCTGAGTCGGAAACAACGACTGAGCCACCCGGCCACGCCCCGCCCTTTAATCCCTGGAACATCCGGGTCACTGGACCCTTCCCTTTAGCTTAAAAAAAAAAAAAAAAAAAGCTTACTTATTTATTTTGAGGGGGAGGGGCAGAGAGAGAATCCTGAGCAGGCTCCACTGCCCTCAGGGCGGAGCCGCAGGCAGGGCTCGACCCTTTGAACCTGTGAGGTCATGACCCCAGCCAAGATCAAGAGTCAGAGGCTGAGCCACCCAGGCCCACCCCTCATTGCCAGCAGCTGTTACCGCACTGGAGTCTCTCCCACAGAGACCATAAAGTGAGAGGAAAGGAAAGAAAACCCCTCCGCTGCAGGGGTTTGTCTGCCCTGGTTCCCTCTGTTCCTCGCCCAACCTGCCCTCTGTCTTGGGCCCGCCCCACTCTAGGCAGACAAGACCTTGGGGTCTGACCCCACTGACCACTTTCTCCCCATGTGAACACTCTCTGCCGTGTCCCTCGCGGCCCCCACTCCTGAGAGTCCGCTCACTTCCGGGAGGCTGCTTCTCAGCCTTGTTTGCGGCCCCACCTTCCTTGCCGCCCCCCGCCCCCCTCGCGGGGGAGGGTCCGGCCCGCAGGCGCCCGAGCACCCGAGTCCGAGCTGCGCAGCTTTTTAGTGGAAGCGCGGGGCCCACGGCCGGGAGCATGAACGGCGAATACAGGCAGCTTGGTTTCCTCGCATGTAAAACGGGACGAGAAGAGGTTGGTGAAAATAATGTGAACAATGATACCATCTCGTGTGGGCACGTGGGAAGAGTGAGTGAAACCATGCATGTAAATACTTCACCTGGCGTCTGGGGGGTACTTAATCGGGATGAATTGCTTTTATTACTAGTCGTACCTAGGGGATAAAGAGCATGGGGTTCATAGGGCCCAGAGCCCCTTTTCTGTAGCCAGAGCACCTGCTGAGTGAGACGTTATCACTCTCCTTTGGGAGCTGACATAGGAGTGGGTGAGTCATGTCCAGAAACAGGAGATTCTCTCACCTCTTGAAAGACCACGGATTAGAATGAACCTTATTAAAGCCAGACAAGGCAAGGGCTCCACGAGGCCAGGAAGAGGATAGTCTTTCATTGCCGCAGCTGTCTTCTGTCATTTTCCCTGTTCCCCTCGGTGTTTTGGAGGAGTTTCTAACCCCCAGCAGCCAGAGGAGAGTGGGGTGCGGGTCCGTACTTTTGGTGGGTACAATGATACTGGAAATGGCTCATTCAGAGACTGGATGACACTGAAGGCATCTTAGGAGGTTGTTCAAGCCTTTTGGGACAGTCTTGTGGGACCAAAAAACTTCCCCCAAAGAGCTCTTGTGCGTCCCTCTGATCCGGGTGGGAAGAGACAAAAGAAGCCATCCAGTCCGGGGCAGAAATACACAACTCGAGAGTCTTCTTACCGTTCTTCCAGACTCGTGGGTCTCCATTTTGGCTGCACATTAGTTATCTGGGGGCTTTAAAAAATGGCATTGCCCAAGCCCCAGAAATTCTGCAGCCACATCTGAGAACCTGATCTAACCAATCCTTTTTATCTTGTAGGTGAATACACAGAGACTTTGAGAGCTCAGATAATTGACCCCAAATAAAGACCCCGGAGTCAATTATTGGCCCCAAGGTCTGAACTCGGACCCAGGGCTCTCGCCATTACCCTACAGCAAAATCTCCTCAGCTCTGACACTTAGAATTGGTGTTCTTATGGGGAATGGCTACCATTTTTATGCCTTTAAACATAAATCTAGACTTTATTACTTGAATAGTGTCAGTATACTCTGGAAGGACTGTCAAGAACGAAGACTATTCTGGAAATCTCTGGGATCTATGGTGCCAGGGTCTGGTGACGAGCTCGGGTTCCAGAGTCACAAAAGCCTGGTTTTAAGTGGTAACTCTTCCACTACCAGCTGTGTGACCTTGGCCGTGTCACTTAACCTCTCTGAGCTTCAGTTTCTTTATCTGTAAGGTAAATATTTCCTTAGAGAGTCAACACAGATTGTTTTCTTGAGTGTGAAGGTTAAATAGAATAATGTCATTTGTTCCTTTTAAGTGGTAGCAGAAATAGGAGTTGTTAGTAGTATGATGTTTATATTCTGGTGGACTTGCCTTCTACAACGGTGGTTCTCAAGCAGGGTGATTTTGCACCCCTAGGGAACATTTGGCAATGTCTAGAGATGTTTGGATTGTCACGATGGGTGGGGAGAGGGATGCTGTTGGCATCTAGTGGGTATCGGTCAGAGATGCTGCTAGACGTTTACAGTGTGCACGACAGGTCCACCCCTCCCCTGCCCCCAAAGAGTTATTCAACCTAGTGGTACCAAGGACAAAAAACCCCTGCCCTGGGTAACCGAAAATAATTGGGAGTTTGAAGGCCAGAGCTGTTGGGTGATATTGGGATGATAATTCTTGGCTCTTGCACTGATGAGACAGGGGAGTGGCGAGTTCCGGGGAGAGTAAACAGCTGCATCTCTACTTTCAGTCCCCACGGAGGATGGGGTTTCTACCTCTTTGCATACGAGTTCCTGTGGCAGCCTGCAGGTGCTAGGACCCCTGGCATTATGCCCCTGAGAGGTGCCGTGAGGATAATCTTGCACCTAAAGCTTAGAGACGCTGGCATGAAAGGCTTAAATAACGCCAAGACGATTGCATCAGGTCCCGCGGGAGGGCTGTCTTTCTCCACGGTTGTGCTCTGGGCACCTGGGAGTTTCATTAGGTCTCCTCTCTCATAGCTCATCATTTATAAATGACAGCCGCCAACGTTGGAAAGTCTGACAGCGGGCTGGCAAGTGGAAAACTGACTCAGCTTTCTCGCTGGAGCCTTGTGTCTTAACTTATTTATCTTAAAAAATAAGATAAGTATCATCCTGCTAGGCGAGCCCTGATACGTGAGGCGAGGAGAATGCGTGTGAAAATTCTCGGTAAGAGCCCAGAGCTCTGTCAAGGTTATCGCGGTTGTTGATTTTGGCTGCAGTGGAGCGAGTGGGCGCTAGGTGGCGCTCCGTTCTCACAGCAGAGGAGAGCTGGGCCCCGGACGCCCGTTATTAATGTCAGTGCTGGAGCGCGCACACCCCACAGTGAAAAATATAGTAACAGGAAAGATTTAGTACTTAAAATAAGTCAGCAGCCCAGTGAAGCCAATACTGCCATGGCAGGTACATTTTCTTGCTCGAACTGATGGAGAAGGGCATTAACTGCCCACAGGCATCCGGCTACAGACACCGAATGATAAAAATACACAATTAAATGAAGCCACGCAGCAGGCCTGGCCTCAGAAGAGAATGAGAACCAGCTGGGCTCAGCCATAGGTCTGGGATCTGGCACCGATGTTCCTCTCTAATGACTGTCATGTAAATGTGCAGTTGTCATGTGGACACCCTTTTCATTGTGTGGTTGGCTCTTTCCCAATGAGGAGAGGCCTGGCCCCACGCTTAGGTGCCACTGTTCCCGGCCTCAGTGTTCACCTGTTGGGACAGGGCTCCCTTTCCTTACGGGTGTTAGAAGATCACAGGAGGCAATGGATGGGAGGGAAAAGGTGGAGGTGCCATCTGGGTGTTGCCATGGTGATGGGGCCATCGAGCTGCTCAGGGGGCCCAGAGCAGTCTCCGTGGGGCTCTCTCACTCACTTGATGGGGTTGGATTTGAACTCACTGGATCCTATGCAAGTTCACAAGCATCTATTTTTTCTTTCTTTCTTTAAAATTTTTTTAATGTTTATTTGTTTTTGAGAGAGAGGCAGAGTGCAAGTAGTGGAGGGGTAGAGAGAGAGGGAGACACAAAATCTGTCAGCACAGAGCCTGACACGGGGCTTGAACTCATGAACCGTGAGATCGTGACTTGAACTGAAGTCAGATACTTAACCAACTGAGCCACCCAGTGGTCTCCGCGTTCCGGGAGCCATGCCCACGGAGTGGCAGGGGGAGCGAGATACGCTGTAGAAAGGGGCAGAGCAAAACAGGGGTGAAAGGGGGGCTTTGGGCCCAATGGTGTTGAATTCCAGGTCTGCCATCGACTAGCTCTTTGACCTTGGAAATGTCATTGCGTTTCAGCCTTGGTGCTGTCATCTGTAAAGTAGGGATAAAAGGGACAGGGAGCTTGCAAAAACTGCTCCCAGTGAGCTCACGACAGTTGGAATCTGAGAGCACTTGCAAATGAAGGGGTCAGACAGCCCTGTGTGACGGCGGGAGTGTTGCACCCAGAGGAGGGACCTCAAAGGGACATGGGCAAATGCCGTTTTCAGCACTTTTTGCTCTTTTTCACTTTTGCTTGTGGCTGCCTAGACTTGCCACCCCAGGGTGGGGTGGCTCAGGGGTGCCCATGGTTGGAGCAGCGGGCATTTGCCGCCACTTGGTTTCATGTGCGCAAACACCTGCCAGGCACGTATTACCACACGCAGGGTACAGCTGAGGAAACAAAGGCCGGCCACTGCGGACGGTCGTCTGACAGGTGGGCAGGAGAGTCTGGAGGCCAACTCAGGTCTGTCTGAGAAAGCAGGTGGGGAGAAGATTCACCTGCCCCATAGGAGAAGCAGAGTTTCTGCCTTTTCCCTCAGATTATAAAGTGTCTCAAGGCTGCTCTGGAAAGAATATGCAATGAGTTCTCGCTCAGTCATTAACCATCCTCCCAAGGACACACATACACGCACATACACTCCTTCACATAGATGCAGAGCTTTGTTTTTATCCTGAGTTGCACACATTCACCATGTTATGAATAGCCATGGGCTCATTGGGCGTCCTACTGGGTGGCCTTCCTCATGGCCAGTTAAGAAATTTGCCAACACGTAAGGGGGATGTGAACCTGTTGGTCCAGACCCCACCAAGTGAGCCCCTGTCTTCTCCCATTTGGTTTAGAGTAGGCCAGACCCCTAACCCTGGGATATTAAACCAGGGCTGTCTGGGCCAGTGATGCTTCAGGGTTAGACACTCACCTTCCTGCAGTGACAAAGTGCTAGACAGTCTCCAGCACCCTTCTGAGGTCAAACCTTTGGGTCGGAAGTGGTTCTTGAAATAATTCTCGTTTCTGATTTGTTAGCATCTCACTGTCTCCCACACCTCATTTCAGGACCCTGTAGAGTCAGAGATCGCCTTGTCTTTTCATACTTTGCCCAAGAGTTGAGCCTCCTGGAGCAGGATCTCTGAGCTTTGGGATGTAAAGTATTTTTGCCAACTCAGCCTGTTCCCTACCAGGCCATTTGGTGTCATCAGTTTCAGATAGGATGGTTTGGGCTAGAGAACTTGCATTTACTAAGGGCACACTACGTTTCAGGTACTTATTAGATGCCTTAGATGCATTTACCTAGTAAGTACCTGAAACATACCTGTAATTAGCCCTGATGTGGAGATGTCTTCAAGGATGACCTTGTCTCTCATTAGGCAGCTTGAGAATGTACTTGGGTTTAGAGCTCAGATCTGAGCGCTTTCCAGTGAATTGTCCTAGTGAAGTTTATGCCTTAATCAACACATATTTATTTAAGCATCTTTTCTGCAAGGAGTGCTGTCCTAGGTAACCTTGAGAAAGGCAAGGACATGTGGGCCGTGGTTCCTGCCCTCGGGGAATTACAACACAGTGTGGGAGGAAGACAAACATGGACGGAGGTTAATGAGTATTATCGAGCATCACAAATGCACAGTAAGAAGAGATGAAGTGTCGCTTGTGGGAGAGACACATGAGTGGTCCGTGGAAGCTCCTGGACAAAGTGGGGAAGGAGTTAGTTCTTGAAACGCATGTAAGATTTGGGTGGGGCTGGATGGGACAGGTTACAAGTGGAGCATGTTCACAGGGTGTGCTCCGAGGACCAGTATCAAGTGTCGTCAAGGGGCGTCGACCCTTCCTGTGGAGAGGTGGCCGACCTGAGCAAGGTGGGGGACGCTTCTCCCCAGAGTATTGCTTAGAGCTTGGTTCCCTGATCCCTGGAATGGTTCTTGGGGTTCCGTAGAGAGGGAGAATCAACTAGATGAGCTCAGTGACCTCATCTTGGTCTCCCGAATCTGGGAGGGCTCGTAGGACTTACAAGTCGCTCCATCAAATCACCACAGGGTCATCTTGTTGCCTTCAAATCCCCGTACCTGGGCGGGCAGAGGATCTGGTCTGTGGATGTGTGTGCTCTCTTTCTCCCAACTCTCCCTGCGGCTGTGAGTCCCTTATCCAGCAAACCCAGGGGGCAGTGGAGTGGGGAGGGCACAGACCCTGTATCAGGCAGCCCCACCACCTACCCACTATTTGACCTTGGCCGAGTTGCTTTATAAACTACAATTTCCTCATCCGCAAAACTCGAATTAATATGTACTAGTTTGTCTGCCTTAAAACATTTTTTAAAATGTTGGTTTGTTTATTTATTTATTTGTTTATTTTTGGGAGAGAGAGCGTGAGCAGGGGAGGGGCAGAGAGAGAGGGAGACGCAGAATCTGAAGCAGGCTCCAGGCTCCGAGCTGTCCGCACAGAGCCTGACGTGGGGCTTGGACCCGTGAACCGCGAGATCACGACCTGAGCTGAAGTCGGACGCTTCACCGACACAGCCACCCAGGCGCCCCTAGTTTCTGCCTTTTTAGGTTACTCTGAAGCTTAGGTTGGATGGTGCATAAAACCATTTTACACGATAGTGGTCACCATGAATAAAATGCACAGTGACGTTAGCTCTTCGTTGCTCTGACGAAATGCTTGTTGCTTGGAATGAATCGTCACAGGCGCTTTTGGAGTATCCGTGTCCGCCGTGTCTGAGTTCTTCCCCTCCTCTTGACATTCTGAGGATTCACTGACCATCCTCGCCTGTAAGTCTTTCCAGTTTCTTGACTCATTTGACAAATGCTCATCGAGAGCCTCCCATGTGCGCGGTGGGCACTGGGGAGCCAGCGATGAATAACTGCAGACGTTGTCTCTGTCTGGTGAATGTGCCCTGGCGTTCCTGCCGTGGGAACGCTGCTACCAGGCACGCGGGAGTGGGGCCAGGAGCAGAAGCCCTTCCTGTGGGGCGGCCAGCGACTGCCTGGTTGACCTCCTAGCTGGTGAGCCGCCGATTTTTGGCAGGTGGACGTCTTCACCTGCCGCTGCCTTCTCCCTGCCGTGGACTTACCTCTCTGCCTTCTCAGTGCCCAGATGCCGGCCACCCACCAACACATCTTCTGTTTGCAAAGGTGCCCCGAGAGACTTGGTAAGAACATAACACCCCGCTCCCAGGTGAGGCTCAGTCCTCTGGGATGTGGTTTAGGAGCGTTCTTTCAGTCTCTCTGCTAACAGATCCTTCCTTCTCTGAGTGCAGCGTATCGGGGCTCAGCTCTGGCTACGTGTTAGAACCACCTGGGACCATTTGAAAGCTACTGATGCCCAGAGCCCACCCTGGACCAATAGAATCAGTGTATTTTTAATGTTTTCCAGGTGGTTCTAGTGGCTTCGGGCTTGAAACAGGTTCTCGTCAAATGGCTTCGGGCTTGAAACAGGTTCTCGTCAAAACCTTGCAGGAGAGAAGCTCCTTGGACTTTGGCTTTCGGCAGGCAGTTCGTTGGCAATCGTTGGTGAGATGGTCTCGACTTGGTTTCCCCCATTTTTTCCCTAAGCCTCCTCCTGAGGGTTTGAAATGTTCGGTCAGGAAGACCTTATTCTCAGATACAGCTTCCGGCACTTGGTTCCAAGCGAACTTGCTTTTTACTTTTTGATGAGTTCGGAAGGCTATTTGCAGAGGTGAGGTAACCTCCGGCCTCTAAAATGGGACCAACATAACACATGGTTTCTCACCTGTAAGATGGGGACAAAATCAGAGAAAAATGAGTGGGGTTAATTAATGTTAAGACATTCAAGGTTCCTTAAGTACTTATTATGTGCCATGTATTGTGCTTAAGGTGCGTGTGTGTGTGTGTGCGTGTGTTTATACACACGCATATATACAAGGTGACTAGAATTTGGTTTCGACGCTGAAGGAGCAATCAGTCTGCCGGGGAAGAATTCCGCTGCTGTGAAAGCACAGCCGGTGGTAAAAACTGACGGCTTAGAGTTTGTGTGGGTCCTGCAGCCAGCCTGTCTTGTCTGGGTTTGAATTACGGCTCTTAAGAAAAGGCATTTGACCTCTATATACCTTAGTTTCCTCCCCAGTAAAATGGGCGACAAGACTCATCCCTTGTCAACTGGGGTGTGAGGATGAGCTATGTAACGTATATAAGCCGTGTAGAAAAATGCCTGGCCGGTAGGAGGCACGTGATAAGTGAGAGTTATCATTGTTGCAAGGTTACAGTAGGAGCAGTGGTACGTTTCCCGTTTTCCCCGGCGATTCAAAGAGTCCGAAATGGCAACTGAACAGTGACTGATGCAATCGCCCTGCACTTTAACGGCAGGAGGTTGGGGGTCCATTCCCTTCTTCGTTGCTAGCCTTGCCTGTCATTTAGATGTTGTGAGAGCATCTTTGGGTATGTTTTAACCTTCCCGAGTCTTAAAATTTTTTAAAAATGTTTATTCATTTTTTGAGAAAGAGAAACAGCATGAGCAGGGGAGGGGTAGAGAGAGAGAAAGAGGGAGACACAGAATCTGAAGGAGGCCCCAGGCTGTGAGCTGTCAGCACAGAGCCCGACGCGGGGCTTGAACGCACAGGCCGCGAGATCCTGACCTGAGCTGAAGTCGGCTGCTCAACCGATTGAGCCGCCCAGGTGCGCCTAACCCTCCTGAGTCTTGATGTCATCATCTGTTAAATGGGAAGACTGTCTATTCCACTGAGCTGGCGTGAGGATAGGATCCCCACGCGGAGTTTCGCAGCCTAAATGCTCAACAGACGGCTCTTTATTCTACAGAAATAGGCATGTGCCTCCCTGGAGCCAGA
This sequence comes from Lynx canadensis, assembly GCF_007474595.2. Lineage (NCBI taxonomy): Eukaryota > Metazoa > Chordata > Mammalia > Carnivora > Felidae > Lynx > Lynx canadensis. The sequence continues at coordinate 58,995,248 of NC_044319.2, read as the reverse complement.
CACTGCCCCACTCATGGGGACGTTACTAAGTGAGGAACAACGCAGCTGGGGTCGGGGGCGGAGTGTGGGGAGATGAGGGTTTTGAGATTGAAACTCCGCAACGTGAATCCTTACTTCGCAAGTTCTTCTTTTCTCCGCTTCATCTACCTCTCCCCCGCTGATACGATTGTAACTTTGCATTTGACTTGGCGGGATTAAGTGTGCCAGTGGATTCAGGGGACAGTGGTGAAGGTGAGCTGTCTGACATTCTCATCTGCACGACGGGATAAACTGTCCTTGAATCTAATCCACAAACTAAAGTGTAAAGCTATCACCTAGGTCTCCAGGCAGAGCTTTATTGGACCCGAGTGTCTAGAGTGGCTCTTCCTACCAGATAGATAGTTTGGAAAGACGGAGTGTGAATATTAATTCCCTTTCTCTGCAAAATGAAATCCGCTTTTGAGTAGTGCTGCCTTGTTTCACAACATGCCAGGATGCATAGCTGATGTGTGCAAGTGATGGTGATCGCAGAATACGGTTTTGGGACTCACCCACGGACTTGGGGGGGGCCGTCCCCTTTTCCCATGGTGGTTTGCTCTCCGGCTTAACTGCTCTGGCTGGCTGTTTCTAACTCTGCCAACTGGGCATGGGAGTCCTTAGCCCGTTTCCTTTACAAGGGTGTGCAAAGTTGGTAAGACAGCTAAAAATTTCTCTGCAGCTACAAATTGGCTCAAAAATCCCTATTCAGAGTAAACTGGAAAAAAAAAAAAAGAGTCAATTGGTATATAAGGCATAAAATCAGACAAAAATCCCCCAAAATGCCTACCCATTCACCCCTCTCCTTTAACTTTCGGCCCCAGTTCCTTCCTGAGAAGTGAGTGCTGGGGAACATCAGCACCCGTGTGAGCAGTGAAGGCTGAGGCAGCGGGTCATGTCTAGGAAAAAGCGAGGGTTGGGGTAAACAGTCATTTAATGCAGCAGTTTGGAGGAAGAAAGCTGAGTTTGGATTCTCTTCTCTGGTGATGGCTTCCCTGAAGGGAGATGGTGGCCATTCACAGACTCCAGAAGAGGGGTCATCTGTGTGGCGTGACATTTAGTTGCTGTGTTTTCTTTTTTTTTTAATTCAAAAAAATTAAAAAAAAAAATTTTTTTTTTCCACGTTTATTTATTTTTGGGACAGAGAGAGACAGAGCATGAACGGGGGAGGGGCAGAGAGAGAGGGAGACACAGAATCGGAAGCAGGCTCCAGGCTCCGAGCCATCAGCCCAGAGCCTGACGCGGGGCTCGAACTCACGGACCGCGAGATGGTGACCTGGCTGAAGTCGGACGCTCAACTGACTGCGCCACCCAGGCGCCCCCAAAAAATTTTTTAAGCTTATTTATTTATTTTGAGAAAGAGCGCAAGTGGGGGAGGGGCAGAGAGGGAGACAGAGACTCCCAAGCAGACTCCACACTGTTAACACTGTCAGCTTGGAGCCCGATGGGGGGCTCGAACTCCCGAAACTGTGAGATCATGACCCAAGCCAAAACCAAGAGTCGGACGCTTAACAGACTGAGCCACCCAGGCGCCCCTATATTTTCTTTAATTTAAAGCATCATTTCCAAACTAACAGGCCAAAGAGCACTGCCCTCGAGTGATGTTCCATGAAGAGGGTTTTGGGGTGACAGCCTGAAGCCTGAAGACTACAGTGCCTCTTGGCAATTCACAGCTCATGTTGGCAGTTTAAAGGCTCTGAGAAGTCCTGCAGGGAGGAAAAAGGTTTGAATTCGTTTAACCAACCACTGCACAAACTTGAGTATGGAACCCATTTTACACGTGTAACACCTACACTTTGGGAACCTGGATTAAAATGAAGGGAGTAGCATTCCCTGAGCTTCCTCCATCGCAGGGAACCTGTGAGACGCTTTATAGACATTACCTATTTAGTCACGCATGAGCCTTCTGAGCTGCACATTTTCATTTCCACTTTACAGACGAAGACACCGAGGTTCAGCAAGGCCAAGGTGCTTGCTGCAGGTCACACAGCTAGCGGGTGGTGAAGCCAAGTTTTGGAATTTGGGCCCTGTCCCTCCGGATGGCCTTCTTTTTTCACCTTGTCACTTTTCATAACGTCTCTCTCCTTTTTAACCAAGGAGGCAGGAAGCGGTAGAAACAGTGAAGGACTTAGTTGGGGGTTCAGTCCGGTCCAGGTTTGGCATGTTTTTCCTTTTAAGTTTTTTTTAATGTTTATTTCTTTATTTTAAGAGAGAGACAGAGGGAGGCACAGACAGACAGAGCGAGTGAGCGAGTGTGCGCACACAAGCTCATGAGTCAGGGAGGGGCAGAGACAGAGAATCCCAAGCAGACTCTAGACTCAGCTCGGAGCCTGATGGGGGGCTTGATCTCACGACCCATCGTGAGATCATGACCCGAGCCGAAATCAAGAGTCGGACGCTTAACCGACTGGGCCGCCCAGGCGCCCCTTTGGCTTGTTTTTATTCCCCATGGAGACGGTCAAGATCTCCCACCTTGGAGGAGTCCATCTCCGCGGAGAGAAAGGTCTGAGAGTGGCCAGGGGCCACAAACATAGGGGTTATTGTGCACAAAAGGCAGCTCCCCTCGGGCCTGGAGGACAGGGAGGCCCATTGCCTTTATAATGGCCTTCCCACTTCAAGTAATTCTGTTTTTTTTTTTTTTAATAGTTTTAAAAAATATTTACTTATTTTGGGGAGAGCATAGTGGGGAGGGGCAGAGGATCCGAAGTGGGCTTCTCGCTGACAGCAGTGAGCCTGATGCGGGGCTCGAGCCCACCAACTGTGAGATCGTGACCCGAGCCGGAGTCGGACCCTCAACCGACTGGGCCGCCGAGGCGCCCCTTAAGTAATTCTTTCAGCAAGTTGCCCCCTTTCGCATCTGCTGAAACTCCGTGGGCTGTGGAACGTGCCCCCAAGTTCTGTTAAAGAACAATTTGCCCACAGAAGCCAGTAGGGTAAAAATGTCGGAGGAAGCATCCTGCCCCACTGGTCTGTGGTCACCACCCTCCGATGCCCCACGTGGGAGGTGCCTTTGCTTAAGGGGGTGTGGGGGCAGGGGCTGGTCTAGGGCTTGTGGAGCCGGCAACGGGGTCACCCTCCTCAGGCTGGTGGCCAGAGAACCGAGGAGGTCACTGCTGCTCAGTCAGGCTCGGGCCGTGCGGGGGCCCCTGCCCTTTTGCCTCCCTCCTGGCATGTTGTGGACACCCTGCTGTCACCTAGGGTCTTTGCCAGCAAGCCTGGCCTTGCAGCACGGTTTAAAAAGGTTTCCTTTATGTGGCCTGTCCCAGAGGGTTAGCTCAAGTGAGAGAGGTGCCGAACGCAGTCAGGGGTGAGGAGCCTCCTTCCTGACTTCCCCCCCTGCTCTGAGAAGCAGCGTCACCGTGGTCTTCTTGGTCAGTGTGTTCGATTCAGTTGCGATGCTTATCGGTGCTGGCCGGGGCACAAGGACAAAGATGCACACACGTAAAATACCCCCGGGGAGGGCGCAAGTAAACACGTGATGGCACAAAAGAGCACTTTGAGGAGAGGGACTTACAAGGTGGGGGCCGGGGAGTGGTCAGCAAGCCCGGGACTGGGGGGCTGAGAAGGCCCCACAGCTCAGCTTGCAGGTGGGAATTTGTTCTGGGACCAAAGGGCAGGGAGGGAGGGGAGGGCACCCCAGGCCGAGGCTACGGCGCGTGCAAAAGAATAAGGAGGTTTCCACAGCTGGCGAGGGTTGGGGAAGAACGTCCCCTGGGTGGAAAGCACTAGCTCCTGGGTGCAGGTGGGGAGGGCAGGGAAAGAGGAGAAAGAAAGAGCACAGTTCAAGGGTACAGGGGTGGGGAGGAGCGTGTTCAAATACCTTCCGTGTAGTAGATGCTCTGATGAGTCGCGGTGTGGACAATCTCCACGGTATGGAGAGAACCACTGGCTTAGTTTTGTGCGTGGGGCCCGGGGTTTAGCGTTTCATCCCCTATCTCTTCTCCAGGAGTGCCCGTCGGGGAAGAGATGATGAGGTCTCTCTCCCAGTCCAGGCTTTCACAAAGCCGGTGCTGGCGTGTGAAGCTGACCCTTAACCTCTAAGCACCTGACGATTGTGCACCATCCCCAGTGGGCGGCGTGGAGGTGATGGCAGGATCCTTACTTCTTCCTGAACCTTTGGGGCCGTCGGGTGGGCCCTTTGCGCAGCCGTGGTTGGACGGCCTTCCTGCTGGGGCCTGAATGGCGGCTCTGTCCCAGCTTCAGGTGCGAGCCTGCAACGGAGAATGCCCCCGTTGTGTGGGGAAAGGCATCCCACAGGGCTGTCAGGGCCTGAATATATATGGCGACCCAGGCTGCAGCGTGTCCAGAGTTGCTATCGAAAAGAAAATAAAGGAGATCTCCACGTCTGCCAAGATGTTGCACCTCATAGATTTAAGGCTGGTCGCAGCGGCTCACTGACCTCCATACTATGCACAGGAGGCACATCCGTCTTCTCCTTATAGAATTGTCCAGTTTCTCGTGGACGCTCCGGCTGGGCCAGGCTCTGCTGGTAAACACTGGGCTGAGCCCGCCAGTCACTGAGATGCCCTGCCGGCTGCCCCCGGGCCCATGCAGCCCCGGAAAGGGACGCACGAGGAGTTGGCCTGCTTTTTCCTATTGGTCTCAGTCACCCCCAGTGACCTTCGTTGGGGTTTCTGGGGAGTCATAATGGCGGGGAAATGTCAAGGAAGAGGAGCAGGGGGTGATGGTAACCCATGCCGGCTCAGTGGCCTCTTGGGTTCCTTCTCGTGCTCTGGATAGAGTGTTCACCGAGGCCTCTGCAGAACTAGCTGGGCCAGGCAAGTGTTTCTGGTGGACAGGACTGGGGAGCGAGGCAGGTTGAGAGACCGGCTGAGCAGACCCACCAAGCATACGGACCTATGAGCAACAGCCAGGAGAAAGGAAGGGTCCTGAGTACCAAGGGGCCCGGAGAGAGGAGCAGGGGTGAGGGGGAACGTGTAGGTCACGGGTGAGGCCCAAAGACCATGCTGTGTGGCCTCAGGGCAGCAAGATGAAGTGAGAGAGAGAGGGCTTTAGAGAGCCAAGTGCAGGGAGGGAGTTAGGGTTTTCCTTGCGGGGCCATCTCAAAACCTCAGACGTCAGGCTGTGGAGGAGGACGGAAAGAAGACGCTTCCTGGGGCTTGATGAGCAACAGCAGCATTTTAGGAACCAGCCCTTTTCTTTTCCTCCTCTTTCCCTCTCCTTCCTTCCAGGTGGCCCCCACCCTGCATGCCAGAATACGCCCGCATGACTTTGGTGGGAGGGGAGCACGGCATTCTGTTCCCAGCCTCAAGCATGGGGTTCCGTGAGTTCCAGGGCAGAGTTGCTGATGGAGGCAGGGCAAAGCTTCCCCACTTCTGGATGGGAGAGGCGGTGAGCTGTCCGCCTCTGTCTGGGGGGAGCTGAGGGGCGGTCACAGTCCCCGGTGGGGGTGTGACCGTCGTGGACCGGCTGGGAGAGGGCGAAGCCCGCATGCCACATTGATTCAGGCTTTTGTCTCACTTCCTGTGAGGGAGGTGAGACATGCTGGGGTCACAGCAGAATTCCAGGTGACAGGGGGCTCTGGGTTGTGGGTGACCTGTTCCCACCTGGAGGGAAGGAAGGGTAGCCAGCTGTTTGAGAGGCAGGAAGGGGCCCAGGTGCCTCCAACGACTTGCTCCCCATTATGGTTTGGCAAAGGAAGGTTGCTCTGTAGCCCTGAATCAGAGTAATTCAGTTCTCTCTTGGCACCATTGAGTTACCAGGTTGGGGCGTTTATCTGGTGTGGTGATCAATCATACAAATCCTTTCTCTTCCTTCCACCGCCTGCGTTTGCAAACACACACTCAGCTCAACAAACTGGGAAAACAAAAGAAGAGCAAAAGAAAAAAAAAATACGGCCTGGAGGCAAATCATAAGCACTCAAGAATAGAAATTGTCTTCATAGGACCCCCCCCCCCCCACACCGCCACCGACTTTTAACTGCCACTCTCCCCAGCCCCCACTTTCCACATTAAGGGAATTATATTGAAAGCTGGAGTTTTCATTGTAGGAAGCCCAAGTCTGCTTTGCGGTGGCTTCATGACAGGGTTAGGAATAGGGTATTGCCAGGGAACACCCACTTGGGGGGGATAGAGACCATTCTTTGTGCCTCACTGGGAGAGGGGGGAGGAGGCAAGGGTGTGAATGGGGGGGCTGTAGACCCTGAGCCCCGGAAGGGGCCCTTGGGCAACTGGGGGTGCCTGCCCTTGACTTTGGCTCTCTGGTTCCATTCACTTCTGCTATTTTGTAAAATGCTTTTGAAAGCACAGTTCATAATCTTGAGGTCTTTTACATTTTTAAATGCTGGGTAAACCCTGGTGGCCTTGTCCTTGTAATGGCTCTGGATGCAGGAACGAAGGCTCTATGTCAGGAAGCTTTATTACTTAAAATAACAACTGAAGACAGTCAAGAAACATTTTATATTAGTATCAAATCCTTCGATATGCCTTAGGTCCCTAAAAAGTCCTATGGTGGAGTCATGAACTTCTAGGAATCGCATGTCTTCATCTCTCACTAGACAGTCGATCTTAACGGTTTTGATGCTTGTAAATCCAGGCTCTCCCCTAAGTCATGGTGCCCTTGGGGCGGCCGGAACTAAGAGCTGTTCCTTCTTGCCGTGGCCGGATGCTTCCCATTTGTTACCTCTCTCAGTCCCTCCGCCCTGTCTCCCCTCCCTGGACCCAGGCTGGTGTCTGTTCCTGGTGTGCAGGTGAGGACAGAGGCTGAGTCTGGGGAATCCGTCCAGTACAATCAGAGCAAAGGGGCAGGAGTTCAGAAGGGTCGAGGCTGGGATTTGAGCCTGAGCTAGTCTGACTTGGAACGCTTTGCCGTCTTTCTGTGGCTTTGGTTCCTATCGTAAAGGTCACAAACACGAAATATTCCATCTTTTCAGGTCAGGTGTGCCAAAATTCCAGGTTTGGCATTGGACCCTTGGACTCTGTGAATGCCTTCGAGGTGAAGCCTGTGATTTGCGTCTGTGCCCCCCTGCCTCTCACAGCTGTGTGCTAAGTTGGGTTGATGGGGCAGGTGGCACATAAGGTGGATAATTGATTTTCTTTTTATGAATATTCATTTGAGGTTACTTCTCCATCTGCTCTCCTTCTGCAGTTTCAAAATGGCCACTGAGTACTGAACAGGAACATGCCTGTGCCTCTCCTTGTAGGTCACTCCTCCTACCACTGGAGGAACAGGGCTGAGCCAATTACTTTTGGAAGGCCAGAACAGAGAGCGCCGGGTAAATTGTCTGGGCTTGGGGTTTTTCCAGTTTGCATATCCTTAATTGTATTGAGCTCTTTGGAGCCATCTGATGAATTGATTCTCAGCGTGGCCATCTGCACAGAAATGCAGGGCCTGCTTGCAGGACCGGGAGGCGGTTATGCCCGAGTTATGTGGCCGAGCCCCCGGGCAGCTCTCGGAAGGGGAGAACTCATAGGTCGCCGATAATAGCCTATGATGGAGAAGAAGAACCATAAAGTGCAGAGGCCTCATTAGTTTTGATGGATCTGGCTCAAATAAAACATTTTAGTCCCTTGTGTAAAACCCAGGCTAAGTACCAAATAAAAATGTCTCTTTGGGCCCTTAGGAACTGACTCTTGGGGGAGGGAAAATTCAGTGACCCTGTTGCTTGAACCCTCGGTTCAAGGGGTCAAAAGTGAGTAAGTTTGTATTGAAGCCATGTGTTTGCCTCAGAAGAGGCTGTTTACCTGGTATTCTATCAACAAGGACTGGATATTGAGTGACTCTTCCCCCATCAATGAAATGTAATTGATATTCCTAATAATGACCCTTCACGATGGAAATACATGAAATGGCCCCTTATATCATTACATCATGTTCACTGAAGTTTTAATGTAAAATGTATGTCATAGGTCCAGTTCCGGGGACAATGACAATAGGTCCAGGTTGTCACCTATGCATCTGATCCCCTCTTGGGTTCGATGATTTTGCTAAAGTGGCTCATGGGACTCAGGAGACCTGTGTACTCACTAGATTATCAGTTTATTAACAAGGACATAAGGATACGAATGAACAGCCAGGTGAAGAGATACACAGGATGGATGGTCTCTGTCCTTGTGGAGTCTGGGGCCCAGCACAGCGGCACATGGAAGCGTTCTGGTTCACCAATCTGGAAGCTCTTTGAACCTTGTCCTTTCTTGGGGGGTTTTATGGAGGCTTCACTCCACAACCAAATTGTTGGCCATTGGTGATTGAGTCCACCTCCCACCCCCTGCCCCTCCCCAGAAATCAGGGGAGAATAAAAGTCCTAACCTTCTCAGATCGGCTCCCCTGGCAACCACCCCCATCCTTAGTTCCAAAAGTCACCACGGTCATGGTGGAAAGGGATTTGTTGTGAATAACAAGATACCCATTTACTTTTACGGCTCTGAAGGGATTTCGAGACCTGAGGACAAAAGGCCGAATATTATAACAAAAATATGGTCCCACTGCTCCTGCTCAGGAAATTCCAAGTGTTTTGGGAACTGTGAGCAAGGAGCCATAGACAAACACCAAACTATATATTTATTATCAATCACAGTATCACAGGATGGTACACATTCTTTGAGAATTGTTAGGCCTTACAGTGTATTTAGGAATGTTCTCAGTATTGAGATAATTTAGTATGGTTGTGACTATGATGGATAATGTGTAGCTCATGTTACATTTCCCAGTCAATATTCACTCATTCATTTCTCATTTACAATGACCCCTTTCACTTTTTCTTAACAATTAAGAAAGAATTACCCTGTGCCTGGCACGGGGTAAACAATAAAATATAGAAGTTGGCATTAGGTAAAAAGAGAGCATGAGTTGAGCATGAGTCTTAGGCACTGTTATAGGCATAGAAGATCTGAAGTCCTGAGTAAGACACAGCATGTACTGGGGAAGAATACGTCTAGTGGGGGCACAGGTCAGGAAACCAAGCAGTGAATGCCTCAGAGAGAGGACACGTGGAGGGGCTTCCCACACTTGAGGGGCTCAGGGAATCTGAGGGATAAGTGGATATTATCTAGGCAAAGGGGAGGGGTGACTGAGGGTAAGAAAGAGAGCATTAGATTCCCAAAGGGTGACTGCTCTCCTGGAGAGAGACTACTGCCCTCTATTTCGAATTGACCCCTTTCTTGACAGGAGTCATCTGTGTGAACTTTTGGTCCACACCAGTGATTCTCAACTGGATTTTGCTGCACTCACCACCCGCTCCCCCCCCCCCCCCCCCCCATCTCCAGAGACATTTGGCAACATTTGGAGACATTTTTGGTTGTCACAACTGGAGGGGTGGGGGGGCACTACTGGCATCTAGTGGGTACAGGCCAAGGATAGTGCTAAACATCCTACCCTACACAGGACAACCCTCCAACAAAGGGTTCTCAGGCCCCAAATGTCAATCTTGCAGCTCCTGAGAAATGGTGGTGGAAGTCTCTGCACTAATTCTCTGCCGCTGAACTCCCTGTAAGAGCACTTTTAGAAGGAGGTGCACTGACAGTGGAGGGATACTGAGGCACCTGCTGAGAGCCCTTCCTTGGGTCCACCCCACTAGATGCTGGAGGAGGGATTTCCTCTCTGTCATTTGTGTTCCTCTCTGTACTAATATAAAGCACTTGGCTAATAACTGTAAAACGAATCGAAGTACAAGACACTGCCTTACAATGTCATTTTAACAAATAATCACTTGAACGGTTTGCATAAAACGGAGACAGTAATATCACATGGTTGTGCCTAGGCAAGGAAGTTACGTTTGTGGAGTGTTTACATGGAATACTCCCAGAGTGCTCCTTCTTCTCATTTTTGTTAGGGTGTGGTGGCTTCTTTGATGTATTGACTTGCCTAGGTTCTAATCCCCAGTTATATAAATGCTGATCTAGATCTTTCTAGGGGTGCCTGGCGACTCTTGATCTTGGAGTTGTGAGTTTGAGTCCCAGGTTGGGTGTAGACATTACTTAACAAACAAATGAAAATTGATCGAGGTCTCTCTCTCTCTCTCTCTCTCTCTCTCTCTTTATTTATTGTTGAGAAAGAGAGAGAGAGAGAACGCACACTTGCACAAGTGGGGGAAGGGCAGAGGGAGAGGGAATCCCAAGCAGGCTATTTGCTGCCAGTGCAGAACTGGACACGGGGCTCGAACTCACAAACTGTGAGATCCTGACCTGAGCTGAGATCAAGAGTCTACAGCTAACCGACTGAGTCACTCAGGTGCCCCTAGGTCTTTCTGCGAAGGTATTTTGCAGATATAGTTAATGCCCCTAATCCAATGACTTTAAGTAACGAAGATTATGCTGGATCACTTGGGTGGGCCTGACTGAATCATATAGAAGGCCTTAAAAGCAGGGCTGAGACTTCCCCAGGGGAAAGCAGGAACTCATCGCCTGGATGGCAGCTTCAGCCTGTGCCTGTGAGTTTCAGCCCACAGGAGATCTTTTCTTTCTGACTCCCTACCTGCCTTTGGGACTTCAGGCAGGCTCATCCAGCCCCCACAATTGCATAGGTAATTCCTTGTAATAAATCTTTTAATGCATGTAGCTTCTATGGGTTCTGCTTCTCTGGTTGAACTTTACTGAAACAGTTATTATTTGTAGTATTTTATGTCCATCTGGTAGGAGGTATTTCAAGATGCTTCGAACGGATTTAAAAACAGTTTCTGGGGCACCTGGGTGGCTTAGTCAGTTGAATGTCCAACTTCAGCTCAGGGTATGATCTCACGGTTTGTGAATTTGAGTCCCGTGTTGGGCTGTCTGCTGTCAGCCTGGAGACCACTTCAGATCCTCTGTCCCCCTCTTTCTCTGCCCCTCCCCTGCTTGCGCTATCTCTCGCAAAAATAAAATAAGCATTAAAAAAATAATAAAAAAATAAAAACAGTTTCTGCTCAAATCCCTGTCCCTTCCCATTTCTGAGTGGACAGCTGATTGTCACAGAACCCTCAGAATAAAATGAAAGGCCTTTTAGTCAATCTCTCAGGAGTTGAGGCTGAGAAGGTAGTTTGGGTATGGACTTGGCCTGGGCCACTTAAGTGGGTATGCGCTCTACCCCATATAAACTTGCAGTCCAGAAGTAGGATTCAGGGAAAACATGCTTAGTTTTATGTGTAGTTCAGCTTTCTAATGAGGGTGGATGCCAAGGTGAAGTGCTTATGTGTTGGGCTGGGTGGTGATGGGGCGGATGCAAATTATAGTGAATCTTTTCCACCTAAAAATGGAGATGAAGGGACGCTGAAGAAGGGCCGGGTGAGGAAAGGGTCTTGTCCAGGGGTCTGCCAAGGCTGCAGAGGTGGCCTGCGAGGAGAGAAGAAGCCAGAGTGGCTGTGCTAGGAGGATTTCATGGGAAAGAATAAAAAACGTATCCAGGGGATTTTATTTTAGTTTTTTGAAGTTTTAAAAAATTTATTTGAGTGATCTCTACACCCAATGTGGGGCTTGAACTCACGACCCCAAAGTCAAGAGTCACACGCTCTTCTGACTGAGCCAGCCAGGTGCCCCTATCCAGGGGATTTTGAAGAAAGTTTTGCTGTGCTGTGAGAATACAGACCTTCTTCCCTTCCTCCCCATGAAATCTGCAACCGAGTATTTATTCATTTGTGTTGATGAATTATAAAGTTGGATCAATTTCTGGGATGTGTTAAAGTGCTACAAGAGGAGTGGAAGTCGTAATGCAGGTTTCATGGGAGGTGTGGCCACCCTGTGTGACCTAGAGAACCGCCGAGGATGCCCCTGATCTTGAACCACTGAAGATGAACGTTTTCTAGTTTCATTGCAGCAGGTAAGAAGTTTGTCATGTATGCTGAAGTGGCCTATCCATGCATTCTTCATGTATTTATTGCCCCGTCTGTCGGGGGGGCCGTGCTAGGTACCAGGCATACGTCTGAGAACAAGACTGCCAAGGGTTGGGGGGCATGCTACAGGTAAACGAAAGGTAATTATAATATAATGTGGGATGAAAAAGCAAGTGAGAAGGTGCTAGGGGAGTCCAGGACAGCATACAAACTAAACCTGGGAGCAGGGATGAAGGCTTTCTGGGGGAGGTGACACCTTATCGAAACCAGAGGATGGGTAGGAAGTGGGGGGGGCAAAACACGACCCCAGAATGTGCCACTTTGGCATGCAGATTGTTTTGAGCTGAAGGCGATCAAGATCCAGCAGACGCAAGAGAAACTTTTAACTTTCCCTTAACTACCTAAAAAAAATTGTATAGAAGACCTGGCCCAGAAAGAGAACTATTACCGAAGATGACATTTGTATCTGAAAGACCTCTCTGTATGGCAGGGCAAACAGCTCATTGCTAAGCATCTGATCTTCTTATTGTCCTGTGAATTACTCTTGTCCCCTTTTTTTTTTTTTTTCAACATTTATTTATTTTTGGGACAGAGAGAGACAGAGCATGAACGGGGGAGGGGCAGAGAGAGAGGGAGTCACAGAGTCGGAAACAGGCTCCAGGCTCTGAGCCATCAGCCCAGAGCCCAACTCGGGGCTCGAACTCACGGACCGTGAGATGGTGACCTGGCTGAAGTCGGACGCTTAACCGACTGCGCCACCCAGGCGCCCCTACTCTTGTCCCCTTTGAAGACCCGGGCCCCTATCCTGTTCCTTAGCACAGGATGGCATTTCACCCTGAACTGACTGCCTTGTCCTGAGGTCTCATATTTTTTATGGGGCTCCTGTACATGTGTAATTAAGTTTGTTTTTCTCCAGTTAATCTGTCTTATGCCAATTTAATTAATAGACCAGCCAAAAGAACATAAAAGGGTAGAGAAAAAAATTGTTTTTCCTTCCCTACAGAGGTAAGAAGATAAAGAGCCAGAGACAGGTGATTTATGCTCTTAGTCTACCGGGCAATTTGTTGAATAGATGCTATGTTTCTTGTAACCACTCTTGTATTTTGATTCTTTCTTGGAAGTTCCAAATGGACATCATGCCTTGACATGAAATGGAAACTTAATTGAGGTTAAGGCTCTTGAACTCTTTTCTGACAGAAGATCATCCACTGTGACGACCTTTAAGGCGAAAGAACAGTTGAGTCTGGCTGGTTTTCTGCTTGTCCTCAACATACAGATTGAGGCTGGTACCTTAGAAGTTAAGAAGATTGTAAAGGGAACAAAGAAAGCACAAACATGGACTTGATAACAAGTCTCACAATAACAGAATTTAGACGAAACCCTCAAAGCCTGAGATAGGCAGTTGAAGGATAAATACAAGCAAAGCCTTTAGAGAGTCTATTTTATGGGAACTTTTATTCTCCAAAATGAGACTGAGATTACAGAAATGTTCAAGACCTTGGACAGATGAATGTATTCATAGTGGGCTGCTCAGGGAATCAGGAATTATTTGGAATAAATCACATTATCATCAGGTTTTGACATCATGGAAGATTCAAATTGTCTCTATGACACTACCAGAAGGGGATGCTGGAAGACGTGGGTCATGAGACCCCCAGTGACAATGACACTGCTCTTTGCCACGTAGTGGTTGTTCTAACAATCTACTATATATCTAATAATGTTTTTATCTGTACAATTTCTCTCTGTTTTTTCTGGAGGAGAGACTTATAGCCACAGAACTATGACTAATTGCAAACAACAAACTACAGATCTGTTACCTGTCTCTCTACCCATTTCCACCTGTCATTCTTCACCCATATGTCCTCTGTTGGATTTCTCTCTCCTTGCTTCTGTTCCTTAGACCTTGGTTCCATACAGCTGACATTTTTTTTTTTAAACCACCAGTGTCTACTGATTTATTTCCTTCTGAACTCTGAAATTGAGTCTCAAGTTCACCAGGGTGGGAGTTAGTAGGGGAGTCAGCCGAAGTGAAAGACCTTAGCTCATCATTTGATATGGCCCCTGGATGAATTGATTTGTTAGTGGAAGTCTCTTTGGTTGATTACAGGAGGACATATGGAAAAGAATTCAAGCAGGGTGAAAAAAGCACTGTCCTGCTATCTTTTTGTAAAAATTAAGATTTTATTTTTCTAGAGCAGTTTAAGGTTCACATGCTGTCTTTTTCTTAAGATGCTATCTTGTTTCCTAAACAAGTGGCGTCAAGAACCAGTTGTTTAGACAGCTCTTGTTTCCAGTTAGTTTCTGTGAATCATCTGAGTGATCCTTTGTGTGTGTAGGGTAGATTTTTTTGTCAGCATTTTCAGGATTGTTGACACAGTTTTCCATGTCACTTTCCACTGTACAAAGATTATGCCATAATTTGATGAATTATAAAGAAAGGCAGCAGAATTATCAAGGAGTGGTGGTGAGGGTGATCTTGGGGATCTAGCCCGGGATGTCCTTGAACTCCTTTCTCTCACCTGTTCCTGGCCCTTCTCTGTTGGGATGGGCTTGGGCTTGGTGATCCTCATCTACCTTCAGAACTATATTGATACCCTACCCTATGGTGCGCCTCCCATCCCTCAGTGTATCCAGAAGACTTGGGCTGACTAGGGCTGTGTCTTAGTACTTCTGCCCTGTTATTGACTCTTTCAGTTGTGGAACTTTCATTTGAATGTGGAGTGGAACCTTGGTCAGGAGGATAGGCAGTTGGGATGGAATGGGATTCCTGGATAAGGAGTGACCTTTTAGCATCGGCTGTATCTGGTAAGACACCAAGTGTCTACCTTTCAAGGTGAGGTAAAAGAGTTCCTTTGATGGGGCAGGGGGAGGCAGTGACGACTGCTTCCTTAATATTCTTTGATTTTAAGGTTAAAATGACAACTTACTATTTTTCTACATAATCTCCAAACAGATTTGTTTTGTCATTATGTGGGTTGAGTAAAATATAAATTTTCTTCAATTTTCCTTTTTCTTGAAAGCTTGTGTCCTACCTGGTTGCTCTATCAACTAAAATTCTCCTCTTCTTAAATTCTCCTCTTCTTAAATACTCCCCCCAGCATTTGCCCATTTATTTAGTAGGTTAAAGAAAAATTGCAAAATTAACATAGGATCATTGTAGTATGTGAAACAATACAAAGGTGTGTATGAAATAGCTAGTAACATCTGATCTATGACACAGCCTCCTTAAATCCTATTCTTATGAAATCACCAGTGTTAAAAGTCTGTTGTGCCACTCTTTAACATCTTTCTTTGTACTCCTCCGAGCCAATACAAACATACTGATATGTATAGGTTCTTTTTTCCCCTAAACATGAGCTCTTATTGTTTAATATCCTCTACCATACGTTTCCCCCATAAACACGCACCGTGAGTATCCGCCTGAATGAGTAGATGTCTTTAACCTTGCTCTGTTCAATATAGTGGCCATTGGCAATGTGTGGCTATTGATCACTTTAAAATGGCTAGTCTAGATTTCTAGGGCTTAGTATGAATATAAAAAGAATGTAAACCACCTTGTTAATAGTTTTTATGTCGATTATATGTTCAAATGACAATATTTTTGGAGCACTTGCATGGCTCAGTTGGTTAAGCAGCCGACTCTTGATTTCGGCTTAGTCATGATCTCATGATTTGTGAGTTTGAGCCGCGTGTTGAATCCCTGCTTGGGACCCTCTGCCTCCCTCTGTCTCTGCCCCTTCCCTGCTCACATACTGCATGTTCTCTCTCTCTCTCTTTCAAAAACAAATAAATACACAAACATTAAAAAAAAAGAAATGACAATATTTTGGCTATATTGAGTTAAATAACATATATTACTAAAATCAATTTCACCTATTTCCTTTTACTTTTTTTGAAGTAAACTCTACCTCCAACATGGGGCTTGAATTCACGACCCCAAAATCAAGAGTCTCAGGCTCTACCGACTGAGCCAGTCAGATATGCCTATTTCCTTTTACTTTTAAAAATTGTGGCTACCAGAAGATTTAAAATTACTTGCATTATGTTTGTACTGGACAACACTGCTCTAACCCATTAAAATTTTTTTTTCAGAGTTTATTTTTGAGAGAGACAGAGAGAGACACAGAGCATGAATGGGAGAGGGGCAGAGAGAGAGGGAGACACAGAATCTGAAGCAGGGTCCAGGTTCTGAGCTGTCAGCACAGAGCCTGACGTGGGGCTTGAACCCATGACCTATGAGGTCCTGACCTGAGCTGAAGTTGGACCCTTAACTGACTGAGCCACCCAGGCATCCTTAACTCATTCTTTTAATAGGTCCTTACATTCCAAAGAACTTCATGTAAGCTTTAGTAAGTTGGTGACTTATATCTGTACAAAAAGTATTTTGTTTGAAGATCTTTCCATGGAGAGCTCTTTATCTAACCATTATGGTCTAGAAATGTGGCCATTTTTCTTGAAGACTACGCTAAAACAGACTACGCTAATGCAAAGTACACATTTCTAATAGTCTGCTGAGCTACCAGCAAAATCACCAAACTACGCCTGTTATACCAGCAAGTCCCCCTGTCTTATTCTCCTTGAATAGCTATCATATATGCAAATGATTTTACAGAATTACATAAATTCAGCACTGAGGCTGGAGACAGTGGGCGCAATAGGGAAGGTAGAGCTCGGAAGTCTTCAGGGAAGCTTTCAGTTTGAGGTAGAGTTTGCTGATGAGATGCATGTGATATTGTAATTTGGAAGAATATTCTAAGAGGGACAATAGCTAGAAAGTCGACTGATAAGCTATGAAGAGCCTGTAGCATTTTACTTTTATAGAGAATGAACCTTATTTGAATCAGAAGACCTGAGCTGGAATTTGGACCCAGCCATTTAAATTTTTTTTTTTTCAATGTTTATTTATTTTTGGGACAGAGAGAGACAGAGCATGAACAGGGGAGGGGCAGAGAGAGAGGGAAACACAGAATCGGAAGCAGGCTCCAGGCTCTGAGCCATCAGCCCAGAGCCTGACGCGGGGCTCGAACTCGCGGAGCGCGAGATCGTGACCTGGCTGAAGTCGGACGCTTAACCGACTGCGCCACCCAGGCGCCCCTGGACCCAGCCATTTAAAAGCTATGAGATCTTGGATAAGTCACTTAGCTTTTCTGGGCCTTGGATTTCTCTCTGAAATGAGGTGAAATGACTCCCCACATAGTACCGTTTTCTTCCATGCCATGATGTTTCTCAAATTGATGGGAGGAGCTGATGACTTGAAATGAATACACTGTCATTAAGATTTTTTATTAAAAATAAAGTCTATTTTATAAATATGCAACATTAATAATGCCATATAACACACACATATGTATGTATGTGTGTGTGTGTGTGTGTGTGTGTGTGTATAATATAGAACTAGGCTGTGTCCCTAGTTCTCTAATTTTTCTCTATTTTGTGGTCATGGTTACAGATGACTTGGGCTTGCTCATCATCATACCATTAGTGGTAGAGACAGGTCTAGGTTCTCAGTCCTGTCCTTAATTTGGTTCCTTGTTCTTTATAATAAACTACTGCACTGTTTTCTAATAGCTTGAAGCCTTCATATATTTCAGTGACTAAATTCTTCCAAGAAGAAATATCTGGGGGATGTATATCTTGGAGTGGAAAATCTGGAAGATATATATCTTGGACATAAAGTTTGGCTATATTATAGGAAAACATTTATAAGTAGGAACAGTAGAACATGGCTCTATTCTGCTAATGACTATTACAGAAGGTCTCACATTCATTGGAAGGAATCTTCTTTGGGGGATTCTGGCTGCCTCTGAGCAGTGGTCTTTACTCTGCAGCTCCAGGGTCTGTCTGTGGATATTTGTGATGCTGTAGGTTACAGGAAAAGGGAGTTGCTCCATAGCCAATGGAAAGCATCAGCCTAGTGATTCCTGCATTAGGTTTGGCTGACTGTCCAGGGTTATGCCCTTGTTGCAAAGCTTCTGTCAGTCACTGGATAGGTTTGGATGACTTCCACCGAGCAGGCCAGGCAAATTTCAAGGCTTCAGACTGAGTTTCCTAGGGAGAAATGAAAAAGCTGAGGGACGGAGGGACATCAGAGATTCTGTTTGGGGCAATAAGTGTGTGTGTGTGTGTGTGTGTGTGTGTGTGTGTGTGTGTGTGTATGTGTGTGTGTGTGTACGCGTGTGTGTGTCCAGAAATGCTCAGATTACCCTCAGCTACCAGGCAAAGGTCACCCCACTCTTTTATGTTATCTTCCAAAGGCCATTAAATCCTCCAAAAAGAAATTGATCTATTGTAACTCTGATAGTTCTGAGGCTGACTGTACTTTCCCAGAGTTTCACATTATTCATTTCCAGAAAGTAATTTTAGTTGATTGCCTTGTGGTCTTTTTGAATGAGGCATTTTATAAAATAGGAGAAAATTGAAAGGGTTGGCTCACCATCAAAATATATCCCTTCTGAATGCTCTTAAAGACAGTATAACTGCCAATTTGGGGTGGAAACTTGTTGGAGTTTCAGTCCCTGGAGGTTTTTAATGGAGAGTGAGACAACTGTCTTTCTTGGTCCATTTAGTTGGATGCCTGCCTTGGACAGGTGTACCAGATGACCTTGTGATCTCTCCCAGTATTGGCATTTTATGATTGGGTAGATTCATGAGAACCTATATTAGGTTCAGGATTTTACCCATCTGCTTTATTATTTGGCCCAGTGTCCCTTAATCTTGTTTCTCCTAGCAGATTTTACATTATTGGAAGGCTGGGATGATGCCTGTGTTTCTTTCATGCTCTCCATGGAAGAAAGAGAGCATGGGAGTAACTTATGGAGGAGACAGTGCTCGGGGAGGTAGGAGAAAGGTCCCAGGTGAAAGGTTGACAATTAATGAGAGGAATGATACCACATCTTCTGAGGTTGGAGGGAAGGTATCCAAACTGATATGGATGTAAATAAATTAATACATAGGCATGCACAAAGATGAGGGAGATTCCATTTTATAATCTCAGTTTCATTGATGAAATATGAGGGAAGATCATCCACGGAAAGGAAGAAACTTAAGGGATACAAACAGAATGGTAAACACTTGGAATAATTACTGTGGAGAATGTAAAAGGGTGCTGACCAAGAACAAGTCAAAGGTTTGATGCATGGTGCTAGAGGCTCAAATAAATTTTGAAGCCATGAATATGTAGTGGAGACAACTCTGAGGACATCCTGGTTTTTGTCAGCAGTGTGCAGCTGATGGGTGGGTATAGGGATGGAGAAGGGAGACTGGAGCATTGATTCAAGGTTGGGATTTTCCTGAGCAACATGGGAAGAGACCGAGAGATGTAAGGTAATCAAGGTTAGCAGACAGAAGAGTTCAGATAACCTGTCTGAGGGTGTGGGATTGGCAGGGAAGAAAAAGCATTGCTTGTTGAAAAAAAATGGGGAAGCCAAGAAACTGGAACATTCTGTGAGGCCAGAAATCAAGCAAAATGGATGGAATAAGGAAGTGCAAAAACTGAAAAGGTAGGCAAATATGGCCAGAGAGTAGAATATTGGAGTTTAAGATTTTTGGGTGATGACAAAACCGAGAGCGTTGTGAGGATGGGTTATCCAAATGCAGGGCAGTAACTGAGTAGAGTTAGGGAGATCCATGAACTTCAAGATCACATTGTTGGGATTATCAGATGGGTGGTTTATCTGCATGGATGTGCTTATCTCCTAGGATTTAGGTGGAAGTAGGAATGGGAAGGACCATGAATGGGGCCTCAAAGAGCTATGATGTGGGAAGTATACAGTGCTTTGGGGACTCATAAGAGGGTCTCCCAACCCAGACCTGGAGAGCTGATGGACTTCTGGGGGAAGTGATAGTTACACTAGCCCCCTGAAATGAATGAGGTTAGCTAAGGGAGGGAGAATTAAGGCAGGAAAAAGGGTAGGGCTGTTCCAGGTAGAGGGAAGTAGAATGTTAAATAGATCGATATATTTTTTTAATTTTATTTTTTTAAAAATTTACATCCAAATTAGTTAGCATATAGTGCAACAGTGATTTCAGGAGTAGATTCCTCAGTGCCCCTTACCCATTTAGCCCATCCCCCCTCCCACAACCATTCCCGTAACCCTCAGTTTGTTCTCCATATTTATGAGTCTCTTATGTTTTTTCCCCTCCCTGTTTTTATATTATTTTTGTTTCCCTTCCCTTATGTTCATCTGTTTTGTCTCTTAAAGTCCTCACATGAGTGAAGTCATATGATATTTGTCTTTCTCTAATTTCACTTAGCATAATACCCTCCACTTCCATCCATGTAGTTGCAAATGGCAAGATTTCATTCTTTTTTGATTGCTGAGTAATACTCAGCAATGGTATATATGTTGTGTGTGTATGTGTGTATAGATTATATATATATATATATATATATATATATACACACACACACAGTATATATATATTATATATATATTATATATATACCACATCTTCTTTATCCATCATCCATCGATGGACATTTGGGCTCTTTCCATACTTTGGCTATTGTTGATAGTGCTGCTATAAACATTGGGGTGCATGTGTCCCTTCAAAACAGCACACTTGTATCCCTTGGATAAATACCTAGTAGTGCAATTGCTGGGTCGTAGGGTAGTTCTATTTTTAGTTTTTTGAGGAGCCTCCATACTGTTTTCAAGAGTGGCCGCACCACTTTGCATTCCCACCATCAATGCAAAAGAGATCCTCTTTCTCCACATCCTTGCCAACATCTGTTGTTGCCTGAATTGTTAATGTTAGCCATTCTGACAGGTGTGAGATGGTATCTCATTGTGGTTTTGATTTGTATTTCCCTGGTGATGAGTGATGTGGAGCATTTTTTCATGTGTCAGTTGGCCATCTGGATGTCTTCTTTGGAGAAGTGTCTATTCATGTCTTTTGCCCATTTCTTCACTGGATTATTTATTTATTTTTTGGGTGTTGAGTTTGGTAAGTTCTTTATAGATTTTGGATACTAACCCTTTATCTGACATGTCATTTGCAAATATCTTCTCCTATCTGTTGGTTGCCTTTCAGTTTTGCTGATTGTTTCCTTCACTGTGCAGAAGCACTTTATTTTAATGAGGTCCTAGTAGTTCATTTTTGCTTTTGTTTCCCTTGCCTCCAGAGACATATTGAGTAAGAAGTTGCTGCGGCCAATATCAAAGAGATTTTTGCCTGCTTTCTCCTCGAGGATTTTGATGGCTTCCTGTCTTACATTGAGGTCTTTCATCCATTTTGAGTTTATTTTTGTTTATGGTATAAGAAAGTGGTCCAGGTTCATTATTCTGCATGGCACTGTCCAGTTTTCCCGGTGCCACTTGTTGAAGAGACTGTCTTTATTCCATTGGATATTCTTTCCTGCTTTGTCAAAGATTAGTTGGCCATACGTTTGTGGGTCCATTTCTGGGTTCTTTATTTTGTTCCGGTGATCTGAGTGTCTGTTCTTGTGCCAGTATCATGCTGTCTTGATGATTACAGCTTTGTAGTATAGCTTGAAGTCCAGGATTGTGATGCCTCCTGCTTTGGTTTTCATTTTCAAGATTGCTTTGGCTATTTGGGGTCTTTTCTGGTTCCATACACATTTTAGGATTATTTTTTCTAGCTCTGTGAAGAATGCTGGTGTTATTTTGATAGGGATTGTATTGAATATGTAGATTGCTTTGGGTAGTATTGACATTTTAACAATATTTGTTCTTCCTATCCAGGAGCATGAAATCTTTTTCCATTGTTTTGTGTCTTCTTCAATTTCTTTCATAAGCTTTCTATAGTTTTCAACGTATATATTTTTCACCTCTTTGGTTAGATATATTCCTAGGTATTTTATGGTTTTTGGTGCAATTGTAAATGGGATTGATTCTTTGATTTCTCTTTCTGTTGCTTCACTGTTGGTGTATAGGAATGCGACTGATTTCTGTGCATTGATTTTATATCCTGCAACTTTGCTGAATTCATGGAATCATTTCTAGCAGTTTTTTGGTGGAATCTTTAGGGTTTTTATATAGAGTATCATGTCATCTGAGAAGAGTGAAAGTTTGACCTCCTCCTAGCTGATTTGGATGCCTTTTATTTCTTTGTGTTGTCTGATTGCAGAGGCTAAGACTTCCAATACTATGTTGAATAACAGTGGTGAGAGTGGACATCCCTGTCTTGTTCCTGACCTTAGGGGGAAAGCTCTTAGTTTTTCCCCATTGAGGATGATATTCACGTTGGATTGTTCATATATGGCTTTTATGATCTCGAGGTATGATCCTTCTATCCCTACTTTCTTGAGGGTTTTTATCAAGAAAGGATATTGTATTTTGTCAAATGATTCCTCTGCATCTATTGAGAGGATCATATGGTTCTTGTCCTTTCTTTTATTGATGTGATGAATCACATTAATTGTTTTGCGGATATTTAACCAGCCCTGCATCCCAGTTATAAATTCTACTTGGTCGTGGTGAAAATTTTTTTTTAATGTATTGTTGGATCTGGCTGGCTAATATCTTGTTGAGGATTTTTGCATCCATGTTCATCAGAGAAATGGTCTATAGTTTTCCTTTTTAGTGGGGTCTCTGTCTGGTTTTGGAATCAAGGTAATGCTGGCTTCACAGAATGAGTTTGGAAGTTTTCCTTCCATTTCTATTTTTTGGAACAGCTTCAAGAGAATAGGTGTTAACTTTTCCTTAAATGTTTGGTAGAATTCCCCTGGAAAGCCATCTGGCACTGGACTCTTGTTTTTGGGAGATTTTTGATTACTAATTGATTTCCTTACTGGTTATAGGTCTGTTCAAATTTTTTATTTCTTCCTGTTTCAGTTTTGGTAGTGTATATGTTTCTAGGAATTTGTCCATTTTTTTCCAGATTGCCCATTTTATTGGCATATAATTGCTCATAATATTCTCTTATTATTTTATTTCTGCTGTGTTGATTGTGATCTCTCCTCTTTAATTCTTGATTTTCTTTATTTGGGTTCTTTCCTTTTTCTTTTTGATCAAACTGGCTAGTGGTTTATCAATTTTGTTAATTCTTTCAAGAACCAGCTTCTAGTTTCATTGATCTGTTCTACTGTGTATTTTTTTTTTTGATAGCATTAATTTCTGCTCTAATCTTTATTATTTCCTATCTTCTGCTGGTTTTGGGCTTTATTTGCTGTTCTTTTCCCAGCTCTTTAAGGTGTAAGGTTAGGTTGTATACCTGAGATCTTTCTTCATTCTTTAGGAAGGGCTGGATTGCTATATACTTTCCTCTTTTTTTAAATTTTTTTTTCAACGTTTATTTATTTTTGGGACAGAGAGAGACAGAGCATGAACGGGGGAGGGGCAGAGAGAGAGGGAGACACAGAATCGGAAACAGGCTCCAGGCTCTGAGCCATCAGCCCAGAGCCCGACGCGGGGCTCGAACTCACGGACCGCGAGATCGTGACCTGGCTGAAGTCGGACGCTTAACCGACTGCGCCACCCAGGCGCCCCTATACTTTCCTCTTATGACCACCTTTGCTGTGTCCCAGAGGTTTTGGGTTGTGGTGTTATCATTTTCATTGGCTTCCATATACTTTTTAATTTCCTCTTTAACTTCTTGGTTAGCCCATTCATTCTTTAGTAGGATGTTCTTAAGTCTCCAAGTATTTGTTACCTTTCCACATTTTTTCTTGGGGTTGATTTTGGGTTTCATAGCATTGTGGTCTGAAAATATGCACAGTATGATCTCGATCTTTTTGTACTTGCTGAGGGCTGATTTGTGTCCCAGTATGTGGTGTATTCTGGAGAACGTTCCATGTGCACTGGAGAAGAATGTATATTCTGCTTTAGGATGAAATGTTCTGAATATATATCTGTTAAGTCCATCTGGTCCAGTGTGTCATTCAAAGCCATTGTTTCCTTGTTGATTTTTTGATGAGATGATCTGTCCATTGCTGTGAGTGGGGTGTTGAAGTCTCCTACTATTATGGTATTACTATTGATGAGTTTCTTTATGTTTGTGATTAATTGATTTATATATTTGGGTACTTCCACATTTGGCGCATAAATGTTTACAATTGTTAGGTCTTCTTGGTGGATAGACCCTTGATTACGATATAATGCCCTTCTGCATCTCTTGATACAGTCTTTATTTTAAAGTCTAGATTGTCTGATATAAGTATGGCTACTCCAGCTTTATTTTGTTGAACCATTAGTACGATAGATGGTTCTCCATCCCCTTATTTTCAATCTGAAGGTGTCTTTAGGTCTAAATTGGGTCTCTTGTAAACAGCATATGGATGGATCTTGTTTTCTTATCCGTTCTGTTACCCTATGTCTTTTGATTGAAGCATTGAGTCCATTGACATTTAGAGTGAGTACTGAAAGATTTGAATTTATTGCCATTATGTTGCTTGTAGAGTTGGAGTTTCTGGTGGTGTTCTCTGGTCCTTTCTAGCCTTTGTTGCTTTTGGTATTTATTTATTTATTTATTTATTTATTTATTTATTTATTTATTTTTTCACCTTTTCTCCCCTCAGAGAGTCCCCCTTAAAATTTCTTGCAGGGCTGGTTTAGTGGTCACAAACTCCTTTAATTTTTGTTTGGGAAACTTTTTATCTCTCCTTCTATTTTGAATGACAGCCCTGCTGGATAAAGAACTCTTGGCTGCATATTTTTCTGATTCAGCACATTGAATATATCCTGCCACTCCTTTCTGGCCTGCCAAGTTTCTGTGGATAAGTCTGCTGCAAACTTGATCTGTCTTCCCTTGTAGGTTAAGGACTTTTTTTCCCTTGCTGCTTTCAAGATTCTCTCCTTGCCTGAGTATTTTGTGAATTTGTTCACAAAATACTTGTGGCCTTGTTGATGGTCGGTTTTTGTTGAATCTAATGGGGGTCCTCTGTGCTTCCTGGATTTTGATGTCTGTGCCTTTCCCCAGGTTAGGAAACTTTTCCGCTATGATTTGCTCACATAACCCTTTTACCCCTATTTCTCTCTCTTCCTCTTCTGGGATCCCTATGATTCTGATGTTGATCCTTTTTAATGAGTCACTGATTTCTCTAATTCTTAAATCATGCTCTTTTGCCTTAATCTTCCTCTTTTTTTCTGCTTCATTATTCTCCATAAGTTTGTCCTCTATATCACTGATTCTCTGTTCTGCCTCATCCATCCTTGCTGTCGCGGCATCCATCTGTGATTGCAGCTCAGTTATAGCATTTTTTATTTCATCTCGACTAGTTTTTACTTCTTTTATCTCTGCATAATGGGATTCTAATCTATTTTCGACTCCAGGTAGTATTCTTATTATCGTGATTCTAAATTCTGTTTCAGACATCTTGCTTGTATCTGTGTTGGTTAAGTCCCTGGCTGTTGTTTCTTCCTGCTCTTTTTTTGGGATGAATTCCTTCGTTTCATCATTTTGAAGGGAGAAAAGGAATTAATGAGGTAGAACAAATTAAAATTAAAAAAATATTAAAATTAAAAAATTAAAAAAACACGCACACACAAAATCGAATAAATGATGCTAGGTCCTAGGTGTGTTTTGTTCTGGGTGTTGAAAGTGGTTTGATAGATGAGAGAAAAAAGGGAGGGAAAAAAAGAAAAAAAAAAGGAAATCAGTTGAAAATTTGAACAAGTGAATACACTGAAGTAGACTAAAATGAAATGAGGGAAGTAAAATAGAATTTGAAAAAAATTACACAAAACTAAAAAATATAGTAAAAAACAATTAAAGAAAAATATTTTTAATAAAATTGAAAATAAAAATGAATTTTTTCTCTTTCTGTATTCAAGAAAAAGAAAAGAAATGAAAAAGAAAAAATAAAAAAGAAAGAAAATTGAATAGATGGACCTGCTAACAGACTGAAATATGACTGAAATTACTTCATTTTCCCCTAGAAGTCAAACTATGAAGTGCTTTATAGTCCATAACCTAAGCAGGTGGTGAGAATTGTGTTCTTGAAGAGCGAGAGGTTGGCTCAGTTGGGTGGGGCTTAGTGTAATGACTCCGTTCTCCACTAGATGGCGCTGCTTAGCTCAGCCGGGTGGATTGTTCTGGCTCTCATAGGTGCGTATGCATGTGCGTAGGAGCAGTGAAAATGGCGTCACTTAGCTGCCCAGTCTTTAGTATGGGAAATCTTTCCTCTCCAATCAGCAATCACGCACCCATCCTGTTTTCAGCTTTTGTCCACTCTGTGGACAGCTTTTACCCTGTCTGTGACCAAGCCCCAGGTAGTACCTCCCTCCTGAGTTTTGTCTCAGATGCGGCTGTTTTCCCCGGCTCCTTACTTCTGAGGGACTGCGGCTTTGACCCATTCCGCCCCTCTGCGGAGGGTCTCACTGAGCAATGGCCGAATGCCGGCCGCACCCAGAAAAGTTCCCGGGACCGGGCTGCGGCCGAAGCCTAGAGATTGCAGCCAGGTGCCAGCCTGCCCCAGAAAAAGTTCACGAGACAGTGTAGCAGCAGCATTTCAGGGATTATGGAAAATCACAACACACATCTGGCACCAGGCTTCACCCTTAATGACCTTGTTCCAGCACCAGCGAATGTGGCTGTTCTCTGGGGTCTGCTGGGCTCAGGTAGCCTCACAGGCTCTACCAAATGTCCTCCCAGCGGGGGAACCGCCTCTCCCCTTGTGGCCTGAAGACCCCCAGACTCCACTCTGCTCCTGGGGATTCGCCCTTCCCATCAGAGCACCTCCAGGTATCGAGCTGCGGAGTTGCTGACTCTTTGCTCCCCTTGTTTACAGTCTTAATGGAGTTTAAACCCACTCCTTTCTCCTTTCTTAGTTAGTTCAGTCCCTGCGGCCGTTTCCAATTTTCCACTTTCTCTCCAGCTGCTTTTGGGGAGGGGTGCTTTTCCTGTATTCTACCCCTGGTTTCCATCCTCTCTCCACACGCAAAAGCAGCTCCCTGCCCTCTGGCTTCTCTTTCCCCAAGTTCACCTCTCTGCACTGCGTACCTGCTGAATTCTGTGGTTCAAGTTGTGCAGGTTGTTGTGTTAATCCTCAGATCAGTTTTCTAGGTGTGCAGGATGGTTTAGTGTTGGCCTGGCTGAATTTCATGGATGCGCGACCCACAAAAAACTTCCATGCTGTTCCGCCATCTTGGCTCCCTCCCAAATAGATCAGTATTTTTTAAAGTGTTTAGCTTCATAAAATGAAAGATAATCTGGAGATGCAGAGTCTATCATTAAATAACATAGTCTATAGCGTGGTAATCTTCTCCACTTACAGTAGCCCTTATTTTGTGATTTTTAATTAAAAAATTTTTTTTTCTTAACTCAGACTTCTGGGGGCTACAATTCACACCATCACATTCATAACGTATGGGAAAGGAAGGAGATGAAGTGTTCCTGAGGACCTGTCCTCCTGACATTCACTAAGACTTAACCCTCTGTCTGCAGATTAATTTTCAATTACGGAACAAGTGCATGATTTATGCTGCACGGCTGCATTGGGAAAAAAGGGGAAAAGAAAGACATGGAGGTGGCAAAGCAGAGAACAAACAATGGAAGACATAATATACCCAAGAGCCTTTTGACTTGTACCTTCGTAACATGCAAATGAGAGGGCATTACTACTCTGTGCGAATGTTCACATGCTAAATATAGATCAACAAAAGGTGAAAGTGCTTAGAGAAGAGAGCCAAAACGTCTGCAAGGAAAAAAGAAATTCAGAAAAGAAACCAACTCTATTTCAACCAAGTACCTTGGGTCATCAATCGTATCTAAGGAGATTTAGCTACCTGACACGTTGGACTTGGAACCTGTGTTCTCTTTTCCACCCTGCTCTCGCTGTGAGGAGGGGTCGGATGGGGCACAGTGTGAAGAGCCCAGGCTTTGGACCGAAATGGAGCTCGTTCTGCATCCCGACTCCGTCACACTGCTGGTGAGCAGCGCACCCTTGAGCACGTACCCAAGCCTCTCTGCGCCTCCATTTCAGCATCAGTAGAAGCAGCAGCAAAAACTGAAGTCAAAGGGTGGATGTGAGAATTGGGAAATTCCACACATTTCTGGAGTGCTCAGAAAGTATGCAATACATAGGAGGCAGCTCATAAGTGGTAGCTATCAGCTGGAAGTCCTATTGCTCCTGCTTCTGATATTACTACTTCTATTAGTGGTCTGTTCAGTAAATGAATCTGCACAGTCTGTACCATAGAGAAGGTGCTTGCAAGGGATATTTTATGTGTGTATGCTACACTCAACCAATTCTTGCCTTGATAAAATAATTCAAAGATGCAAATGGCACCTTTGCAGTTCTGCAGACAGGATCAAACTTCCTCCAGAGGCCAGTACGCATTTGTCAGAGACCTTCGTGTGTGTGTGTGGGGGGGGGGGGGGGAGGTCAGGGAGACGGGAAGGCAACTGGGAGGCTGGCAGCAGCTTCCTTCCTCTAAATACACAGTCTAGAAGCATTCTAGCGCCAGAGGGATTTTCTTAAGCTGACTTAGAGAAATAACCCAAACCTTGCGGCTGTGTACAAATGCTGCTGTGATCCATTTGTCAAAGGGAAGATAGTTTCTCTCTTGGCCACGTCCCCAGCTCCTTCTTTGAGCAGGACACCTAGAAGGTGCATCATCTGAGTGGTTGGCATAAGAAGGATGACCTGGTGGAAAGGTAGGTTCAGTGCCGAGCTTCTTTGTGAGATCCGTGTGTCACAGGTCTTGAAGGGCTCCATTGTTCACCTTCCTGGTTGATGCCATGGCTTGGGTCCAGCTGGACTGAGGACAGTGCCCCTTTCTGTTTTAACTGTGCACCTGTCCTGAGCAAGGTGCCAGGAAGCTGCTGTCTTCCTGCCTGATAAATAAATTAAGTCAAGTTTAGACTTGACCATTTACATAGCTTCTGGCAAATGCATTTTCTAAGTGTATAATCTCTTTTTTGATGTCCCTGGAAATAAGAAAGTGAAGTTGGTGTATTAGAAGAGCTACATGAGAAAGGGGCATTAGGAAAATACAGCAGGGACTGAGGCAGACTATAGGAGGTAAAGTGAACGTTGGCTTGGTGATTTTAGAAGAGAGGAGCACAAACGCAGAGGGGGAGTTTCTTTCCGTAAACACAGTTAAATTTTGAAGAAAGTTACCTGGGAAAGCTGTGGGTTTGCCTTCCTGGGAATACCGAGGATGGACCTTCATCTGCTTGGAATGAATGAAGGAAGCCGGGCTGCAGGCAGGGAGGTCGATTAGATAATTGCTAGTTCCAAATCATACATTTTGATGCTATATTAAAGAATAGAGCTGCACATCTTAAACAAAGCATTTAAAAATATTTTAAAAAATGTTTACTTATTTTTTATTTCATTAATTTTTTTTAATGTTTATTTATTTTTGAGAGAGAGGGAGAGACAGAGTTCGAGCAGGGGAGGGGCAGAGAAAGAGGGAGACACAGAAACTCAAGCAGGCTCCAGGCTCTGAGTTGTCAGCACAGAGCCTGAACTGGGGCCCGAACTCACAAACCCTGAGATCATGACCTGAACCGAAGTTGAAGGCTCAACTGATTGAGCCACCCAGGTACTCGGGGCATTTAAAAATATTTAGATGAGCATATTTCTGGAGCTATGCAACTAGGAAAGCATTACATTGTCTTTCTTTTTTCTTCAAATTTTTATTTAAATTCTTGTTAGTTAACGTATAGTGCAATATTGGTTTCAAGAGTAGAATTCAGTGATTCATCACTTACATGGAACACCCTGTGCTCATCAAAGCACTGCCCTCCTTAGTACCCATTACCTATCTGGCCCATCCCCCCCCTCATCTCCCTCCATCAACCCTCAGTTTTTTCTCTATCTTTAAGGGTCTCTCATGGTTTGTTTCCCTCTCCCCCACCCCATTATGTTCATCTATTTTGTTTCTTAAATTCCACATATGAGTGAAATCATGTGGTAGTTGTCTTTCTTCGATTGACTTATTTCATTACTATAATACACTCTAGTTTCATCCACATGTTGCAAATGGCAAGATTTCATTCTTTTTGATGACTGAATAATAATCCATTGTATTTATGGAACACATCTTCTTTCTCCATTCGTCATTTGATGGACATTTGGGCTCTCTCCGTAGCTTGGCTATTGTTGATAATGCTGCTATAAACATTGGGGGGCATGTGCACCTTTGAACCTGTGTTTTTGTAGCCTTTGGATAAATACCTGTTAGTGCAATCAGTGCAATCATAGGGCAGCTCTATTTTGTAACCTTTTGAGAAACCTCCATACTGTTCTCCAGAGTGGCTGCACCAGTTTGCATTCCTGTCAACAGTGCAAGAGAGTTCCCATTTCTCTGCATCCTCGCCAACATCTGTTGTTTCTGAGTTGTTAATTTTAGTCATTCTGACAGGTGTGAGGTGGTATCTCATTATGGTTTTGATTTGTATTTCCCTGATGGTAAGTGATGCTGAGCATCTTTTCATGTGTCTGTTAGCCATCTGGATGTCTTCTTTGTAAAAGTGTTTATTCATGTCTTCTGCCCATTTCTTTTTCTTTTTTTTTTTAATATGAAATTTATTGTCAAATTGGTTTCCATACAACACCCAGTGCTCACCCCAAAATGTGCCCTCCTCCATACCCATCACCCGCCCTCCCCTCCCTCCCAGCCCCCATCAACCCTCAGTTTTTTTTTTAATGAAATTTATTGTCAAATTGGTTTCCATACAACACCCAGTGCTCATCCCAAAATGTGCCCTCCTCAATACCCATCACCCACCCACCCCTCCCTCCCACCCTCCCATCAACCCTCAGTTTGTTTTCAGTTTTTAAGAGTCTTTTATGTTTTGGCTCTCTCCCTCTCTAACCTCTTTTTTTTTTTTCCTTCTCCTCCCCCATGGACTTCTGTTAAGTTTCTCGGGATCCACATAAGAGTGAAAACATATGGGGGCGCCTGGGTGGCTCGGTCGGTTAAGCGTCCGACTTCAGCTCAGGCCATGATCTCGCGCGGTCTGTGAGTTCGAGCCCCGCGTCGGGCTCTGGGCTGACAGCTCAGAGCCTGGAGCCTGCTTCCGATTCTGTGTCTCCCTCTCTCTCTGTCCCTCCCCCATTCGTATTCTGTCTCTCTCTGTCTCAAAAATAAATAAACGTTAAAAAAAAAAAAAGAGTGAAAACATATGGTATCTGTCTTTTCTGCCCATTTCTTAACTGGATTATTTGTTTTTTCAGATGTTGAGTTTGCTAACTTCTTTACAGATTTTGGATACCAACCGTTTATCAAATATATCATTTGCACATATCTTCTCCCATTCTGTAGGCTGCTTTTTGGTTTTGTTGATTGTTTCCTTTTCTATGAAGAAGCTTTTATCTTGATGAAGTTAATAGTCCATTTTTGCTTTTGTTTCCCTTCCCTTTGGCGACATGTCTAGTAAGAAGTTGCTTCAGCTGAGCTCAAAGAGGTTGCTGCCTGTGTTCTCCTCTAGGATTTTGATGGTTTACTGTCTCACATTTAGTTCTTTCGTCCATTTTGAATTTGTTTTTGCATATGGTGTAAGAAAGTGGTCCAGTTTCATTCTTCTGCATGTTGCTGTCCAGTTTTCCCAACACCATTTGTTGAAGAGATTGTCTTTTTCCCACTGGATATTCTTTCCTGCTTTGTCGAAGATTAGTTGACCATATAGTTGTGGTTCCATTTCTGGGTTTTCTATTCTGTTCTATTGATCTATGTGTCTTTTTGTGCAAGTACAATACTGTCCTGATGACTACAGCTTTATAATATAGCTTGAATTGTGGAACCGAGATGCCTCCAGCTTTGGTTTTCTTTTTCAGGATTGCTTTGGCTCTTTGGGGTCTTTTGTGGTTCCACACAAGTTGTAGGATTGTTTGTTCTAGCTCTGTGAAAAATGCTGGTGGTATTTTGATGGAGATTGCATTAAATGTGTAGATTGCTTTGGGTAGTATAGATGTTTTAACAATGTTTGTTCTTCCAACCCATAAGCATGGAGTGCTTTTTCACTTCTTTGCAGCCTGTTTGATTTCTCTTATAAGTGTTCTATAGTTTTCAGAGTATATATCTTTTGCTTCTTTAGTTAGGTTTATTCCTAGGTATCTAATTGTTTTTGGTGAAATTGCAAATGGGATCGATTCCTTGATTTCTTCTG
Source organism: Lynx canadensis (assembly GCF_007474595.2). Lineage (NCBI taxonomy): Eukaryota > Metazoa > Chordata > Mammalia > Carnivora > Felidae > Lynx > Lynx canadensis. The sequence continues at coordinate 58,963,450 of NC_044319.2, read as the reverse complement.
CTGCTGCTTCATTATCGGTGTATAGAAATGCAACTGATTTCTGTACACTGATTTTATATCCTGCGACTTTGCTGAATTCATGTATTAGTTTTAACAATTTTATGGTGGGGTCTTTTGGGTTTTCTGCATAGAGTATCATGTCGTCTACAAATAGCGAAAGTTTGATTTCTTCCTTGCTGACATGGATGCCTTTTATTTCTTTTTGTTGTCTGATCGCTGAGGCTGAGACTTCTAGCACCATGTTAAATAACAACGGTGAGAGTGGACATCCTTGTCTTGTTCCTGACCATAAGGAACATAAGGAACATAAGGAAAAGGCTGTCAGTTTTTCCCCATTGAGGATGACATTAGCTGTGGTTCTTTTGTATATGGGCTTTATGAAGTATTACATGATCTTAATTAACTTAAGCCAACCTGGCTCATATTGGCAAATAAATGCTGGAAGTTTTTTTCTTTTTAAAAAAATATTTTTTAAACATTTATTTTATTATTGGGAGACAGAGAGAGACAGAGCACGAGCAGGGGAGGGGCAGAGAGAGGAGGAGACACAGAATTGGAAGCAGGCTCCAGGCTCTGAGCTGTCAGCACAGAGCCCCATGCAGGGCCCCTAACTCATGAACCATGAGATCATGACCTGAGCTGAAGTCTGACACTTAACGGACCGAACCACCCAGGCATCCCGTATGCTGGCAGTTTTCAAGATGCGCTCACAGGTATCGACACTGGGATTTATCCTCATGATTGACCTCACTTTTTGGCCTGTTGCGTTTATTCCATTGCTGTCGGAAGTTTCAGGATTGGCAGCCCGGCTTGACATCCATTTTCAGCCTGGAACTGGCTCTCCGGCAGGTTGAAGCCTCTGCATTTACTCACTCACCTCACCACTGATCTCTCCTGCTTTCTCCGGGCTCCACCCTGGGCCCGGGAACTGGCCAACTGGGACCAACTGGCACCTGTCCTCCAAAGCTCTACTCTGACAGAGGAGAGACAGAGTTGCATTAATGCCTTGGGTTTACTATCTCTGTTGAGGGAAGAATGATCAGAAAATTCATAGTGCCTATAACTAGTTCCTAGAACAAGGGTATTCATCTTCTTTATAGACTTCAGGAAATAAAAGTATACTTTCAGTTCTGCAGATTGCATTTAAATTTGCAGAATATTGCGTATCAAGCCAGGGAGTCAGGCTTTTACAAACCTCGTTTCAAAGCTGGCGGTTCTGATGACAAGTCTTTTTAATTGAAAATTTAGCTTGGGAAAGAGGTACACAGATAGACGCCTGAACTTACTAGTTGTTCACGGATGTTGACCTTTAGCTAAGTGGACATGGCGTCAGACTTCTCGTTGCTTCTTGACTGGGTGTTGTAAACATGGGGAATTCCGGAAATCAGTTTCTTCCCACCGTGAGAGTGTACTGTGGGCCGGTGACCAACCACAGTCTCGTCTATAGAGAAGAAAGTCCTGTGAGGAGTAAATGTGTTTCACAAAGTTCTCCTCATGGTTAACCTGTTCACTGAAAACGAACGTGGTAATGAGGAATGTGCTGTCTGGGAAGGAGCAACCGATCGTCACATCGATGTGTCACCGAAACCACCTCGGCATCCTACCTCCAAGTTCACAAAACACTGTCACGTGAGTGATCTTGCTTCATTGTCTCACCAGCCTTAGAGGCGGGTCAGACATCTTTTATCCCCGTTTTGCGGACAAGTAAACTATGGCCCGGAGAAGTGAAGAGACTTGCCTGGTGTCTCAACAGCTGCAAGGTTGCGGGACTTGGTCTAGAAAGCCGCTCTCGGAAGTCTGAGTCTGTGTTTTTGCTGCTCTGCCATTCTGCGTCGAAAGCGCATAGAGTAACACTGCAAGGGTCCCGCTAAAGTGCTTTCTAAGGCTGATTAATCACCATCCTAAGTGCCTGGGAACCATCCAGCATTATTGATCTTTTCACCTCCTGACCCCGGTCTTCAGCCTTTCCGGAGAGGGGATCCAGCCTGTTAACACACAGCAGCATCCTTCGGTCATGCCCTGCATTATGGTGACGGGGCTTCATCCGTTCTGACGCGGAGCGTGGTTCCTGCTGCTTTGGGTGTGGTTCCCAGAGAGCCATGAGCTACCCTGGCCAGGAGGGGCAAGAACGTAGGACCACCGTCCGTCAGCCTGCTCCGCTGTGGCTCCACAATCCATAGACCCTGTGTCCATAGTGAATGATAGTGGCATGAAAACGGTGTTTTAAGCTGCCCCAGGAGACAGGGGAAATAGATAACACAAAGAACGGGTGCATGATGATGATAACGGCGGTACATTTTGCTACATCTTTTAGTCCAGACCGGAGGTGGTAGAACGGGGCATTCCACTGCGTGCTGACGCCCACGGTACCTTAGAAACAAGCTTGTAAATAGCTAGGAAGAGCCCTGAGCTGGCAGCTGGCAGTATTGTGGTTTTCTGTGTCAAGTGTCTTCAACTATCATTATCTCCGCATGTCCTTCACATACTTCTCTACTTTGCGCTGCTTTTCCCATCTGTAAAGTGGGGATGATGTTGCCTCACCTCACCCTCCATTAGAGGATGAGCCAGGCTGCAGGTGTGAGGTGCTTGAATGAAGTGTCGCGTAGACAAGACGGTCCAAATATCTCTGGCTACGTGAGCACGTGTGAGGGGCTTTTGGAAAATATAGGGGCGCCTGGGTGGCTCAGTCGGTTGGGCGTCCCACCCCGGCTCAGGTCACGATCTCGCGGTCCGTGAGTTCGAGCCCCGCGTCCGGCTCTGTGCTGACAGCTCGGAGCCTGGAGCCTGTTTCAGATTCTGTGTCTCCCCCTCTCTCTGACCTTCCCCCATTCATGCTCTGTCTCTCTCTGTCTCAAAAATGAATAAACGTTAAAAAAAATTAAAAAAAAAGAAAATATGACTAGATGGTATTTCATAGTATTTGATGAAATATTGTCATGTGGATTATTCTTGTGTGTGTTGCAAATTATTATTCCTTCCTGCCTTTTAGACATCAGACAATGAAGCTAATGTTCAGACCAGATTACTGCTAAAAGGCAGAGTTGCAATGGATTCTGACATTGGAACACCTACCCTTTGCTCTAAGGGATGCTCCTCCCTTCCTATAAAGTCCACGTTAGGTTTTGGGTTTTACTCCAATTTAAGCATTCTGTGTTTTGGTCAACTGCTTGCATGTTGCAAACACTATTTGCATGTGTTCTCTGCTGTCCTGTAGTATTACAAAGGTTTATCTCCTACTTTTTTTTTTTTCTTTTTTTTTTTTTTTTGTGGTAGGGACAGCTACCTGATTGGAGTCTGCGTCCTTGCTCCGGGCAGAAACACAGATCCAAGATGCTTCTTGCATAGCATCCTTAAAATACTGCTAGGGCCTCTAACCCTATCTCATGGTCAATATTGTGAAGGTGTCTGTGATTCTACCACATCCTTGGGTGAGACATTAGGAGTAAATGGGATGCTGGTTTGTGATAGTCAAACCCTGGGGTTTACCCTTGTCTGTCATTGTAATGTAGCTTTATTAAGACAAAATTGAAAGCATTCTAAATGTCGAGAGGGGGTGGGTTAAATAAATTATTATATGTCATTACAAAGAATAAAGTAAATTTGTATTGTTGACATGGAGAGATTTCCAATTAATAGAGTTAAATAAAAAGGGGATATATATTTTACTATGATTCCATTTAAAAATTATTTATTTAAATTCAAGTTAGTTAACATGCCATTAGTCTTGGTTTCAGGAGTAGGACCCAGTGATTCATATAGCACCCAGTTTTTATAAAGAAAAAATCATCATATAACACCCAGTTTTTATAAAGAAAATATCTATCATCATTCATCATCATCTATCTTAATATCCTTAATGATGAATAAAATACTCTGAAATGTTATTCTTAAAATAAGGAAGGATTCACATGAAAATCTTAATAGTCATTAATTCTAATGTACAGCCTGAAGCCTGGAGGGAGAGGGAGATGTTAACTTGTAATTTTATGTCTTCCTATATTTTTGAAAATTTAACCATTCTCCTCATTTGTCTGTGTTTTGGTTTTCTTCATTTATAAAATGAGGATATAATAAATGAGTGGACATCCTAACAAGTGCCCTCCTAATGCCCACCACCCATTTAACCCTTCCCCCCACCCACCTCCCCTTCAACAACTTTCAGTTTGTTCTCTGTATTTAAGAGTCTCTTATGGTTGGGCACTTGTTGGGATGAGCACTGGGTGTTATACGTAAGTGACGAATCACTGGGTTCTACTCCTGAAACCAATACTACACTGTATGTGAACTAACTTGAATTCAAATAAATTAAAAAAAAATGAGTGGAGTTTTGGTTCATGCTCCTCAAACATTGGAGATTGCCCTTGGTTTTTCATTGTAATGTTGTTTGGTTAAGAAAAACATTGGAAGCAATCTAAATATGTCCATCAAGAGGAGATGGGTTAACATCTCGTAAGATTGTTGAGAGGGTTGAATGATTAAATACATATGAGGTGCTAAGGATGATGCCTAGCACATAATGAATATTCAGTAAATGTCAGCTGTTATTAGTTTTACAGTTATTAATAAAGAGGAATAACTGCTTCCCTGTGGGTTCTGCCAGCACCATACGTCTATAAATAGAAAAACTTCAGGGATTCACTTCTAGATCTGTCCTTGGTTGAGCCTAAGTAAGAGGTGATAACGGAGCCCAGGCTCAATGATTCTGCCTAGCCCTTTCCCCTTCCCTACTACAGATGGCAGCTGTTTTGTATCTTAGTAATGGAGAAGATGTGGAGGTCAAGTGGACTACGTTTTCAAAATGTTTACATCAGATGGAGGAATAATGGAGTGTGGTATAATAAAGAATGTATCTGGTATTTGTCCCTGGTTCCCAGTACAAAGCTTCAAAAACCCTTGGAATGTCTCTGTTATTCCAACAAGGTGGATCATGGAGAGCCTCTAGGTAGCTTCAAGATGGGGGTCACTAGAAAACCAAACATGTGATTAGGAGGTTGGAACTTTGGGTCAACTCACCCTTTGAGGAAAGGAAGGAGCTAGGGATTGAGTTCAGTCATTTGGTCAACGATTTAATCAGTCATGCCTGTGTAATGATTTAATCAGCCATGCCTGTGTAATGAAATGTCAATGGAAACTCTGCACGCTGAAGCTCAGGAGAGCTTCCCGGTTGGTGAACATGGATGTGCTGGGAGGGTGGTGTGCCTGCTTCCACATGGAAACTTGGCACTCCCTCCCAGACCCTGCCCTGTGTGGATCCTTCACGATAGCCTGTAATTGTAAGTTAGCACTTTCCCAAGTTCTGACTGATTCTGAATTGTTGCACCTAAGGGGATCGTGGGAACCCCCCATTTTGTAACCAGTTTGTCAGACATGCGGGTGGACTAAGGACCCCTAGATCTTGAGGCTGGAAGTTGAAGAAGGGGTAGGTAGTCTTGTGGAGGCTGAACCCTTAAACCTGTACAGCCTGGTGATAAGTCTAAGTGGCTGTTGTCATAACTGAGTTGTGGTGTACCCACGTGGGGTGGAAACAGACTACAGTCACCTGGTTTAATTAATCATTAGCAAGGTCTCTCTCCCGTCAACGGGAGAGTCCGTGTTACTACAGCTGTTATGGGGCAGAGTAACCCAAGCCAGAGAATTATCTGGAATTATCTGCCTGTCACCGTATTCCCTTTGCCTCTTGCTTCTTCGCATCCTCTGCCCTTTGATTCTTGTGAAAAGTCATCTGTAAAAACGGTGGTGCAACCACTTAAGTGTCATTTTTTCATTTATACCCAGGAATTGTCTCCTCGTGGACCGAATGTAGCTCTTCTTGGTGTACAAACTGCAGTAATTGGTTTTCCTTGTTTTCTTTTTTTCCCACTGACTTTCCTCAGATAGGGACTCTGCCAAGGGCATATGTCTGCTGAATAGCAATTTCATTTACAAGACCTCCCCGGTCTATTGGACTTGGAGCTCACATAAGAGTTCTTCTCAGCGTTTCAGTGTAACTCATTAATTGTGAGACACATTACTCTTCCTCACCGCTTAGACTTTGAAGGAATGCAAACAACATTTTCTTTCAAAGTTGGGAAGAACAGCCAAAAAAGTGCCAAGAATTGTCTCGACTGGTTTTAGGCAGTTGTTAGAGGAAGACATAATAAGTGCTCTAACCGTGGACTAACCAGTGTCCTGTAGGAATTAGAGCCCTTGCTCTGCTGTGTCCTGATGCAGACATTTTTCTTTGTTCTTTTTGAAACTTGAGTGTCTATCTGCGAACCAGCTGCCACCTCCCATCACTCGCAGCATATTCCGACATTTTCCCATCAAAATAAACTGGTGTATGCTTGGGAAATGCATGCATACCCTTTCCACTGCCAGCATGGTGGAGCCAAGTAAGAAAGGCACACACGTTAGCAAATATCCGTAATACACAAGCACCTCAAGGCCGTATAGGTACCAGTTTTCAGATCGCTCACCTGTCCCCAGGACTCTCCTCAGGGGATCAGGGTGGGGGACAGTGGCAAACCATACCTGGGAAGACCCCACAGTATTAGAAAAACATCTTAGAGGTGAAAAGATCTCCTTACTCATGAACCCCCCTCAGCCATCCTCCTTGTAAGAAGTCATCCAGATTCTGTAAGAACTGTCAAAATACAGTGAAACTTCTCATGGACTTCTGGGTGGTTCACCCTCAGTTAGAAGGACAGCTCTGTTGCACGTTTCCTTTATGTTTCTTGCAGCTGGGGGTCCTGTTTCTCCTTACTGGCCCACGCAGAAGCCATGTGTGCCCTGTTGGATGTAGCATCCCTTCTCACGTGGGGAGACAACACTCCCGTAATCAGCGCCTCTGTTGGTTTTCTAGAGTTGCTGCAACAAAGCACTGTAAACTGGGTGGCTTAAAACCACGCAGATCTGTTCTTATGTAGCTGTGGAATCCGGAAGTCTGAAATCCAGGCATCGGCAGCGTTGGTGCCATCTGAGGAATCCGATGGAGGGTTTGTTTCATGCTTCTGTCCTCGCTTCTGGGATGGCACGAAAGCCTTGGAGTTCCCCGGCTTATAGCTGCATCACTAGTCTTTGCTTCCATTTGCACATGGCGCTCTCGCTGCATCGCTGGGTCTTTATCTGGGCATCTTCCCTCTGTGTCTCTTTCTTTGTCCTGTAAAGACACCAGTCATAGTTGGACACCAGTTGGATTAAGTACCCAACCTACTCCAGTACAACGGCCCTATTTCCAAATAAGTTTCCATTGTGAGGGACGGGAGGTTGGGACTTCATCATATCTTTTGTGGGCCACACAGTTCAATCTACAACAGTACTTGAGACCCTTGAACTGTTCTTGATAGAACAGATCTTCCAGGTTCCTCCTCGTCCTGTCCATCTCCATTCACAGGGTCCAGGTTGTCAGTGTCTCCTGCACAGCCTTGTTTCGAGAGACATTCGCGCAGAGGATGGGGAATTACCTTTTACTCTTGCTTTTTTGAGCCTAGGGAGATAACATTACTAGTGGTAAATGGTAGAAGGTGTCAGTTTGAAAAACTTGCAAGGAAAACTTGCAAAGGAAACTTGCAAAAGTCCTGTTTCTCTGTTAATAAGAAAAGTACTTCATTTTCTCATATAACCGAAACTTCCCTTCTCAGAGCCTGTCTCCTCATACCTGCCTCCATCCATTCTCAGAGTCCCAGGGCTTTGTATCACATGCTGTCCTGTTTGCAGAATAATTATTCCAGAAAACACATGAAAGTGAACCATACTCAGAGGGCAAAAGAAGCCACAAGATGGCCACCTGGGTGGAGATAATGTCTGGATGGGAGATCTGAATCCTCGGAGCACTTATGTTTCGGGGGGGGGGGTGAACTGTTTAGGATTGATTTGTGGCCATTGTGAATACTGAATCCTTTCTGCATGGAGATCGCCTCCTCCTCTGGTGGGGCTGTGAGGCCCCAAAGTGTGAGTTCAAGGGAGTTGGGCTGTTGCCCATCAGCTGTCCTCTTGCCATGGTTCTATCCACACTCCTTCCTGCATGGCCATGGGCAGCACTTTGCAGTCAAATGCTCTACCACTGAGCTATACCCCCGATGGGCATCACTTAAGAAACCTTCCCTGTGTTTATCCTTTGAGACCCTGATCTTGTCATTACTCACTTTGTCATGTTCTCAGCCTCTGGCTGTTAGAAAGGGATCCTCTGCTGAGGGTGGGCCACAAGCCGGGTTTGATGGAGGCATGGGAAGGGGGTTATGGAAAGTAGATAAAAACAGCTAGGGAATCACTACTTATATTAGGGTAATGATGCTTGTAAGTATCCTTGGGTAATATTCCCAACACTGCATTACATGCATCCCCACAATGCATTTGAATCAGAAAATCCTCACATTTATTTTTATAGTTTTTAACAAACATTTTAATTCGTACAACATATACCTTCCCATATTTTTAATAGGAAAGAATGCAATTACTGAATGGGCATTCATTACAGAGTGCATCAATAATGCATTGTGTTTTATATTATTTTCTCCTGTGTTATCATTGTAGTAATAGATTATGAGTCTAAGCAGATTTAGTTAATGCCACTGTGACTTATGGGAACATGATGAATTTGAAAAGTCCTAGAAGTCTTCTTTCCAGATAGGCGGCAGGAGTAAGTTGTCATGATGGCGGCAGGGGAGTGGTAACTCTACTATTAAGGATTTAGAAATATTATCTAATTATATGGGACACTTGGATGGCTCAGTCGGTTAAGCATCCGACTTCTGCTCAGGTCATGGTCTTGCTCTTCGTGAGTTTGAGCCCCGCATCAGGCTTCCCAGCTAGGAGCCTACAATCTGCTTTGGGATTCCATGTCTCCTTCTATCTCTTTCTGCCCCTCCCCCACGCATGCTCGCTCACTCTCTCTCTCTCTCTTTCTCTCTCTCTAAAAAAAAATAAACATTAAAAAAATTAAAAAAAGAAATATTATCTAATTATTGTTAGTCACCTATTTTTTCTACCTTTCTGCATTCTCATGGATTTGATGCAAATGTTCATATTTCTATTTGTAGTGAGGACAATGGAGCACAAAGCTGTTTTGTGTCAATATTTACAGGAAAAGTAGGACTTGGAGTAGAGTTTTGGAGGTACAATGGGACAACTGTATTTTGATCATTGGAATGTTTTATTTATTGAGTTGAATCCAGTGAGAAAAATTCAGTTCCACTTAATTAAAGTATTTGAGTGCCTACTTCATATAAAGTACATAGCAGTTGGTGTGGATGGGTTCAGCAAAAATAGCTTTAACACAAAGCAGAACGAAACAAGTACCATAAATAAGAGATGTTAAAAGTCCCATTTGGGGGTCACGGGAAGAAGGCCATTTGTTATTTCATCTGAATTCCCATGAAAAAAGAGCCCCAAACAAAATCTTACATAGTAACACTTTACTGGGGGTACAGTCCTAAGAAGACAACAAGGAGGCAAAAGAAGCGAGTCGAGAAGGGAGAACAAATGCAAGATGATGCATGGCCACGCTGATTACAGCTTTGCGGGAAGCCAGGTGGTTGTTCGGTCATGTGGACCATCTCCAGAGAGAATGCAAGGAACAGTTCTCTGCATGTCATAGAGAAAGAAGAGGGAACAATTTATTTGCTGGCTTTTGCCTCTCATCTCTCTGTCGTTAGTCAAAATCTCCATGGACACCAACTCCCTCACAATTTTGGGTTGTCATCCAGCCTTCCATGGTCAGTTCATACCCGTGGGTGCCTCTTAGCCTGTGGTGGCAGCACTGGTGGCTTGGGCTTTATGATGGTAGAAACAACATGAGCTGTCACTAGGGTCCCTCTGGCTTGGAAGTAAGACAAGCAAGTAAGGCTGGGGGTGCCGAGATAGTGAGGAGCAAATCTAGGTGGTCCAGGTGAATACCGTTGGGATTAGGAAAAGCTTTAAAGAGGAAGATGGCACCCGAGATGGTAGTTGAAAGGATGGGCAGGGTATTGATGGACAGAGAAAGAGAGAGTGTTATTGGTAGTGAGATTTGAATCAAGGGCATGAAGTTGGGAAATCAAGGTTGGTGGAGGGCATAGGGAGTAGTGTACATTGCGTAGACTCTAAGACAGGTATAGAGGAGAAATGGGAGGTAGGTTAGAAATGTAGCCTGGGGCTTGATTAGGGAGGGCTTTGCAGGCAAGTGTATCAGTCAGCTATTCCTGTGTAACAAACAAAAATCTTACTGGCATGTAACAATAGGCATTCATTGCATATTGCATCATTGCACTGATCAGCTGATGTGGCTCTCCTCCAGGCTTCTGGTTTGTGGACTGCCTGGGCAGCTCTGATTTATACATGCTTTATATCATTCTGGGGCCCAGGCTGATGGGGCAGGAGCTCTCTGGAGGAAGCTCTTCTTCTGGCGGTGGCAGAAACTCAAGAGGGCTTATCCAACCACACAATCACAATTCAAGCTGCTGCCTGTGTCGTGCTTACTAATATGCCATTGGCCCAGGAGGTCACAGGGCCAGGGCCAAAGTCAGTGGGGTTGGGAAATAAACCCTGCTCCTCTGAGATCGAGGCAAAGATGTGGATACGTCCTTTTCCTCCAAGAAATAAAGAACTGTGGCCACTAATCCAATCGAGCAGAGCCAAGAGGAGAAGCTTGTAGACTCAAGGAAAAGAACGGTCTTTCATTAATTATAGTTGTACTTATAGTGCCACCCACGGTGCCTAGAACACGGTAGGTGCTCCATGATTGCTGAATGCGATACCGAATGAATGCTAACCACCATACATGCCGCAGTGTGGCAAACATTGCAAATTGAGTTCAGGGTCTCCCCACTCCAATGTTTTCCTCAGATTAGGTTTTCGAGACGTATAAAACTCATATCTAAGTCAATTAAAGCGCGTATCTTGAGACAATCTTTCCAAAACTTTGCTTCTCTATGTCCTTTCCTTACTCAGGAACGAATTCAACCTCTTTTTGATTACCTTGTCAAGCCAAATGCCACCTGACCTTAATCTGGACTACAGAGACCTGAAACTGACACCAGCCCCCTCATATGAGGCAAGCCCTATACAGCAACCACAGCATCACAAGCAAATGTAAGTTTCTGATGTGACTCCCCAACAGCCCTTGCAATCAACAATCTCTCCTGCCTCCCAGGGCCTTCCCCTTGCATGCTCTGTAGGTAAGACCCTCATGCAACTTACCAAAACCCTGCTCTTTTGGGTTTGAATTGATCAATCAGGCTTTAGCCTGGGAACCCTAAAACACTCTGCCCATGGAGCCTATTAAAGGTATGTGCTCTGGGTCCTGCCCCTCTTTCTGCCTGCACCCTGTCTTGACTTCCCTGGGTGGCGCCTCAAGGCATGCTGTGTACTTTCTCTAGGACTTGTGAGTAATAAATTTCTCTATTTAATTCCTCTTGCAGTCTGTGGTTGAAACACTGCTCACCATCTGGTACCCCGGGCCCTACTTAACAAATGTTAATTTCATGAAGTCGTAACAGTCCCATTTACACAACCAGTTTGTGAATATTTTCAAGGCAGAGTCCAAATCCTTTGTTCTTTGGGTCTTCCATACTCTCCTGCATGAAGTAGATGAACAGTGAATAAGTGTTGATGGATTGATAGTCTATGCACTATATATGCACTGTTTATTTTTGAGAGAGAGAGAGAGAGAGGCGGAGCACGAGCAGGGGAGGGGCAGAGAGAGAGGGAGAGACAGAATCCGAAGCAGGCTCCAGGCTCTGAGCTGTCAGCACAGAGCTCCACGCGGGGCTCGAACTCCTGAGCCAAGTCGGTCGCTTAATGGGCTGAGCCTCCCAGGTGCCCCTGCACTAAATACGTATTTAATGAACTTGGCTGTTGACTATCTGGTGTGCGTTAGAAAGTGGACTCCTTATGGGCAGCAGCAGAGCTTTCTGTGTCTATGTAGCTCCGCCGATTGTCCTGACACAGCCCTTGAATCAATCACTGGTGAACTTTTGAAAGGTGATCAGCCCATCTCATTATAGTAAATTCTTATTTAGATACCTCATGATTGAGAGGCCGATGGGAGACAACAAAGTTATTTGCAACAAAGCAAGCTAAGGTCGTGCTGCCTGCTGAACATGAACCCAAGGGAAAGTGTCTGCCCCCTCCCCCCCCCCCCACCTTGCTGGGGCTTCAAAGATATAGCAGATGATGTCATCTTTAAGGCCTGAAGAGGATGGCCATTGTCCTCTGGGCTATGTGTTATCTCTTGCCCGTTATGCAAATGAGGTATGAAAATAATAGGCCGTTTTTTATTTCTCCCTCTGAAACCATGAAAACAGTGAACATATGGTTTTAGCTGTGCCTGGGATAAAAAGGAGAGGTTGACATTGTCCTTTTTGGTGAGGAAGATTCCGTGTTCCTCTTACCACCTTCTAAGGGGATATTCTTGCCTGAGCGCTGCTGACTCAGGTGCTAAGTGAAGCTGTCATTTCAAAGGAGGCTAGCTTTTGGGTCTCGATGCTTAGAAGTCTGAATAAAAGCCTTAACTCTGCCCCCTCCCTGGATTACGTGCTATTTACTCCAACCTGTGGTCGACTGGCAAAGTTCTGAATAATCTAACGTAATCCTTCGTATGTCTCAATTGCATCCCTCTTTTCCCTCTTTCTGTGCCTTTCCAGTGCCTTCTTTCCCTGAGCACCCATCACTCCAGGATGTTTTCTCCCACAACTGTGTAGGACTCTATTACAATGTCCATCGAATGGGAGGATTGTGTTCCCAACTTTCTTACCCATCTTCTTCCCGGCTTCAAAATTTACCTAACTTGTGCCTTGTCCCCTCAGGGCTTTTCTGCTGAGGCTGACCAGATTAAGTGTTTTGTCATGGTTTCTAAACAGCTTGGTGATAGACTTCTTAAACACAACTTTCTGCTGAAATGCAAGGCAGTCACAAGATGGTCCTGACATATCTTCTTCCAGCATCAATTTTATTCAGTGGCAAATGATCTCAAGTATCTTGGAAAACTAAGACGAATGCTGTTGAGTTGTAAAATAGAACACAAGGTTCAGGTGAAATTTTAAACTAAAGCATGAGACGTAAGAACTTTGAGCTCTCTGTGGAGTGTTCTGGGCTCTACTCTATTCCCACAAATTTTTACTCCTATGAGCTTTGGTGGAGGGCAAAGCTTAAAAAGCATTTTGTACACACTCCCTGGCATAATTTGTGTAGAAATACAAACAACAAGGATCAGAGTGAGTTGAAGGAATGAGTGAATCAAAGATGGAGTCGGTTCATATCCCAGAGGCAAAGCAGTCAAGGCTTGTACAGCAGTTGCCGGGAGAAACTTGGTGTCTAGCAAGATGGATGGCAGAAGTGGATCATAACGGAGTCAAAGCCTGGGATTTGGGAAGCACAGCTAAAGCCTTAAGGACTCTCCAGCTGGTTCTCTTGATTTCGATGCTTCTGCGTGGGGTGACTTTGCCTTAATGGAGTGAGTAGTCTTCACTTTGGATCTGTATTCATGGAGGTTCACAAAGCCTTCTCAGACGACTTTTAAGGGTACTCTCCTAAGATTTTTCTCTCTTAAAATCAGCGCATACTGCTTCTGGCTTCCCTCCCTATTTACAATAACTCTGCTCCCACTTTACAAAAGAAATGAATACCGCTTACCTGTTCTGAGTCTTCCCATGGTGCATTGTCCCCAGGTATAAAGACCATTAGGGCTCCAAAGATTTCAAAATACTGGTTCTGAGAAAGCAAATGACTCTAATGGCTGGGTTGTGAAAACGTGTACAGGTTAGGTGTCTTCCAGTTCTTTGTTTCCAAAACTAAAGGAAGAGTTTTCAGCTCTAAGTTTCATTAAAATAAATTTTGATTATAGATCAATGTATGAGTTTTGACATATAACTTAGAACAGCAAAGAATAGAGGGACAGTGCTGTAGCAGAACTCCTTCCTTTCCCATCATCATACATGTGTGAACAGTTTCCTAGTGCTTTTGTCTATAGAAACATAAAGTAGAAATATAACTGATTATGACAGCATCATTTTCAAAAAGGAAAAATCCTATGTACACACACACACACACACACACACACACACACACACACACACGCAGACAGTCATAAATGCTGAAATGGATTTGTTAATAGATACCAAACTGGGAATTATCTTCTAGGGCAATGAAAGCTAATGTTTGGAATTATGTTTTCCAAAGAGCAGACATATGTGTCTCTATTGGACAAAATCAGTTTACATTTCTATGGACAAGAATCATCTTTATTACTTTCAATTTGCAGAATTGTAAAATTGGTTGTCAAAGACAACCAAAGGCATACACCCCTACAGAATCAGATCACTTTCCTGGGGGCGAGGGTGTGTGGTCCTTCTAGACAACACCCAGCTTTTCACTGAAAGAACATCCAAAATCTCTTTTGCTCCTGTCAGTCTTTCATGAGTTTCCTCACAGATCCTAAACTGTCATAGAACTCACTGAAAAAAAAAAACAAAAAAAAAAAACCCAGTCCTCCGATTCTCATTAAGAAATAAGTTTTTCTAAAACATTATATTTATGTTGAATAGTTATTTCGCAAAAATGTTTATATATTTATGTTAAATTGATCAATTGTTTGTTAATAATTGTAACAATCTGGAGAAATTTCATGTACACTTAAAGCCTTATAGCTACCAAAAATTTAGAAATAATTTGAATAATACACATATTTTAGTGCATAGAGTTATGGTAGGGTGATCAATAAAAGACTTTTAAGCAAATATAATGTTACATTAGGATAAAGTCTTGTGGAAAAGTGGAGAGAAACTAAAATTAAGGAGAAAAGTGATATAAATTTTTTGACATAAATAATTGCTCGTGTATTTAAAAAAAACGGATAATCATGGCTATCAAATTATGTTACTTAAATTCCATCACCTATACTTAACAAGGGGAATGTGAGAATGTATTTTAAAATATTGATATTTATGACAACCATAAATCACATCATTTGTGACTCTTTATGCTTACGATGAAAAGTCTGAAATGTCAACTAAAAAGCATTAAGGGATATATAAATTTTCAAGAAACTTTTAGAGAGCATACAAATGAAAGTCTCAAGGGGAGTATCCTAAGGAAACTCTCTGGCATCTCAGGAACGTAACATTTTTATTTTGATAGTTATTTTTTAAAAATGTGCTTTTATTTATTTAAAAAAGTTTTTGAGAGACAGAGCACGAGCTGGGAAGAGACAGAGGGAGAGGGGGAGACACAGAATCCAAAGCAGGATCCAGGCTCTAAGCTGTCAGCACAGAGCCTGACGCAGGGCTTGAACTCGTGACCCATGGGATCATGACCTGAGCCAAAGTTGGGCACTCAACCAACTGAGCCACCCAGGTGCCCTGTTGATGGTTACTTTCAATACAGGATTTGTCCACAAGTGGTTTTTCTTTCAGTGCCAATGGCAGACATTGCTAACTGATCACACTAATTCCTTATTTTTTTTAAATACTTATTTTGGGGAGAGCACAAGTGAGGGAGAGGCAGAGAGAGAGGGACAGAGGATCTAAAGTGGGCTCTGCGCTGACAGCAGTGAGCCTGATGTGGGGCTCGAACTCACGATCCACAAGATCATGAGCTGAGCCCAAGTCCTACCCTCAGCTCAACCGATTGAGCCACCCAGGTGCCCCTTGATCACAGTAATTCTTTCTTGCAGAGCCTGAGAGTGGCTCTCACTATTTCAACACCGTGCTGCAGGCACCCACTATTGATGGGTTTGGCACATGATTTAATTTAAAGGTTCTCAAACAGAACTCTTTTCTGGACGCTCTGATAATGGTGGCATCGCATTGGTTGGGTGTGAGTTAGGCCTTTGGAGCGCTCCCTGCCCTCCCTGTTCCCACAGGTCACTGATGCGACAGTAGGGTGGCTCTCTGATGCTTTATGGAGCCTTCTTTGAAATTCAAAGTCCTGCCTCTCAGATTTTTGCCTAAAACCAGCTTCTCATTCCCCAGCTTTCTGGGTCTGCCCTCCTATGACCTGTGAAGTCAAGTGCCCCACGTCTGCAAGTTGACTTCCCACCATGCCTCCCAGCACTGGGTACTTTCTCTGTCCTTTATGACTCAGCTGTAAAGCCTGAGGTGGAGCCAGTTCTCAGAGATCCCGAGGTCGTTCCTGGAGAGCCTTTAAGGGACAGTGTTCCACTAATCTGTGTGATTGTTTGCCTTTGTAGCAAGCCTGGCTGGCGATGCAGTTCAGGAGCAGACTATACTCCTTAAACTTTTGGACCTGGTGCCTCTCTGACCCTCCTCTACTTATGAAAATAATCACATTGAACCTCTAATGTTTTAGTGGTCCCTTCAATAAAATGGGACTGACTACTTTTTCTTATTTTAAGGAAATGTCAGAAGACAAACAGGACTATGTACATGAGTTCTCTGATTAAAACCAGATGCCCTGTAAACCTTTCATGCTATAACTTTTTTCTGCTAGACCAGCACTAAGTGTTTTTTAGTAGGCACTCTGGAGCTATGCCCATTTGGACTTGAGTGTAGACGCAGGGATCCAAAGAGCTGCTAAGAGAAATGGTGCAGGCGTTTGTGAGTGGACCTCTGATTAAAAGTGTCTTATCACTAATGGAATAAAGATGCATATTATATCATATGTGTGTAAAATATATATATACTTGAAAATGCAAACATAGTGGTATAATGGAAACCACTACACTTTCGAATAAGCAAAAGGCATCCTAAATGCAAAAATCCCTATGAGGCAACACAAGTAATTAAAAACTCAGGAGACTGTGATTAGTTATTACCGATCGTCTTTGCGTTTCAAGCTCCCTTGAGTAACTCGGTCTAAATGTAACATGTGTACAAAAACTGAGTTGTGAAATAGATTGAAAGATTAGACCCTTCATGAGGATGGCCTTGTGACTAAGCATGCTTATGTGTATGTGCACAGGTGTGTGTGTGTGTGTGTGTGTGTGTGTGTGTGTATCTGTCTGAATGTACAGGGGGGTCTTGGGGCAAGGGAAGGTCCAGAGGGTAACCTATAAATAGTATTTCATCTTTTACTATGTTTTATTTCTCTTTACCATTTAGGGACTCACATATAACAAAATGCTCTTTTTTAATGTAGTGAAGAAGCTGTAGGTGTTAACGTAGGTTTTTCTTTTTTAACTTTTTTGTATTTTTTATACTTCCTCAAATAAAATAAGAAAAAACGCAGCTGTCAGTGTAGCTCTGCATTTCTAATATATTATATTTTGTCTTGTCCCACCTACTACTTGCTGCTGTTATCTCCTTAGATCATCTTGTATGTATTTGACCCCAAACCGTGACTTCCTCGTCTTGTCTTGGGTACCCCCTTTGGACATTCGGTATTCTTTCTTTTGTGGAGGAATTGTAACCATCAGAAAGACTTTGGCCCTGTAAGACTGAGATACTGGGAATGGCTTATACCCGCACTTCTTTTCCAGGGGATGGAGATGCTCAGAAGCAGGGGACCGCCTCAGGTTGGAGCAGTAAATCTCAGGTGTCTAAGGAAGAGGGCTGTGCTGATGTGAGGGTAGACATTACTCCCTTTGGCACAACGCTTGGAGCCTTCAGGGCTGGGTCTGGAGAAGTGGAAACTCTTGTTTCTCTAATGTCTAAAAGGCTGGTCTGTCTGTTGGTGGTCAACTTTGCTGGGAATTTCATTGGAATTTAAATGAGTGCCTTCACCAAAGCCAACTGCGGAAGGGCAGACCCTCAGAAGGATGAATTGGGACTAAAACTGGTCTTAGGAAGAAGAGTTTATACAGATACTACTTCTAAGGAGCGTGGTGGCTGGAGTAGATGACCCCTGAAAGCACTTTCACAGATAAGGCATTTTAGAGTTGGGAGAGACCTTAATGGGAGTTAAATTCTCTAATCCAATCTCATTATACAGATGAAGAAACTTGAAGAACTTTCCTCAGGTCACGCTGCTAGTTTGTGGCCAGTCGGGGCACTGGACAGAGGTAAGTCACTAAAAATGCAGGACTCGTGAATTCATCTGTTACCACTGCGTCCTTTGTACTCAGCAGAATCCACTGTGTCCAACGAGCAGTGATGTTAATATGGACTGTGAATGTGGAAACAACCTCATTAGAGAGAGGTGGACGTGATAATGGTACCTGTTAAAATGAGTTTTCTCATCTGTAAAATGAGAAAATTGCAGTAGATGAACTTGAAGTTCCTTCCTCCTTGGAAGTCTCTGAGATCCTACTTGTGTGGTGAGGATTACAGGTGCTGGATTTAGACACTTCTTAGGTCCACTTGTTGTGACAAGGGAGTTTTGTAGACTGGTTTTGGAGTTTGTAGACTGAGTTCTGTCTTTGCCGCTCACCTATCTTGTCACCGTGCGTTTTCCAGCTCTCTGAACTCATCTTACTCATCCGTAAGTTGGAAATACTGATGTCTGCCTTATCTACCTCCTGGGTTCTTCATCCTACCGAGGAACACAGAAAATGATTTGAGTGATGATTTTCTCCATTCTTGTAAGGATCCGTTGATAGTAACATGTGCAGGAGAGAAGTCAAGTCACTGATGGGGATGCATGCATGTTTGAAAGTGTCTGCCTTCAGCATCAGAGCATAACTCTCTTCTAGAATCCTAGGTGAGAAGGGCCAATGTACAAAGGGCGTAACAAGCTGTATCATGTGTATGACGTGGTAAAAGCATAACAGAATATTTTCCTTTGTATCTAACTCTTTGTTAATTCTTTTTAAAAATTTTATTTATTTTAAGACAGAGAACATGTGAGTGAACAGGGGAGGGGGAGAGAGAGAGACAGAGACAGACAGACAGAAAGAAAGAAAGGAAGGAAGAAAGAAAGAAAGAAGGAAAGCGAATATCCTAAGCAGACTCTGCACTCTCACTGCAGAGCCTGACTCAGGACTCAAACTCACAAACCATGAGATCATGACCTGAGCTGCAAGCAAAGTTGGATGCTTATGACTGAGCCACCCAGGTGCCCCTCTAACTTTTTGTTAGTTCTATATCCAAATCCCTTGTCTGGAGATTAGGGGTGAGAGTCTGATGGGGACCCCTATTCTAAGTATGAGGTGGTGTGACCCTAGGGATTGAGGGGACAGGTCAGGCGTGTCATGGTGTGGAAGAATGGGCTCTTTGCTCCTTATCATTCTAACCAAAGCTTCAGCTGTCCCATAGTGGCTTTGTTCTCCCAACCTTACTCCTTTCCGTGAAGAACTTAGGCGGTGAAAATACTTGGATTTGGGATTGGTTGGCAAATCAAGAAAGTCTCATGGGTAGGGATGGGAGACCTTTGGGTCACCATAGACTTCCTTGCATGAAGCCCTGAAAACAAGTACTTCTGAGTCCTTGTGTGGGCACGATCCCCTTTAAAGGGGACTTTAAAGAAAATAAATGACTGCTTTCAATGTCTCGGGCGCTGTGCTAAGCGTATTACATATATCATCTAATTGAGTCCTTAGAACAAGTTGGAGACATAGACATCAAAATAGTCACTTTATAAATAAAGGAAACTGAGGATCAGGACAGTTAAGCACTTGGTCAAGTAATACTCCTAGTTCTCGGCTAGTGGCTAGGGCAATGGCATGTGACCACTCTGGGAGCATCATTCACATTGTTGTCTCTGTGAATGTTGCTCTTGGAGGTGATGGTGTCACGGAGCTCTCTGAGAGTGGGAGAACTGAGGTGTAAATCCAACTCTGTCTGACCGTAAGTTCTGTTCTGAGCCCCTGTGGCACATTGCTGTCTCTTCCCCACTAAGAACCTAAGTGGCTCCAAGGGTTGGATCTAAGTGGTCGATGAGATGGGAGTGAGTGGCACTTACTTCCTAGATCTTCATC
Organism: Lynx canadensis; assembly: GCF_007474595.2. Classification (NCBI taxonomy): domain Eukaryota; kingdom Metazoa; phylum Chordata; class Mammalia; order Carnivora; family Felidae; genus Lynx; species Lynx canadensis. The sequence continues at coordinate 58,943,685 of NC_044319.2, read as the reverse complement.
CATGTGTGTTCTATATGTGGAGCCTAGTTGAGCTGGGCCATCGAGGGAGCCAGTTCTGACTTCGGGAGGGGGCTTTGGAAGGTGGACTGATGTTGAAAGCCCAGGGAGGGGGTGTGTATTTGTGTGTGTATGTCTGTGTGTGTGTAACTGTGGTTCCACTCGCTAGGGCTGTGATTTTTGAGGAGAGAGATCAGAAAACCCTAGGACATGGTGTTGGCCAGGGCTGGGAGCCTCCCAGTGAACTATCTTTCTAGCTCCGTTTTCCATGTCTCTGACTATTATTGTGTGTGTACTGTGTGAGTTGTATGTGTCCATGTGTGCGTGTGTTGAAATAAAGTTTTCCACACACGGTGGAGGTACAATGGGAAGGAGTGCAGGGGAATGTGCAAGAGGCACCTCCCAGTGGGTGCCATCTTCTGGCTGGCCACGTGGGTTCGTTCTCTGTGAGGTGGGGAAAGACTTACAAACACTATGCCCTACTTTTCTGAATGACCATGTGGAACTGAGACTAAAGACCTGGATCGGGAGTCAGATGAATCGGGGAATGGCTGAGTTACCTTCAGAAATAGGCTGACGGTGTGTGAATTCCACCCCTCAGGAAAAAAAAATAAGGAAGATGACGCTCATTTCATTGAACGGACATGGAGCTCGAGCTTTCACACAGTTGGCCAATGACAAAGCAACCCACAAGCCATACTTTGGAAGAGGGAACAGCCTTATTCCTTTTTTTTTTTTTTTAACCAGGACTGTTTTTTTCTTTTCTTTAAAAAAATTTTTTTTTTAAAAATGTTTATTTGTTTTTGAGAGACAGAGCTGGGGGGCGGAGGGACAGAGAGAGAGGGAGACTCAGAATCCAAAGCAGGCTCCAGGCTCTGAGCTGTCAGCACCGAGCCCGATGTGGGGCTCACTCACGAAGCACGAGATCATGACCTGAGCCGAAGTCGGACGCTTAACCGACTGAGCCACCCAGGTGCCCCTTAGCCGCTACTGTTATGTGAAGGAATTGTTTTAGCCAGAGCCCCGTTTCTCCTCAAATTTCCACTGTCATACACCCTCTGAAACTGACACAGCCCATTGAAGGTGCTTCCCCCAAATTAACCTTCAGTTATGCATCATTCTAATTATGTGCTTCTCTTTAATGCCGTTAAAGAAGAGACTGTGCTTTGGCATCCATTCTCCACACGCACTAAAGATCTCTCTCCTTTCAACACCTCATTTTTAGGCTGCGTTTGATTTTGGAGATTATGGAGGCAGAGACACCGTGAGAAGCATGGTTGCCCGAGCACACGGAGTGAAGCACCACTGCTGTGATATCACATGCAGGGCACACAGCGCGGTGCTCCGTATGCAGGGCTGGCTCCTGGCTGGCTCTTCGGGGATGTTAGTTTTCATCCGCATTCTCCCTTTGTTCTCCTACAGTCAGAATTAGTCAAAGTTGTTTCACAGGGGGATGGGGAGTGTGAGTGAGCATCCTTCTGTTTAAGTTGAATTTCATGAAGCACAGCGAGGTTATTCGCATCTCCCCGCCTGGTCTCCCCCGTCCTCCAGGTCACAGGCAATTGCCTGGTTGCCCTTGTGGTGTGGCTGCTGTCTTCCTGAAGACAGCTTAGGAGGTGGGTGTGCTGATGTGGGAGGTGGGTGGGACTGATGTGGTCGCCAGTTGAGGCGTTGATCGTGAAACCCAAATCCAGTTAGTGTGTTCTTCCCTCTCCTTTCCTGGACGTTTTTCAAAGCCTAGCAGCTTGTATCACTTTGGAATTATTTAGGAGCCATCCCACTGGAGGGCAGGAGGACAGAGTGGACAACCTCTCAATACCCATTTCCTGGAATCGCTCCCCTCCATACCTGAACCCGGAGAGGGCAAAGTAGTTCACAACCCCGCCGCCCCGACTTCTCTGCAAATCAGCCTTAGAAGCTCTCCCTCCTGACAATTGTCTCTCAAGCCCCTTAAGAATCAGTTTAGCATCAACACGAGACCAAATCTCTACTTATGAATGTGTGTCCTTCCCTTTTGGCACATGGGAAGCTCCTGCTGAAGGGAGGAGGTGGGGTCTCAGGGACTTCTGCCCTGAGTGACTACCTGTGCTCCTGGGAGCTAAGACACCCCTTGCCTGGCCCCGACAGAATATTAGTAATCCTTCTTTACAAACTCATGGCTCTGGGCAGACACGACCTCTGTTTGTGAGGCTGTAGATGGGGTCAAGAAGGCACATGGTCCAGGTAGCCAGCCCCTCAGGTAGGAAAGTCTCAGCAGAAGGGGAGAAGACAGGTCAAATAAGGACAGAGACATGGCCTTGCTCCTGACCTGTGGCTCACAAGGGTTTATGGCAGCTCTCCCTGGGGACAGATGAAGCATGTATTTAGAGTGTCTTCGATGGCATTGTATTTCAAACAGGGTCGGCATGCACCAAATTATCCATCCTCTGCCCACCAACCTGCCAAAGTCCTATATTGAAGCCCTAACTCCCAATGTGACTGTGTTTGGAGAGGTAACTCAGATTAATGAGGTCATGTGGTGGGGCCCTGGTTCAATCTGATTGGAGTCCTTATAAGAAGAGGAAGGGTGCACCATGGATGTGCGTGCCATGTGCAAGGGCCACGAGAAAAGACTGTGAGAAGACTTAGTCGGAAGGCAGCCATCGGTAAGCCAAGGAGTAGAGGCCTCAGGAGAAATCAAACACACTGAGACCTTGATCTTGGACTTCCAGTTTCTAGCACTGTGAGGAAGTACATCTCTGTGGTGTAAAACCCCAGTCGGTATTTTGTTATGGTGGCCCCAGCTGACTCAGACAAGTTTCATTCTGCTCCTCTCCCAGTTAAAGCTTTCCATGCCAGTAGGGATTTTCAGCATGCAGGTACTCATGTGTGGTCTTGTCTTTATTCATCATACAGAGGCAGTATAGTGTCCAGTGGTGGGAGCACAAGCTCTGGAGTCATACTGATTGAATTCAAATCTTGGCTCTGCCCATCACTTTGTGATCTTCAGCAAGTTCCTTAACCTCTCTGGGCTATGCTATAAGGATAATAGTAGCCCCAACCTCAAAGAGTTGTGAAAGGATTAAATAAATTAATCCACGAAAAGCGCTTAGAAGACCACCTTGGACAGAGCTTATGCTCAAAGATGTTTCTTATCATCATCCTTTCCGAAGCCTTTCCGTGGGACTGTGGCCCCACTATATTCCAAGCATCGTGGGGAAAATGACTGTGGCTGTTTTATAAGTCCAAGCACCTAGCACAGTTGGGTTTTTCCTTCATCCAACAAATATTTACTGAGCACTGACTTTATGCCAGGCATGATTCCAGCGGTGGGGATTAGCAGTGAGTAAAGGCAGACTCCTGTTCTTGAAGAGCCTATGGTTCTGACACATCACGGATACGCAAAAAGTATCTGTTGAAATAAATAAATTATACTCTCTGTGTCTGTAAATAGCGATTTCCGTAGGGTAGAAAAAGGAGAAAGGGCTAAGGCTTTGGAGCCAGAGAGGTTTGAGCTAAAATTCGTGGATTGCTGGCTGTGTGACTTCGGGGAAGCTTCTTTACTTTTCTGTTTATCAGTTTCCTCACCTGTAAAATGGAGGTCATAAAAGTACTACCTTCCCCACACCTCGAGAGCTTCTATAGTGTTAAAGTGAGCAATATCTGAGGATGTGAGAATTGGCACTAAGTTAATTCACTCATTCGTTCACTCATTCAGTCATTTGTTCACTCACTTAACTCATTCAGCTAATGCCCACTGAACTTGTACTGTGAGCTAGGATTGTTCTAGCCACTGGAAGCATTGCAACGGATGAACAGAATCCTTGCCCTGCAGAAACTTTCACTCGAAGGGGATACATATGATAAAAAATGGAAAAAAAATGTGTATTATAATTCATGTGATGTTAAATGCTATGAAGAAGATGGTGAATAAAACCCAGCTCCTCAAACAGTAACGATTTTGATTAGGATCGTGGTAGGGGATCAGGTTTTGGTGTTGCAGTCGAAACATTATCCAACATTCTTTTCTCCCCTGTGTCCCTTTGGGAGAAGGGACATGTTCAACTTTGGCTGACGGGCCCCCGGGGCCCAGAAGGTCCATTGGATCCTGTTTGCTTTGGAGGTTGCTCACCCCTAGGGTAGTCTTAGCATTCTGGAGGGTTCCCGCAGACGCACAGCAAAGGTCACGCTGGTTCCCTCTGGGTCAGTCAGTGGTAGACATCCCAGCCTCGTCCTGGGAGAATGTGAGCTTCCTAGGTGTGCACAGGTGAGAAGAACCTCTGGGGCGAAGCAGATAGATTGGTGCCCGCTCCAGCTCCCTTGTTGTAGGAAGCGGAAGTAAAAGGAGAGTTAGGAAAGAGGAGACGCTAACTCTTGGTCCCCCCCCCTCAGGCATCTGCAGGTTTGTGTTTCTAGTCCATTAGTTACTTGTTTAACAACAGTCTTCCCCAGCAGGTGATTCGCCCCTAAGGCAGTGACCACATCTGTCGGCCTTGTTCACTTTTGTACTTGATAAATGCGTGTTGAATTGAATTATGTTGTCTTTAGGGATATTCCTAAATATTACTGAATCAGAATTGCATTTGGAGGCTGCAGTTATTTCATAAGATGTTTACTGGAGGAGCCCTGTCACACGCTGGGGTCTCCAGGAAGCCGAGTCAGAGATGGCGTTTGGCTTACAGGCTGCTTTTTAAGGAGCGCTCTTGGCATCAATGGCCATGGAAAGGAGGGGAGGGGTTAGAGAAGACGGTCAGAATGAGAGGTCTGACTATAATGAAGGTCCAACAGCAGCCTCAGCCCGATGTTTGGGAAGCTCTGGAGCTTGAATACCTCCTCAGGGTGGTATTAATTATTTATTTCCTAGTACCATTAACCCCAAGAACTATCTCACAGCCTCTGTGGGCCAGGAATCTGGGCATGGCTTAGCTGGGTCCACTGCCTTGGGGACTCTGTCACGGCTGCAAACAAGGTGTCAGGTGGGGCCGTGGTCTCATCTGCAGGCTTGACTGGACACAGTCTGCTGCTAAGCCCACTCATGAGGTTGTTGGCAGGATTCAGCTCCTCGTGGGCTGTGAGGTAACGGCCTGAGTTCATCACAAGCTATCGGTAGAAGCCCCACTCTGTTCCTTGCCACGTGTGTCTCTCCACAGAGCATCTCACAATGGGAGCGAGCAGACGGAAGGGAAAGAGCGTTCGAGCAAGAGATGGAGAGAGAGAACGGGCGAGCAAGCTAGCGAGAGGGGAGTCACGGTCTTTTATAAGTTTGTCACAAAAGTGGCGGCCTTACTCTTGCCATATTCTCTTGCTGCCATATTCTCTTTGTTAGGGGCAAGTTGATAGCTCCAGCCCACACTGGAGGAGAGGGGATTCCATGTAGGCGTGAACCCCAGTGGGTGGGGAACACAAGGGCTGTCCCAGGCGGGGCTGAGATGGCCAGACCTTTATCCTCTGGCGTGGCTCAGTCACCGGATGTGGACCACAAGGACAAGAGTGTGACTCCGGGGGAGGCGGCCCTCTGCAGCAGGCTAATGGCTGAAGGCTGAGGCAGGAAGTGCTTCCCGGAAGGGGGTTGGGGAGGCACGCTCACCTATCCTTCATTCCACATTCAGACCGTAGAGTTCGGCTCAGTAGCAAATTCTGTTGGCCCACGTGTGAGAGAAGAAAGGGAAGGACGGACTGTTTCTCATATTTATATTCACGGGGAACAGTGCTACTTACTTGTGTTTCTTCCCTTTATCTTCCTCTTTTTTTGACCCTGGGGTTGGAACTTTCTCTGAATGCTAAACAGAAACTCGACCTGAAAATAAAGTTGCGCTGTAACCATCTGTCACCCCACGCCGCGAGAGCGAGACCTCGGTGGTGGCTCATTCTGTCACCCTGCTGGCAGGGGGGCATTTTGAGATCGCACCTCTGCAGGGCAGGACCTCGCAGGGCCCCAGATTCTCCTTTCTCGTTCTTCCCCTTCACCGTCTCCCGTCCTTTTCATTCTTCATTGCACACCCACACCCTTTGGACAGCTTGCATCGTGGAATCTGCGAGGCCAGTGGCGCTAGGCACCTCAGAGCTTGTCTGGAAGCGGGCCCGAGATGGGGATCCTGCCGCCAGCGGGGGAGCGCGCCCGGGAGAGTGGGCAGGGCAGGGAGGCGCTATGTGACAGTGGGGTCCCCACTAGCCGAAGTCCGGACCCCTGGGATGCTCTGAAGCACCGGCACCCACAGAGTTCACGCTGCCCGCAGGCAAGGGGTCCGGCCTGCTGTACCTCTGTGTCAGTCAGCCAGCTGACGTGTGTAGTCGGGCCCCCGGCACTGGGAGCGTCTGCCACAGTTCTTTCCTCTAGTGACTCATTGTCGTCTTCCTGTGATCTTTCCTCCCAGGGCAAGCTTTCCTTTATGGAGTAATGGAAAGAGCAGGGCTGGGAATCACATAGACGTAGCCTGGAATCTAATTCTCGTTCTTTGGAAACTGGCCACCTTGGATAAGTTCTTCAGCTTATTTATTTACTTGTTTATTTTGTTTTAATGTTTATTTATTTTTGAGAGAGAGAGAGAGAGAGAGAGAGAGAGAGAGAGAGAGAGACCGAATGTGAGCGGGGGAGGGGCAGAGAGAGAGGGAGACACGGAATCCGAAGCAGGCTCCAGGCTCTGAGCTGTCGGCACAGAGCCTGATGAGGGGCTCGAACCCATGAACTGCGGGATCATGACCTGAGCCGGAGTCGGATGCTTAACTGACTGAGCCACCCAGGCGCGCCTAAGTTATTCAGCTTTTTAAGCCTCAGTTTGGCTGCCTGGAAAATGGGTACGATAGCACTCACCCCACAGGGGTGTGGAAAGGACTGAAGGGTGCTATTTGTGCAGTGCTCATTGCAGTGCCCTCCCTTTCTTTCCTATCACTTGTCCCTTATCCGGAGCAGCCTCTTCTTTTCCTGGCATGGCCCTCAGAGCTCTCAAGGTCGTCATGCTGCTCCCCGCAACCTTCTGCTTTCCTCGTGAATGAACTCTTTTGCCTTTGGCTCCCATGACAGCCGTCCTGTACCTGCAGGGTGCTCCCTGCTGTCCTCTGCGTGACTTCCAACCCATCACCTTCCCTCTTCCACAAGGCAGCCCAGCACTGAACATGGCCTTCTTCCTTGGGGTGGGAGGGGGTCCACCGGGGAGAGGGTAGCAGAACTGTGCCGCCCTCTGTCCCCACACTAGCCTCTCAGAGATGCTAGCCCTGATCACATCTGTTTTTCTGACAAGTCCAGAGGCCGCGGTTATAAGTAGCAGGCGGTCTTAGAGCTCTGCAGGGGATTCTAAGCTGTGGTCCTCTTTCCCAGGTATCTACACAGGTCTTTGGGCTCCTCCTCTGGGGTTCCGGCTGGAGGTCCCCGTCAACCTGACATCGCCCAGTGCAGGGCCGGCCCCCGTCCTTCATGTATCGGCGGGGCCACTGGGTGGAGGAGTTAAAATCCATATCAGGAAGTCTCTGCAGTGATGGGTTAATGAAATGCAAAGCTATGCAGGCCAACTCCAGAGATTCTGATATGCCTCCTAGACTCTCAGAGATGGCCGTGTGGAGTTGTGCAAACTCCCCAGCTCGCTAACCAAGCCGTTGTCCCCACCTTGAAATTCACTGCTCTGCTGCTTCTGCTTCTGGAAATGAGAGCTTTCCTACCTCGGCACTCATCCAGATGGACCAGATGTTAGAAAGCCCTGAAGCATCTGAATCTTTGCGATGGCTCTAAAGCCTCGCCTCTCTCGAAGGACAAGTGGCAGTTCCATTCCATGAATCTTTGTGATTTATGTTTGCTCCTCCCTCTTTCCCTCACCGACCCCCCCCCCCCCCACCAACCTTAGCCAGATGCCTGGAGCCTGGGTGGGCTGCCTGAATATGCAGGCCTTTCTCTCTCCCCCTCCCAACCCCTTCCAGGCCCATCCCAGGAGGGGAATCTCTCACTTTTCAAAGAGTAAATCTGTAAAAGAGGCAACGTTTCCAGAGCAGTAAATCTTTGCTCTGTGTGTGTGGGCATGCATGTGTGCATATGTGTTTCTGAAATATGGGCTGTGTGTGTATCTGTATGTCTGCAGAGAGGAGGACAGAGCTAATAGCATTAAAGGGCCTTTTAATTTCTGAAGAGCCAAGACCACAGAGGGAAGCACGTGCTCAGGAAAGCGAGAGTGTCATCAACCTGCTTCGAGAGGTTGGAGTCATCCGAGGGAAGGGGAGTGTCGGACAGGATGTGCTCCCAGTTTGATCCGCTCCCGGATATATCTGTGCGCAATTCCGCAGTAGCCTTGGAAAGTCAGAATGAGCTGTTACTCACCCTTACTGGGCGCAGGCTCTCTGCTGCTTTGGGGAGGTCAGAGGGAATTCTGGGAATTCTGGCCATCCCTGAATGCCGAGTCCCTTACGCCTTGGTCAGTCAGCCACTGGGCTTTGTTTTCTCAGACACTACACTGTATTTCCTCTTTTCCTGTCCAGAGGAAGTGATCAGAAGGGAACCCTGGAGAAGGCTCTTGAATCAAGTTTAACTCTCCGTAGAGTCTCCTGAAAAGTTGTGAATGAAAACAGAACTTTTCCAGCCAACGACCAATGAACTCACTAGCCAGCCCCAAAGAAACCCCAGATGTGTGGAGATGGTAAAACCACTGGGCTGAAATCCAGTCTTACTGGCTTTTGTTCCTGTGGGTGTGAATGAGATCAGGTGTGGCAGAGGTCAGTGGGGAAGAAAGTCAATTATGAGGGAGGAGTCTATGGAAACCAGGGGCTCTCACTGGACCATAGGCTGGCTGATGATTGAGCATGGACCACCCCTGATACCTCATGATTTGGGGAGGAGGACCAGTATGGATAACTCAAGTCCACTGAGGAGTTTTCAAGCTTATTTCGGCCTCTCTTCCCTTGCAAATGAATTTGATGGAAAAAAGGCACCACAAGGAACTCTCTAGTAATCATGGATCTGGCTGTTGAGTCAGGTCTGGGGGAGACATTGAGGCCCTGTTGATGTACACAGTGTGAAAAGAGTCTGTCTCCTTCTAGCAATGAGTGGACTATTCCTGCAGGCACGAGTGGCAGGTGGAGGTAGAATAGACAGAAAGAACGAAGGTCTAGTAGGAGGGAAGAGGAAGGAAGCATTTGGGGTTTATTACTAAAGAGAAAACGTAGGCTCAGAATGAGAGCACAGTGAGGAAGCAGAGCACACTGCCTGGGCAGAAGAAGGGGCCAATCCCAGGGTGTCCGGAAATGGGGGTTCGGTCCAACCTAGCTGGACCGGCCCCCGCCCGCAAGAAAGGTTTCAGCCTGCAGGCAAAGGTGAGCAGACTGAGGCTCAGCAGCAAAGCTCTCACGTCCTCAGGGAGAGAAGAGGCTGGTGCGGAGACCCCACTCAACTTGGGCTGTGAGGACAGTTGGGTGGGGTGGGCAGCGACTCCCCCAAACTGCAGCCCAAGAACTCACGGGTTGGACACTCCTGAAAGAATCTGTCCAATGCTGTGTTGGGTAAGTCAGTGGTGGCATATGTATTGTGACTTTGCCCCAATTGAATAGAATTTTGGCCTTAGATTCTGAACATGTCCTGCTGAGATCCCCCCCGCCGGGCTAGGTTCTGAGAGGCGTAATCCCACAAACATTACCTATGAAGGGGCACCGGCACCTCCTTCTTCCTTCCCACTTCTGTCCACTTTTGATCCTTGGGTGATCCAAGATGGCGTCCACAGCTGGGGCCAGAAGAAACGTGTTTGAAAGAGTCCTTCGGTGAGGGAGGTTGTTTTCTCCTAGATTTTTACTCAGCCTTTTTTTTTTTTTTTTTTAATTTTTTTTTCAACGTTTATTTATTTTTGGGACAGAGAGAGACAGAGCATGAACGGGGGAGGGGCAGAGAGAGAGGGAGACACAGAATCGGAAACAGGCTCCAGGCTCCGAGCCATCAGCCCAGAGCCCGACGCGGGGCTCGATCTCCCGGACCGCGAGATCGTGACCTGGCTGAAGTCGGACGCTTAACCGACTGCGCCACCCAGGCGCCCCTACTCAGCCTTTGTAGAGGTGGCATGACACAGGTAGATTTGTTAGTCTTTTCCATTTTTTTGTTTTCGTTTAGAAAAAGTGCTAATGAACAGAGAAACTTGGTCAACACCCAACAAGCTCACTTGTTATGATACCTAGTATGTGCCAGGCATTGCATTAGGCTACTGATCCCTAGTTGGACTAAACTGCATTAACTACCTCCTAAATGGGGGAGCTGCTCCTGAACCCCATGCAAGCAGTGGCCCCATGAGAATATAGGCCCGATGTTGCCAAATCTGCTTTTTTGAGAGAAACTGGAATAGCATCCACAAGTTGGAAATCACTTCAGGGTTCATTCACTTATTCAGCAAATATTTACCACACACCTGCAATACTAGTCATGGGGGTGCAGAGGTAAACAGGGCCCATAGGTGCCTTGCTTTGTGGAGCTTTTTCTAGAGGGGGAAGTTCATATGTTGATATATACGTAGGTAAAGAAACAGGCAAACACATACTTCTGGGTAGGGTTATGTGCTGTGAAGGAACTCGAACAGGGTTTGGGGGTAGAATGGTGTGGAGAGGCAGCCTCTCTGGAAGGTGAATGACAATGAGAAGGAGGCTGTCAGGCACAGAGCTGGAGGAAAGAGCGTTTCAGGTAAGAGGGAAACGTAAGTGAAGCCCCAAGGCTTAGTGTCTTCAGGGTCTGAAAGATGGCAGATTGGGTGGTGTGCAGAAACCAGGGTCAGAAATGGAAGAAGGCTTCTGAGGTAGAAAAGTTCCCTCTTGCCAAACATTCCTTTCACTCTTTTGGGCGTGCTCTGGTCTCCTTCAAGGGCCTCCTGGAGGCCCAAGGTGCAGAGTTGGGGGGGACTAAAATAAGCCAGCTCAGGGTTTTGATCCACCTTCCCTCAAGCGTATGGAGGCTTTCCTCCCGTAGCCCAGGTCTCTACCCTGGGCTTGGTAGGCTTAGGGAGATGGGAGACACAAAGAGTATACTCAACTCTTCCAAATTGGTTTTAGGGAGATTTGTGTGTTAGGTTCTGATGTGTGGCCCGGTGGCCATGGAGGCTTCAATGGCGGCCATGTTGTTTTAGAAGGAGATACCACAGGCCCCTGTGACAGCTCTGTTATGTGGGCACAAATTTCTGGGTTCTATTTTAGGGAGATGATTTTTCCTGCGATGCTCATTATTTATGGATTCCAGTACACCATCCTGTTTGGAAACATATGAAGCTGATTGGCATGCAGGGAAAGCAGCTTAGAAGAGGTCGGTCAGCAAAGCAGAAGTGTGTAAAAATCACCTCACACAGCACAGGCTCCCCTTCAGGGCCACAAATCAAGCCCAGGCATTCCTTGCCTGCGGACAGGGGCGGGTTCTCTGGGCCTGTCATCCTCAATCAGGCTGTCTCTATCAGAGAGCTAGGTCAAAGTCAATTTTTATAAAACTATTATAGAAACCATATGTGTGTGCAAAAACATACCGCCTTTTTTCTTCCCCCATGGATGGTAAAATGTCTTGTTCTTTTCCTTGGAGCCTTTCTCAATTGGAAACACAGTGATGCTCAGTGGAAGAGGATTACTTTTCATGCAACACAAGTCCAGCGAAAGGGGGAATTCATTGCAGGAATGAATTGTGGACTTTTCCAACAAGAGTTCTTTTTAGACTGATGGCATGTAGGGACCTATTGGGCACTGTAATGAGCGAGGTCAGCCAGAGCATAAAACAGGTCTTAGAAGTTTCACGGCCTAAGAAAGAAGAAAGTCTCAACATTTTACCACGTTCTGTTTCCTTCCCATTAGTATAATTGTAAATCTGAGCTCTCAAGGCCCTGGGTTCAAAGCCAGCCATGTTAACTTTTATTGATTGCCCTGGAAACGATAGAGAGGTACCCTCTTCCCCTGACCTATTTCCTGGGATGTTGGGAGACAGTATCTATGTCTGTACTCTTACCCTCAATGCTGTGTGTCTTAAAAGCATTATCACGTGACAGATCTTGCCTGGTTCAGCATCTAGGAGTAAAGGGAGGTAGTGACTTCTTATGTCTCCTCTCTTGCTGTTTCAAAACCAAGCAGCATGGGTTTCACTTTACAGTAAAGCCTTTTCTTAACCACCCAAAAAGCCAGATTTAAAGTTCTATAAGCTGGAATGGCATTTTAGAACCTTATTTTTTGAAAATGTTTATTTATTTTTGAGAGAGCGCAAGTGGGGGAGGGACAGGGAGAGAGGGGGACAGAGGATCTGAAGCAGGCTCCACACTGACCGCACAGAGCCCGATCTGGGGCTTGAAATCATGAACCGCGAGATCATGACCTGACCTGAAGTCAGATGCGCAACCAACTGAGCCACCCAAGTGCCCCTAGAACCTTATTTATTTATTTATTTTTAACACAATCAGCCATCAGTACCAGTGGTTCTCAAAGGGTGGTCCCCTGAACATCTGCGTCAGTGGCACCTGAGAACTTGTTAGCGATTCCAATCTTCAGGCCCCAACCCAAACCTCCTAGATCAGCACCCATGGGGGTGGGTGCCAATCTGTTTTTAGCAAGTCCTCTGGGTGATTCTGACTCATAACGTTTCAAGGCCATAGCTGTATACCAATAACATTCAATGTCAAGTCATGCACTTTACTTTTTATATGAATTTAATAACTCTGTATAAGTAAAAGAAATCACATGTTCTCTTATGTCAGTGTACTGCTTCCTCTGCCCCCCACACTGATCCCCAGCTTTGATGAGGGGCCAGACTTGTCTCTGGACAAGGCTAGGGAGACCTGGCCAGGGAAGGAGACGGGGAAGCAGTGTACTCGGTAGCACAGAGTAGCACCGCAGGAATGCCCCCTGCTACGTCTTCTGGTTGTGAGGTAGGTCATCGCTTTTGGTTGAGGGAGGGGGAGATTTGCTTGACTTTCTCTTCATCATTTTACCCCACAACCAACTTTAAGTCTCCTGTTAAAATACAGCAAGAGAGCCAGTCAACATTGTCAATGCTAAGAGGAAAGTGAGGTCAAGGATGGGTATGGTTAAGATAGGAAGTTTCTTGTTGGTAATTTCTTTCTGCTTTTTAAAATATACGTATGTATTTTTTAATGTTTGTTTTATTTTTGAGAGAGAGAGAGAGAGAGAGAGAGAGGGGCAGAGCACAAGCGGAGGAGGGTAGAGAGAGAGGGAGAATCCAAAGAAGGCTCCAGGCTCTGAGCTGTCAGCACAGTCTGATGCAGGGCTCAAACTCATGAACTGTGAGATCATGACCTGAGTCAAAGTTGGACACTCAACCGACTGAGCCACCCAGGTGCCCCATGAGCCTCTCTCTCTCTCTCTCTCTCTCTCTCTCTCTTTCTTTTCTTTTTTCTTTTCTTTTCTTTTCTTTTCTTTTCTTTTCTTTTCTTTTTTCTTTCTACATAGTACTGCATGTGTAGAAAATTAATATTGAGCATTTTAATACAAAGCCACATATTTTTGGTAGACTGTGTGTTTGAAATTCATCATCAGTTACCTCTCCTGCTGGAAACAGCTATTCTTATTTCCTTTAGGAAACCACCTCTCCTCCTTTCCCAACTATGTGGTTTCCTTTGAATAGGTCCACCCTGGCTCCAAGCCTATACTCTGATTGGCTTAATCCAGCAGGCCATTTGCCATCTCCTGGCCACAGTGATTGGTTCAGTCATGGGGATGTCCAGTCATGGCCAATGGGAATCAAGATAACATGTGCTGGAACTTCTGGGCAAGTGGCCTTGTCTGTCATCACCTGAATTCAGTGGTAGCCACAAAAGATGTATGCTCCATACCCTTTGGTTGAGCTGTACCGTGAGGGAAGCCCAGTGAGGATAGCCCGAAAAAGCACAGAGCCTGATATTTGGATTAAACAATTGCAAAAACCAGTCATACCCTTGGATTTTGAGACACATGAGCCAACACATCCCTTTTTCCTGTTTGAGCCAGAATGATTTTTTTTTTTTCTGTCACTTGCAACTGAAGGAATCTTAAAAGTCATAGGACTTATCACCAAAGTGATCGTGAATAAGATTTGCCTCCAGTTAGATGATTCATCTGGAATTTGCAGTGTCATTCTCTGTATTAGCAGTATTTCTGTTTTCTGCCTTTTTAAAAGTTTATTTATTTATTTTTAGAGACAGCAAGAATGAACGAAGAGGGGAGGGGCAAGAGAGCGGGAGAGAGAGAGAGAGAGAGAGAGAGAGAGAGAGAGAGAGAGAGAGAGAATGAATCCCAAGCAGGATCTGCACTGATGTGGGACTCAAACCCACCAACTGCAAGATCATGACCTGAGCTGAAACCAAGAGTTTCATGCTCTACTGACTGAGCCATCCATGTGCCCTCATTTTCTGCATTCTTGATGCTCTTGCATCTGGGGAGCCTCAGGGAGGACCTCACTGCCTAAGGGAAACTGCCTTTTCCAGGGCTAGCCAATTCTTAGGGGCACCAAAGGCCCCACCCAGGAACATGCCTCTCATGTGAAAAGTAACCAATCCAACACCCATACTCCAAGCTACCTCTTCTATCTAGCCCTTACCTTATAGGAGGCATTACTCCTCTGTCCTAATCATCCCAGGGCCAGGTACCAGACAACTAGAGAAAGCCCCTATCTCCAGAGCTTGCTGAAATTATTCAAACTAGCCAATCCTAAACCCGCTTACCTTGTCCTGCTCTGCTTTTTGTGTGGAAGCCACAATGAAGGTTCTTACCCACATTCTCATCTTGATCTTTCTTCCTCCTGACTGACCCTGGTGCTTCTGTGCATGGCCCTGCAGGGTGTGGTATACTCCCTCCTCTTGGGAACTGTGAGTGACAAACTATTTTTTCATTGGTTCTTATCTGATCTGTGGTCCTCATCATATCTGAACACTGATAAAATCTGTATTTTAAAACATGCCGTGAATTTAAGATATCACAGTAGGAGGCATGCTAGGAATGCCAGAAAAGGCCATGTTCATGGATATTCCGGGAGGAGGGAGCAAAGAATGCCTATCGAAAATTTCCTTTTGCATTTGTTCCAGATGCACCCCAAAGTGATTTATCCTGCAAAGATTGCCCAGCGGTAGGTAATATGGTTGGGAGGGATCCCATGCTCTTTGGAAGATATGTTGTAATTTGTCTTCTGTTTTGTAGTGGAGGTGGTGAGGAGGTGGGGGAGGTTCTAATAAGAACCAATAAGAAGTTCTCATAAGAACTAATAAGTTCCAAGAATAAGTGCAAATGGATGGCTAAGTTTTATGGTTGTGTCTTTCATCCTAGCAGCCTTCCGAAGGTTTCAAGCATGATCGAAAGGCACGATATCGACTTGTATCACAATTTTTAAAATGTGACTTTTCATCTAAGACTTTCTTGTAATCAAGAAATGGTTTAGGAACCAGAGCAGCCCCATCATTCATCTGCTCCATAGCCCCCAAATAGAACACCCCAATACGTCCAAATCCCCTACTTTTTTTCTGCCAGTGATTGGTCCCATGAATCATTTTAGTGCTGGCGAGATGTACAGGTCAAGCGGTATAAAAAATTAGGAGCTCAGGTTTACCATGTGGGCTTCTCAACAGCTGGTCACCTACTCAGGGGAGCTGAGAGCTGAAATTCATTCATTCTCACATTCTCCTGTTGGAGATGGAATGTTTAATTTTTTAAAGCCGGGAAACTACTGTTTTGGGGATTGCAAGCAGTTTCTGAATGATCTCTGTGCAGCGCCTTCTGTGACAGTCTGTGTGCTTTTGGTTTCAAGAAAAAGAAACCAAGACTGAATATCTTAGGCTGAAAGTGAATTTTGGGGGAGGATAATGGAAGGATATCAGCACACAGAATGGACAGGGAAAGCTGAAGAATTCAGACTGGAAAATGGGCAGACACCAAGAGTGGCTTGGCAGCAGTCAGTCAGTCCAGGATGTGGGACCATCGCTTCAGGACATCACTGCCATTGCTAGACTCAGCTGCTGCTGGACAGAGCTATTACTGTTGGACAGAGCCACTTTTGTTGGACCTCTTCTAACCCTGGTTCATTGCCTTGTGTATTTGGCTACAGTGGACATAGGACTTGTGATATTGTGATTTATAATAAGAAATATATATCTGTTTTTGTCCTATGCTTGGCACAGAGCTCTTAAAACCCTTGGAGTTTCCTAAGCAATAACAGTGTCTTTTGTTATGTAAATGAGCTACCCTCAGGACAGTCCCTAGGTAACCTAGGGAGGGGGGCTGGTTGCCAGGGGACCCAATCCTGTGACTAAAGATTCAGAAATTTAGCCCTACCCCCTCCCTCTAAAGAGAAGAAAGGAACTGGAGATCGATTCAAACATCAGTGGCCAACGGTTTAGTCAATTATGCCTATGTAATGAAGCCTCCAGAAGGAGAAGGTTTGGAGAACTTCCACGTTGGGGAACACGTGGAGCACCTAGGAGAATGATGCGTGCAGAAAGCGTGGAAGATCTGTGTATTTTCTTCATACCTTGTGCTACACATCTCTTCTACCTGGCTGTTCCTGAGTTGTGACCTTTTATAACAAACTGGTAATCTGGTTGTTTTCCTGAGTTCTGTGAGCTGCTCTGGCAAGTTAATCAAACCCAAGGAAGGTGTGGGAACCTCCAATCTATAGCTGGTGGGTCAGAAACCAGGCGACAGTTTTTACTTTCAATCCAGTCTCATCAGACTAAGTCCTTAATTTTTGGGATCTGATGCTATCTCCAGGCATAGAGTGTCAGAATTGAGTTAATTGTTTAGTGGTGTTAGGAAACATACACATGTTAGAGGGCTATATATTGATCACTGGTTCAGAGTACATACAGCATCCTACAGGGCTGCACCCATATCACAGAGTTTTGTTTCCAAGCCAGCATGGTAATTGAGGATTTAGTGGGCTATTGCACCATTACATAGCTGTCTTTGGGCGATGGGGTGTGTTATAGTACCACTGAATTCCGCAGACATCAGCCAGATTGGCTTACTTCTTTTCCTATAAAGTGAAACCGTTTGGTCAGAAAATATGTTCTATGGGATATAATTGTGTATAGGCATATAGTAAGTCCACTGATGGATCTCCTCGCAGAATCATGTTGGATGATGCAGAGAAAGCAAATTCACATTCACAAGTCAGTGTCTATTTTGGTGACAACAAATTGAGCCCCTCCACGATGGGAGGGTGTCCAATTTAAGCATATCTACAATCTTGCCCTTCTGGAGTACAGTGCCCCATCAGGATTTGGAGTAGGGTATTGCTGATGGGCTGAAGGGTACGTTAAAAATTTTTTTTAATCTAATGGAAGCATTGTTTCCATCAGCAGGTTATGATGCTGCTGATTGACATACGATACCCTGTAGGCGATGTGGGAGAGAGAGGCCATGACTGCAGGAGTAGAGTCCTTCATGGAGGTGAGTAGCGAAGAGTGTTGGCTCACAAGTGAAGGGCTGCTGAGACAGGACCAGGAATGGTCCACTCATTTCCAGGGGGAAAGGAGAGCAGGTGTGTACAGAGGTTTCTCTTTTGCTTCTATTTTTTTGGTGAAATGGAGTGTGACGTTATCAGCAAAAAATGAGGGTAGGGAGAGGAGCTATCAGAGGGGATAATAGATTTATTGAGGAGGGAGAAAAAGGTGTGAAATGGTATCTTAAAAAGTGGGGAAACAAATTTACTGTGGAAAAATTATGATTGCTGGGCAGTTTTCGTGATCATGAGTTTATGAGTTCTTTCTGAAGCTATGTCTAGCTGTGTAGTACAGGCATGGAGTTGGAAGTGTCCTGACTAACCCACAGAATTGATGGGGAGGCTGGAAAACGAGGTGTGGAAAATGGACAGTAATCAATGGAGGCTCAGCAGGATGAACATTTGGGCCACGGTATGGGCATCGTCACTGATGTACAATGCTGTTGCCACTACCTATGGCTGCCAGTGGACGTTGTCACCATGACTCTAGCCATTGGACAAGGGTTCCAGGGCTATCCAACTCTCCATCCGCCACAGAGCTAATCTCTCTGAACTTTGGATTTTGTACCACTTTCTTAAATTTAAAGTGTTAGTTGGGGCTAGACCAGGACTGCCACTGGCCTAAATGGAACCTTTATGTAAATTCCTCTGTCAGAATATTGTTATAATAAATACGCAAATCAAGGATGACTCCAATATGCAGGGCACACCTGGAGCAGAGTGGTGTAAAAACAAACATGGCGGCAGCCCTGGTCTTGTGTGTGTCCTTGGTTTGGTTGCCAATGTGTGGAGAGGGTGAGAATCAACCACATTTCGCTTCTGAGGACCTGCACAAGGGGGATCCCCTAAATTGGGAAGGAGTTTTGGATCCTGTTCGGTAATCAAATAAAATGTTCAACATACTTTTATGGTTTAGGAACTTCTTTTGGGTAAGTCCTTTTAATCAGGCAAGTATAAGGCACAAATCTACCAATGTGTTGGGGGAGATCTGAACTAATAAAGTACTTCAAATATAAATGGCTGCAAGTTAAGTCTTCTGTCTAGTACACACGTTGAGTGTATATGTTCTTCCCACTTAAATGTGGATATGTGCTGTGTTGGAAAGTTTTCATTTTTTCTTGGGAGATATGGATGTCTTTTTCACCCAGATTTGTTCACTGAGGGCAGGACTGTGCCATGAGGACGATTAACCTGGACCAGAGGAATGACTTTGCAAATCGTGGGGACTGGGCTTATCACGGTGTTACCTGGCTGTGGCAGTGATGTCCCTCATTGGTCTTATTTGAGATCGAATAAACCCACATTTTAGAAATTACTGGTATAGGGGCGCCTGGGTGGCGCAGTCGGTTAAGCGTCCGACTTCAGCCAGGTCACGATCTCGCGGTCCGTGAGTTCGAGCCCCGCGTCGGGCTCTGGGCTGATGGCTCGGAGCCTGGAGCCTGTTTCCGATTCTGTGTCTCCCTCTCTCTCTGCCCCTCCCCCGTTCATGCTCTGTCTCTCTCTGTCCCAAAAATAAATAAACGTTGAAAAAAAAAAAAAAAAAAAATTTAAGAAATTACTGGTATAAATATAGTGATTGCTTTGGGGGGCAATAGAGGCCAAATTGCACCTTGTTCCTGAAGGGGACAATGTTTCCACTGTCAGTTGTCATGGGGTGGGAAATGATACAGGGAGAAAGGACTTTCCTGTCATTCCCTGGTGTGGAACCGAATGGGGCCAAGTCCTCAGGCAGAAAAAGGCCCGGAGATTCTTATGGGAAGGTTGAGGTGCCACCTTCCCCTTATCCCAGTACATAGAAGCCCGTGGGGAAATAGGCAGGGATATGGAGTCAAGTATGGGCCAGCGACCCCGAGGGTATCCACACTGGAGCAGCAGATGAAAGCAACTTGTGTAGTTACTTGGTCTCTCAGAGTCTTGTTAATGGATCTGTTATGTGCTGTCCACCTGCTCTTAGCAGTGTGTTGGGCAGCTGGGGTGGGCGTTCACACTTGAGTTGAAATTATATGGAGCGAGTGACAGTAAGCCAATTAAAAGATGGCGAGAGGCAACCTGGATAATGGTGGATGGAAGAATTTCATGTCCACCAGGATGGACCTGTGGGACACGTTAAAATTCTTTGGGAATGTTCATGAGAGTAAATATGAAAAAAATAAGGGATTCCCCAAAATCCATGGGGACGTGGGCTTGGATTATTTGTGTTAAAGCTTTAAAGAAAAATGCCATCTTGAAGGCTAAAGAGCTTATGGACCCAGAGGAGGCACGTTTAATAAACACACACTTTTATTGACCTCCTAGCCTGTGACAGGCACTTTTTTTTTTGAGGATATGAGATAGACATTTAAAGAAGATATATTATTTTCCTCCCTCAACTCCTGGCATGGGATCTCAGATTATAATTTCGTGTAAGGGAGGTAAGGTCTCCAAAGTTATGTCATAACCAACATCCCAGAGTCAGATTTCCTCATCTTCTCCAACCCTGTCTCCTCCAGCAGATTTTCTACAGCATTCAGTTGGACTGATACTGGCCATGGTGCAGTGCAGCCACATTAACATTCTCATCATACCCAGAGTTTCCCCTTCCCTGGCTCTGATATATGGCTATCTGCAGCTTCAGTGTTGCAATCACAGATGCTGGGAGGGAACGGGCTGGGCGGTAAGGGAACCGTCTGGCCCCAGAAGAAGATGTAGAGAAGACTTAGAAAGTTCCTGTGCCTTGTCGGGGTCTCAGGCACAGAGGCCAGAGTTCAGTATCAGTGTAGTAAATCCTGAGACCTGTGGAGGGTCTTGCAAAGGGAGCTTCCCTCATCTATGAAAGATAATGGCTGTCACTTATTGGGTCCTATTGTGCAACATATGCTTTCACACAGTATCTCATGTAAGCCTCAACAACACCTCAACTCCATGAGAAAAGTGACGAAAGTGAAGAGAGAGTTTCATCACATTGTTCAAGGTCACAGGACAAGTAATTAAAACAGCATCAGAATGTAAACTTTTATATTTGAACCAAATTCCTAGGAGAATGCTTCTCAGCCAGAGGTAATTTTGCCCCCAGGGGACATTTGACAACGTCTGGAGACATTTTTGATTGTCATGACTGGAAGGGTGCTAATGTCATCTACTGGGTAGAAGCCAGGGATGCTGCTAGACATCCTGCAATGCCCAGGACACTCTCCTGTTATTGGCTGAACCGTGTCCTTCCGAAGAGAATACTGAAGTCCTAATCCCTGAGTACTGCAGAATGTGACTGTATTTGATGAGAGTGGTTGCCCATGTAAGTAGTTAAGATAAGTAGGTGAACCCCTAATCCAGCGTGACTGGTGTCCTTATAAGAGGATGGCCCCATGAAGACATAGGGACATATGAAGAAACTTGAGAAGATGGAGGCAGAGAGTGGAATGATGCACTTCTGTGCGTCAACAAGCCGAGGAACGCCAGGGATCACAGGTCATCACCAGAAGCTAGGAGAGAGTCACGGAACAGATTCTCTTTCACAGCCCTTAGGAAGAACCAACCCTGTAACACCTTGATTTTGAACTTCTGGCCTCCAGGTCTATGAGAAAAGAAATTTTGGTTGTTTTAAGCCATGCGGTTTGTGGTAGTTTGTTACAGCAGACCTAAAAAACCAGTATGCCCCCTCAACCCAAGATGTCAACAGTGCCACTGCTGAGAAACCCTGCCTTAAGAGAACACTCTAGTTCCCTACTCATACTTAGCAAGCATTCTGCCCCCTTCCTTTCCGGGAGTTGCTGAACATTCCAGGAAGGTTGGGAGCATTTATGCCTGTATCCAGAACAGGGGGAGGGCTGGCTATTTCAGTGAGTGAAAACCAGTCTTTTAAAGTGTTTAACATGGTTAGTCCATCTGGCAACTTAATTAGCCTTGATCCATCTCAGGAGTGAGGGGTCCTGGCTGGAACTGTGTTGATAGATTTTGATATTGTTTTCATAGAGCAAGACCCTGGGTCCCTTCCCAGCCTGGGCTAGACGTTTTTGGCTTTCGGTACTTGGCTGGGTGGGCTGAAGTTTCCTCTAGGATGTCACATTGCATTTTATTAGTCTCCATTTTCCTCATAAGGCTTAGGGCTGTGTTTCACCCCGAATCAGAGTGGTATTTCTCGAGAACTGGAAAAGAAAACATTCTCCCAGATTGTAACCTAGAAAAGTGGTGCGGTGGGAAGACCAGTCTTTCTCAGAGCAAATGAAACAAGCCTTCAGTGCAGTTTGCTGATTCATTGTCTAGTAAAGTGTTATTGCTACAAACGTATTGTCTCTGAGCCTAGATAGCCCACTCACCTCTTGGCTGTAAAACCCATTTCATCAACGAGCTTGGCATTTGCAGCACTATGCCCTGGTTTCCTTGTATGCTGGGATAGTAAGTTAAATAACAAAGGCAAAGTTTCTTGTTTGGCCCATGTCAAGGGTCAAGAAATGCAGCGTCACGATGGGGGGAGGCATCCCCTTAACATGTCCTTGGTGGGGTCTGCCTCCCTCTGTGATTATGAATATTTTAATGACATTGTACATCCAGGCAAAGACACAAAACACACACACAAAAAGACCTGGCCAAAATGGTAGGTAGCTCGCATGGATTTGAGAGCTAGCAACTCCCGAAACTGGCGCAGGGGTTTTCAAAATGGATCCTCTTCATTCACTGAGCCAAGCTTGAAGTGGGTTAAAGAATGGCTCGAGGATGAGCCATGACTCATAAGAAATTGAGCAATGGTCGATGAGAAGTGGATCTTCAAGGCATGGCACTCCCAGGTTCCATAAAAGAAAGTGAGGATGACCTTGACTCTTAGCATACTATGTTTGCACTGGGGGGGGGGGGGGGGGGAGGGGTGGTTTCAACTGGCTTGCCCAGGGCAGGACCACATGTTCTGTTCATTCTGTGCACCCTCCCTCCACCTCCCCAATGTTCTGGTGTCTGGTGGACACTCAGTGATGCTGTTTGTTGGCACCGGAACTGGCAGTGGAATTTTTTAGTTCATCCTGGGCCCATCCTCTAGCATCTTTATGCTTCAGTACGTTTGTAGGAAAAAAATGGGTGAGTGAGAAGGGACCTGTAGATGGGCTTGCAACGTGGACATGCTAAGGGGATGCCTCCCCCCCATGGTGACGCTGCATTTCTTGACCCATGACATAGGCCAGTTGATTTCTGATCTTTCATTTCGAGAAGTTGGACAATCTAAGGCTTCCTGTGAGATATTTATTTGTGGTTACTTAGCTCTTGTAAGGTTTCACATAGCAGAGAGAGCTGCAAACTGGGGTTTGCTACTTACCAGCTGGATGTTAGGGGACAAGTCCCTTAACCTCTTTAGACTTTAGTTCGCCATCAGTCAGACAGGAACAGGCTCTGTGTTGCCTATTTCCTAGGGTTTTGTGAGCATCCAATTTGATCAGGTTGTGTGAAGGGGCTTTGAAAATGGCAAGGCATTTTTTAAAGGTCAAGTATAATTATGGATGCATTCTGATTTGTTTTTAAATTTTCATGGTTTCCTGTGACCATTTCCCTATGCAAAGCACAACAGAGCACTTTCCGATGCAGTCTTGTTTTTACTTTATTGTTACCCTGCTTGCTCTTCAGTGATCTGGTTCCCGTTTTACAATCTTGAGATTGGTTCTTTCTGTGAACATGTTTACTTCTCATTGTCATTCATTAGGATAAGGACGGTGATTTATCAGATAAACAGATGCTGGGGCATAGCATTTGAAAATGTCACATGTACTTCTCCATTGTGAAGTAACACTTTTTGTTTATGCCTGGGTTTAATTTATGGTTTGAAAACAGTCTGTTTGCAGCATTTTGTGGCATCTTCATGGTTAAATCTGCAGTCATTGTGGAGCCATCAGTAGCGCTAGTGAACAAGGGGGCTTGCTAACCTGGTGCTGGGGTTTCTGATGCTTAAGAGATTGTTGGGAGGCCTGAAAGGGGGCATTGCTGTAGTCTGCTAATCCACATCGCTGCTGTCTTGGTATTTGCATATGTAAGAGCGGTGTATGGATTTTATTCTCGCTTTTGAAAATACAGGATGGCAATACGGTGGTTTCTTTCTTTCTTTCTTTTCTGATCCTAGCTAAAATCATTCATCTGTTTTCCTTCTGGAACCTCATGGCCACTGGTCTCAGCATAGCCTCTGGGCTGTCCTGCCTCCCATCCACATCATCTCTTCTTTCCACCGTTCTGTTAAAGTAGGGGGTGGTGAGCCAGAATGGACAGGGTGCAGCCAGTTGCTGGGACCCTCACTGACTCTAGGGCATGTACCTGGAGCAGAGTGATAAGAAGAAGCAGGAGTGTGGTAGTGTGGCTCCTGCATCTAGAACTCAGCAATGAGCACATCCCCTGGCCAGGTCCCCTCAGAGGGCTGCTGGGGGCTCCTTTTCTAATTCTGACTGACATGGTCTGTAGGCCAAGCAGAGGGCCAGTGGAAGGCGTTCACTGACATGGGGCTGTGGCATCCACCCTGGGATTCCCGAATTCTTTATCCTGTGACTTCCCTGAAACTTATTACCCAAACTTAAGAGTCTTACTCATTTACCCACCCTTGCCTATCTGCAGGTGGCAGAAGTTTGCGTTGATATGAACAAGTAATTCATTGACTGAAATATGTACTGGAAAATGCATCAGTGCTTCAAGATACTCAGAAATAACAAACACACATTTGCATAATGCTCTTTCAAGGGAAAAGTTTCTCTCACATAAATTATCTCCACAACCCTGTGAAGTAGGGAGGGTGTGAATCGGAATGTCTTTTTACAGTCAAGAAAATAGAGGCTTGAAGCCTGGGTGATTAGCACAGGTTACATCTCTAGTAAACAAAAGAGCCCACCTGTACTTTGCAGCTTTCATTTCTGAGATCAGGGCTCTTTTCCTTTATAGGATCTTGGGATGGTTGGACCATGGGAAGGAGAGGAAAGGATAAATCACCCAGAAGCTGGCAGGTTTAATTCCAGTTATGCTTCAGTCAATTTATATAATTGGATACACTAGAGGCCAAGAGTTTTGTTCCATGTTATTTTAGGAATTCCTATTCTTTATCCTTTCTAGAGCAGAGCAGTGGTATTAAACCTTAAAAAAAAAAAATATTTTCACCTTCCTGAGGCAAAAGACTTTCCCTGTTGGGCAACTGAAGTATGGTCTAAAAATTCCAATATACAAAACTGGAATTGAATGGCTGTGATCGAAGTAGGTGTGAAACCTTGCCTGGTCCACCCCTCTTATCCCTCAAGGTGCCTTGAGACACCTTTGAAACCTTGAGGAAATGAGGATGGAACTTTTAGGCCAATTGGGTTTTGTCATCTCTCTCTTTTCTTCCTTCTTCCCTAGTTTGGTCAACTGTCTATGCTTTAGCTATCCTCTTCAAAAAATCACCTAAAGACCTCATGGAATTCTCCCATCTTGGCGCCCAGAACGCGTGAGGAGTCTGATTTTGTTATTCATTCCAACAAAGGCACAAGAAAAAGGTGGTAGCTATCAGTCTTTGTGTCATTCAACTCTTCTTTATTTCTGTTATGTCCAGAACAGAGAGGGCATAGCATGCAATCCAAGGACACCTCCATTCTCAGACAACTGGTCAATGAGCCAAGCCCTAGAACCTATTCTAGGCAGTCAGCATCTTTTCTGGGCATCATATTCTCCTGAGTCAGTTGCACAAAGCACCAAACCATGGCCTAAGGTTCTCCAGCTGCATATGGGCTACGGGTGTGTTAAACATCTGCTTGCCACCGTCCACACTGGGATAATCTGTTTAAGTCCTGATGATTAGTGCCCAGTTGCTAAACAATCTAGACATAGCCTTTCCCTGCACATTTATAACATTTCCTAAAAGTCTTCAAAGGCCCTGGGATGGCAACAAATCCCTTTGGCTGTCCTTTGTTTCCTGTACTTGCAGGTTATTACTCTACCTTGCGCCTGGGTGGTTTTCTGTGGAGTTAGGTAGGAATCTCATGCCTTATTGTCTGTTTAGCTAGGCATATGGGCTTTTTACTTATTGGAAAGGATTTCTCAGCAAAGCGATCACTGGATATATAGACTTGCTTGCAAATTCCTGTTCATATGACTTTTGTGTTTTCTCCTTGTGTTTCAGCATTTCTTCAGAGAGGGCAGAAAACTCATCTCTCTCCTTATATAGGGGAAAGTATGGACATGCTCTTAAACAGTCTCTTTGCCCCCTTCTTAGCTCTGCATCCCATCTACTCCCTGCCAAGAAAGGCTTGCCAATGCATAGAGTATTGATTGAGTCACTTGAGTTGGCCAGCCCTTTTCAAGCAGACCTCAGACCTCTTATGAAATTCCACCATATTTCTTACTCCTGAAGTACAAGCTTAAACAGGT
Source organism: Lynx canadensis (assembly GCF_007474595.2). Taxonomy (NCBI): domain Eukaryota; kingdom Metazoa; phylum Chordata; class Mammalia; order Carnivora; family Felidae; genus Lynx; species Lynx canadensis. The sequence goes on along the minus strand of NC_044319.2, from coordinate 58,917,977 downwards.
AGGCGTCAAGCTCTGCACTGAGAGCATGTGGGTGACCCCACTTGGGTCTTCTGTCCTGAGCCATGTGCTCCAATTCAGCTTTATCCCCAAAGTCCTGTGTTATGGAGCTCCTAGGCTCTTTTGCAGTTATGTATAAAACTGCATTTTGTTCTTCATTGAGCTCCATTGTGAGTACCGTCCTTCTATTGAGAATCCCCAAAGGGTGAGAAGTGTGATTCAGGCATGGAAAATCCACCTCAAACCTTAACATTGCAAAGAAATTAAATGGCTTCTAAAATTCCACTGCCTTTGGGAACATTCTTTTTGTTGTTGGGTTTTGGAGTTCAGGTCACCTTCAGTTATTCACGCTCAATTATGTTTTAATATTGATGGTCACAGACAGCCTATGTGATAGGTTTCAAATGATCTCAGTGCCCCCAAGACTCTCTCTCTCTGACTCTGGACAACTGCATGTTCCCTACATGTGGTAACCTCTCAGTCATCAGACCCACCTTCTACTGTTCCTTGTCTCATTAGGCCTAGTGGCCACAGGTGTTTTCTGAATGACCACTCTGCCCAAGTTTATAAAGAGAAGAGAGGCGTGTGGTCACCTTAGCCCATGTAGAGAGCTAATCAGGATCATTTTGGACAAGTATGCAATCTTCCCTTCTTCATAGTTTTTCTTTGATGGATCTAAGTCATTCGTCCTTGAATAATTTCATTAGCCATCAAAAACTTACCCCGGCAGGACAATAAATTAGTGACACGAAATCTCCTTAAGCTGTGGTAAGAGAGGCAGGCATGGCTGTTGCTGGGTCAAAATTATTTCGTCAAGGAGCGCCTGGGTGGCTCAGTTGGTTGAGCATCTGACTTCGGCTATGTCATGATCTCGCGGTTGTCACTTCAAGCCCCGCGTCGGGCTCTTTGCTGACAGTTTGGGGCCTGGAGCCTGCTTTGCATTCTGTGTCGTCTCCCTCTTTCTCTGCCTTCCCCCGCTTGTGCTCTGTCACCCTCTCTCTCTCAAAAATAAATACACATTAAAAAATTATTTTTTTCAAAATGAATTCATGGACAAAAATGACAGGGGATACTTCTAACTCCTCAATCTTTAATTTCTGGATTCTCTCACCCTCTCATGGAAGCCTCCATCTGAGGAACTCTCTCAGTTCTCTAAGTAGGGAAGCCCTCCCAACTTCTACTTAGTTGTGAAGTAGATGAGGTGTTTGTGGTCCCCCTTCTGCTGCCCCTTATCCCCTCTGTGTTGTCACCCTCTTCTCCTCTCGTGAGGTTCCCGGTGACACCTTCCTCTCCTTCCTCACCCGTCAGAAAAGGCTCCCATATGAATCATTTACCCAAATGATGAGCTGTCTGTCTTAGGGATACCTGCATTTTGATTTTGGTCCTAACTGTGGACCGACTGACCTTGTGGCCTGTTAAAGGAGTTCTAGTACCTGCAAGTGAAGTGCTTGTTTGGGGAGATGAGGAATACTTTCTTGGAGTCCCTGACATTGCGATGTTCAGAAAGCATCTCCCCCAGTATCTCCTTATTCCACCCCTAAGGGTGATCTTCTCATCACTGTCCTTTTCCCACAGCATTTCCAAACCCGCTGAACTACTGGGCTTCTCCATCCCTAAGGCTGTGGGTGCTTCATCAGGATGTTCCCGATGCCAATCCCATAGCAGCCCCAAGTGTTTTTATAGGATGCCTGCATTGCTACAGGAGCAGCCCAAAGGCTCTTGGATGGGCACTAGCTGATCAACACCTGCCTTCCCCTCCTTGGGGTTTTGGCACCATAATGTTGCCTTGTGGGACCCTGCCAGCTGCCTCTGCCTGTGGGAAGCAGCTGTGAGATCTCTGACCAAATCAGATTCCTGGAAGACCAGATTTATATGCAGGAGGAAGGCAAGTCAGAGCTGATTAGCTCTGTGTGGGTTGTCCCTCAGGCCACATTTCTCTGGCCTCAAATGGAGGCATGCGTATGCTGGCTGGGATTACCGAATGGGTTCTCTACTTTAGCTGATGGATGAGTGATATATAGGTAGCCAGTGACGCATTTTGGGATTTATCCAAAAGAGGCAGCCCCAGGTAAGTGGAAGGATTGGTCATTACTGTAATTCTAGCGGCGAATGCATCACAGAAGCTCCAAATCCGTCAGCCCTCTAAGCTACTGATTGCAGCTGGCTAATGCATTGCCTCCGAGGAGCATCCATTGATGTGCTGCAGAGGAATTAACTTTGACGTAATGGAATTTTGTTTTCACCACTGCTCATAAAAACAACCGCCTTGAGCAAATGAAAATGTGTGTGGCAATTTGTGCATTTCCAGTAATGACTGTACATGGGTAGAGGGTTCTTGCAGAAGGAAATGGCGTCCCTGCAGACCAGGGCTGGCTGATGAATGATTAACGAAGAACAGTGCTACCAAGATTCTGGCTCTAGAAAGATAAGGGAGAATGATGATGTGAGCTGTGGGGGAAGGTAGGGGCCTGGAAAGGTATGCTCCACTCATGGGCGAGATTCCAAGGAATCTGACTGGTGCTAATGACTTAGAATCATTTCAGGGGAGTATGACCGGGGTCAGTTGCCCTGTAGCTGGCAAAGAGGCTTACTCAGAACATTCCCTTCCCCTGCCTCTTCTTGGAGACTCTGACCTTCCTTCTTGGGACAAGGCATGATGCCTTCCCTCAACCTTGCTCTTTTGCCCTGTGTACACCCCTGTCTATCACCTATTTTTTTCACAGATAAACTCTCTTGGCTGTATTTCACTGCAAACCCACCTTCCGTTTCCCCAATTATTTGTTAACAAAATCCTGAGGATCACTGCCAGTTTGATCATCACTAGTTACCAGTCTCTGGGTAACAGAATGTTCCCTACAGAGCCCCATGAGGGATCCCAGATTCCAACTCTGCTCACTCCTACCCTCAGTGTTGTTCAGGTAAGGCCCTTAGGTGATTTCTGTACTTGGCCTGGCCTGCAACCTGATACCATAATAAAATTCTGTGGTTGCCCTTTGAGTTTCCATCTGCCTTACCCCTGGCATAGTCAAGCATTCAGAGAAGGAATCTGGGTTATTTTTTTTAATACATTTTACAAGGGCAGAATTCTCTGTGCTGGGGTCAGAGGAACGCTGAGCCCCAGAAGTGGGGCCTTTGGTCCCTGTACCCACAGACCGGGTCCAACAGCTGCATGGGACTCTGTGAAGGGCAAGGTCCTGAGGGAGACGGTGTCCTTGGTGACATTCCTTCCTGTGCTGGGGGTGGGGAGAGTCTTAGGCAGGCTCCTTTCCTCTGCTCCCACACTGGCAGCTCAACAGAAGTACCCTTCACTGGGAAAGGAATAGTGTGGCTGCTTAAGGTGCTCTGGGCAGGCTGGACCATGCAATGCATTTGACCTCAATCCATTTGTTTTATGGTTCAAAGTGGTCTTGGTTCTTCTTTTCATGTAAATATCCTTCCTCTATGGGATGACAGTGACTGAGAACAAAAATGGGCTTATCACAAAGCAAAAGAAATCAAGTAAAATATAACCAGAATGTATTTTTTTTCTTCCCTCTCTCACTGAAAGTAGTTTTATATGCAGTGGGAGGAAGAGTATGGCATTTGCCCTGCTCTTGCTGTCTGAAGTCTTACTTGAAAGAAGCATGGAGACTTATTTTTCTCAGACTCACAAACTCCAGCCCATATGCCTGCCCTAATGAGAAGATTAAAGACCTGTTAATGCCATTTGTTTTGTTTCTAAGCAGTAGGTGACAGGAGAGCTAAATATTCTCTCTGAGTTGATGCAGTGGTTCTGAAGGCACCGGGACCAAATGGCTGCAGTGACCTTGCTTTTTATGTTCAATTAAATGGACCAGAGATAAGATCTATATTGTTTCTGAAGTGTTGAGATCCACAGACAGGATGAGCAATTTCTTTGCCTATGCCACTGGGAAAAACAAATGAAACACACTGGGAATTCAAATGTGTCCCCTTGAGTCTCATTTTTCACTCAAACACTGCAACGCTCTTGTTTGATAGCAGGGCTTGGTTCGGGGAGTTGGAGGCACAGGGCATGGCTGGTGATTCACAGGCTTATATTTGCTTGTGGAGAATACTTTTAACAAGTAGCCTATTGAATATCAATTACCCACAGGACACTGTGTTGGGCGCTGGAGGGGTTATAAGGAGGCATAGACATTTCTGCCTTCGACAATTATAAAATCTTGTTTGGAGGCAAAGCATCTGAAGACATTGAAAGAGCTCAGTAATGAGAGCAAATGCCAAGTGTGGTGGAATTGAATGGCCACTCACCTCTCCTTCTTTAGGATCCTAGGGGCTAGAGAAGTCATTAAAGCAACACTAGGTAAATGGGAACTGAGGTACTGGTTTATTACTCTGGGCAATAACCCCAAGTATTGCTTCTGATGAGTTGTACTGAGGAATAGAATGAGATCTGAGGTCATGGTGGGGACTCACTGCTTCGACACCAGTATGACTGGACCTATACAAGTAATTCTAAATGCTCTCACCATTAAGCTGAATGGCCAAGGACCACAGAGAAGAGTGGACTATTCCCATGAGTGAATACTGCACGGGGGGCAGGAAATGGAGGAGAAACTGTCACCGTCCACAGGAAAAACAACAGCAACATCAACCATTGGCCCAGTTCCTGATTTTGAGGCATAATCAACATGTTTCCTTAGTAAAACATGGGTCGGCGAACATTAGGCTTCAGTCAGAGTCTAACTCTTCTTCTCATGGAGATAAGCCGTGAGAGATAGTGCCTGAAATTACTTCCAATAATCCTTCATATGGAGAGGGAGCTCTTGGGCAGAAATGTGAAATATGACAATATGGGGAGAACTATTTCTCTTTCTCCAACAATGTGTCTGATGTGTTATAATAATAGGTTGGTGGTGGGGAGCAGGGGGAGAGAAAACTCTAGGTTAGCACTGTGGTGGGGACAGTCTGGGAGGTCTCTGAGAAAGGGTGGTTTTGAGCTGACTTCAAGGCAGGGGTGGGACAAGAAGGGAGTGGGCCTGCCAGGTGGTGGATAAGGGCAAGCAATGATGTGATGTGTGGATGGTGTGAGAAGAGCACCATGGCTGGAACACAGAGCAAGAAGGTGGTGGAGACCAATTGATACGTTTGGATTGGATACTCTCTCATTATCCTCCATTATGATCTATTTTTCCCAAATGACTTGCCATTTCTATATTCTGTACCTGTTTCTTCTTTTTATCGAAATGAAGACCAGAGTCACAGTTCCCACTTTTGATACTTCTGCTTCCAGAGAGATGAAATGATCACTAAAACAAATGTGGAACTTACCCGCCATGCTCTTTCTATATTGTCAGTGGGACAGATGGTAGCATGTGGCTGAGGCACTGACCTTGCACACCAGCACTGTTTTACCCAATTTCCTTCATGTGAGAAATTCAGAAGATTAGAGAAGGCTTTTGCCAGGCTTGGAATCTACTCCGGTTACTATCTTTGATTACTTGGATTGCTTTATCCCAGAGAAACCAGACTTTATGTAAATGAAAAAAAATTTGAAAGGACTTAAACATCTTAAATTGGCACATTAAAATGTTCATGCACTTATCTGGACAGCAACCGTGTCTCCCTAAAGCCATGCTGTGGCCTGTGGAGTTGACAAGGCGGAAACAGATGGCCTGGGTTTCCCTTGAAATATACTAATGAAGAGAAAAAAGTGACTTGGCCCTTTATCTTTTAGATTATGCCAAATCCACACAAGCAAGGGACTCTAGACATTTGGCATGAGCTCCAAAATGTGCAGAACTTGCCCCTCCTGGCCCGTGATGTCTGGCACTTGTGGAGTGTTTGATGGAGAACAACTCGTGTTTGTTGAGGTGGGTTAATGGCCCACCTCCTTGTCCATCATGCCAGTCTCCCACATGCTCTCCTTTATATACGTCACTTCCTCTAACTCCCTCCAAATGGGCTACACCATAGGGTTGGTGAATGTTCTCATTAATCTCTCTCTTGCTTCTTGTTTTCTTCTATTCTTCGTTTTTGGAATTTCTTAAGATATGGAAATACTTTTCAGGCTATTTAACCAAGTGGACTGCTCTTACGTTTTCACTGGTTCATAATAAACTCCTGGAGCTAGAAGGGCCTAGAAAGGTCCTTCCTGCCTCCCCCTCTCCTCAGCCAGATCACAAAGATGGGGCCACTACTACTTTGTCTGTAGACACAACCCAGTGCATAACAATGTCCACTGTTGGGAAATAATGTCCTGACACTGAACTTGGAACTTTCACAAGTTAAGTTTTCCTGAGTCTGTCCTTGGTGAAGCTGGTCTTGGTATTTACCCTTAATATACTTGAAAGACATTTACAAGTCACTGTAAAGCAGTGGTCCTCAACCAAGGGCAACTTATTTTTAAAAAGCACACTGATGGATTTTCCTTAAGAGAGACCATCCCACCCCACCATTGTGCAGGAAAAATCGATCTGCTTTTGTATTTGAGAAAAATAACTGCAAAGAAGGGGAGGGTAAGGTGTGTGTGTATGTGTGTGTGTGTGTGTATGTGTTTGTGTGTGCACAGGTATGTATGTGTGCGGAGGAGGTACATAGCTGGGCTTAGGTCTGGGTATCCTGTTTATTTTATAGATGTAAATTCATTTCACCTTATGAAAACTTTTCAATTTTCTCCCAAGAGCTTATTCAGTTGACCTAAATAATGCATTTTGGCAAAATAAGAGCCTTAGTTCCTTCTCTTTCTTACTCCAGCAAAGGGGATCTCCATGATGGTTCATGAGAGAGGTGATAACCTTTGCCTGGAAACTCAGCGTCCTACGCCAAATTTATTCTCTTAAAATTTTTTTTAGTGTTTACTTTTGAGAGAGAGAGAGAGAGAGAGAGAGAGAGAGAGAGAATGTGAGTGGGGGAGGGTCAGAGAGAGAGGGAGACACAGAATCTGAAGCAGGCTCCAGGCTCTGAACTGTCAGCACAGAGCCCAGTGTGGGGCTCGAACCCACAAATGGTGAGATCATGACCTGAACTGAAGTCAGATGCTTAACCGACTAAGCCACCCAGGCGCCCCCAAAATTTATTCTCAAAGCTAAATTTGTGCCTCCCATATAGGCAAAGCCAAAGGTGAGTAGAAACTCACCAATGGCCACCAGGGAGGGGCTTTTGCATATTCAGTCTAGATTTGAAGGCACTTTACGGTTTATGCAGCCTGTCACATATAAGGTCATTTGGTCTTCCCAATGATCCTGGGAGGTAGGTCTGATTATTTGAGGAGGAAACCAAGACCTAGAGAGGTCTTTGAACCTGTAAGTAGAAAGTTGGCCATGAAGCTGATTTTTGGGCTCCAGGTCCGGGGCACTTACCAGCACACTACTTTATCTCCGCATTGCCTCCCTTCCAACTCTGTCTGTGGGTCTGAATCAGTCTGCCAGAGACATCCATGGCCCAGGTGATTTCATGTCTCCCTCTCACTCCGCAACACTGCACTAGTGATGACTCTTGGACTTAAATCCAGTTTCTTTACTTACTGCTTCTGGGATCCTAGGGAAGTTACTTAGCCTCTCTATGGCACAGTTACCCTGTCTGTGCAACAGGCACCACCATCATCATCATCATCATCATCATCATCATCATCATCATCTACTTCTCAGGGTTCCTTGTGAGGATTAATTAAAACTGCGCATGTGAAGCCCAAGTGCTTGATACTTGGTAACTGCTCAGTCAATGTCAAGTGTAACTACTGCTTTAATTCAGACACTGCCACCTCCCCCTTCCCCCACTGCCCAGTTTACAGTTTGCTGTTCAGAGGCCTTTCTCTGTCTGTAGCCCTGGTCCCTGTCGGGCTTGTATCTCTTCTGGCAAAATCTGTTCAGAACACAGAGCTTTTCATCCAACCATGTCATTTCTTTGCCCACTAGAGAGGCCAAGCTCTTCGTGCATCTTTTAAAAACACAAACCCATGGTGATGATGGATGTATATAATAAAATAAAAATAAAAACAAGTAATGGAAACAAGTCTTGAAAGATTGAAGTATGATTACATATTGATATTTTAAATATGGCCAAAGTGGTCAAAGACATTGAGAAATGCTATCCAGGCTCCTGTGAAAAGTGTCATAACAAAGCAGGAGACTTGGAAATTCAGCTCTACAGTGGACATGTTGAGACATTTTACCTCAGAACTGCCCCCCCCCCCACACACACAGGCCCTTTGCTCTCACTGACTCAGGCTGGCAATGATGAGGGTCATGGAAGGCAAGAGGGATGTGTTGTTTTCAGAATCATCATGATTTTGCTGCTTCTGATTGTAAAAGCATTGTATAGGCATTTGAAAAAAGTTGGAAAATGCAGAAAAATAAAGGTAAAATAAAACTTGCTAGTATTTCTTCCCTGCAGAGATAGATACAGTTAAAATTAGCATTTTTGGTTATTTTCTTGACATAATTCTTTATTCTTTCTACAACCTTCCCACTGCCCCTCCATGCCAGCATCCCGCATGCAGGGCTATCTCTTTTGGGGACAGAATACATGAGGTTCCTTCTCTCCAGGATGCCTTTCTGCCTCCTCACCCCCTTTCTCCAGCTCCATGCATCCTGTCCATCTCAACTCAGGCATCACCTACTCCGGCAAGACCTCCTCAAGCCCCACCCAAGATGGGGGTTTTGTGCACTTCATATGGGAACCACTTCTGTGATACCTTGTGTCTGTCTCTGTCTTTGTATTTACAGTATGTTTATTGATCTGTGTAGATGTCTGCTTGCCATATTAGACTGGATGTCTTTGAGTCTTACTCACTTTTATTTTCCTGGCATTTAGAATAGTGCCTAGCACAGAGTGGGTGCTCCATTGGTATTTGCTGAATAAATGAGTGAGTGATCCTAAGAAAGAAATTAGACTTGTTCTGTAAGGATCCAATGGTTAAAACTAGGTCTAGGTTGGATACTGTGGGGTGACAGACTTTGTTTCAGTGGAAGACAACATTAAAGTGGATGGACTACTTTGGGAGGTAGTGAGCTCCTGGCTGCTGAAGGTATTTCGGTATAGACTTGGCAACTGCATCAGAGAAACTGTAGAGTCTGGTCAACTTCTAGATTAGTTAATGTTGATCTAGAGGAGTTTTTAGGCTCATTTAATGTTAGGATTCCCTAGTTTTCTATTGCAGAAGTCATAAAATGATGTCATTTGTGGTTAGAAATTCCAGGTCTTGGTAGCCCTGACTAAGATGTTCATAGATGAGATGAGAGTTCTTACTTCAGTTTTTATGTGGTTTAAGTAATTGTAAATACTCTCTTACATCAAATGTTTTTCTCGATTCTCTAGTCACACAGCTTTGTAGCCAAACAAGTCACAGACTTCCCAGAACTACAGATTTATTCCACCAGTAATTGACTCTGAAACCAAATGCCAGTGAATCCAGCCTCCCAGTCCTTTGAGGAACAACATGGTGACCTTCTCCTGAACTCTCTCTGTTCTCTTAGCTTCTGTCTGCTTTGCTCTCTTCAAATATCTACCCTCAGGAGGATCTTCAAAATACTTTATCTGTTAGGAATGCTGTTTCCTAGCCCTCAAGGAAGGCCTGATTGATCACTTCATTGAGCTTGTTCCCTCTAAGTCTGAGATCAATGAGAAAGTACAGCAAAGCACCTACCTATTCCAGCTCCCAGCACTTGGCAGGTGCTACCTCCCAATGAAGTCACCTCTCCTCTAATGGTGCCCATTTAAGGCTTCTCCTAATCCTCTTCCAGCCCCATGTGAGCTGTCAGCAGTTGCAAAGCCCACTTTCTCATCTCTGATCAGCCCTCCTTGTGTAGGTCCTGCTCTCCTCTTTCTACGCATCTGTCACCATCTACTGAGTAGATTTGTCTCATTGAATTATTTCCCCATAAGAACAGTTATGGAATAGGACCCTGTGCCCGATACTTCTTTGACATCTCTGAATACAGCTATTGGCCATTTTTCTTTTGCAGATTCCACCGCTAATCACCACAGGGAGGCAGCCAAGCAGTAAGGGAAATGATAGATTTGGTGAAGTTACTCGTATTCAATAAGGTCAAACAGGACTGATAGCTCCCCTGGACGGTTATGGGGTGTGAATGAGGCTACTGCTCTTTCTCAGAGGCTCTTTTTGACTCCTATCTTATGAGACCTGTAGGAAATCTCTCTTCCTTCATTGATTTCTCCTTTAGTCTTTGACCATGGGCCTCTTCCAGCCTGTATTATATGGCACCATATTACAGTCATTTGAGCAATTTGCCTTCTTCACCACCGCTAGGCTGTAAATTTCTTTTTTTTTTCTTAAATATGAAATTTATTGTCAAATTGGTTTCCATACAACACCCAGTGCTCATCCCAACAGGTTAGGCGGTAAATTTCTTTTGAGAACCTCTAGTGCATGGGAAATGCTCAAAAAATTGATATTTTTTTCTGTCTTACTCATTTTGTTTTCCTGACATCTGAAATAATTCCTAGCACATAGTAAGTGCTCAATGGATACTTGTTAATTAAATAAATGAGTGAGTGACCAGTGGAAAAATCAGGGCTTCCAGGCTTTTAGATTTTAGTGTGAAGGATTATCAAAATGCACAACATTTGTAAACATGGGTAGATTCACTTGACAAGAGAGAAGAGAGTAGTAGCAAAGAAAAGAGCATTTTGAGATGTGGGGGAGGGGTGGGATGGGCAGAGCAATGAAGTGGAGGGTAGCACAGTCTGGCCTTTTTAGCCTCAATGGATCCAGAATCTGAGAGAGCAAAACTCCCCCCTTTCTCTTGATCGTTTGTCCTGAAAGATCTCAGATCTTTCAGCCTGAACCTTCATCTGGGGCCCATGTATCCACCTACTTTTGGAGCTTAGCACTTTCCTGGGTCATCCTCTCCATGGTTATAATCTAAAACACAGTTTTCTGTTTTTACAATGTAATTTCAAGCTTGCTCTGTAAAATTATTTTCTTTCACATTTTCTTTTAAAAATTTCGTAATTTTTGTCATACTTTATGTTTCAAATAGGTAATGTATACAATGGCATATGGTGATATTCCAAAATAAGTCTTTTTTTTTTCTCTTGCTTTCTTCCAGTCCCTAAGTTGCCCTTCCCAGAGGCAATCAACATAATCAGATTCTTACATCTCCTTCTAGAGGCTGTCTTTGGATATATAAGCATATATGCCTATCTTTCCTTATAGAAATGGTAGCATGTGATACTTATTTTTACATCTTGCTTAAAAAAAAGTTACAATACCTCTTAGAGAGAGTTCATATTGGTTCATATAATGCAGTCATGTGTTTTTTAGAGGGTCTACAGTATTTCATAGTATAGAAGTTCCTGAACTGGTTTAACCAATGCCACAATCCATAAGACAATGCCACAATCCATATCTGTGTGCATATATCTCACACAGATGAATATATTTGTAGGTAGGATAAATTCCTACTAGTAGGCCTGACGTATAAAAGGGTATGTACAGTTTATTTTTTGCTGATAGTATTAGTACTTTATTAGCATTAGTACTAATAGCAATGATTCACTCAGGGATTTACTATGTCAGTTACTATTTAAGCATTATGCATGCAGTGTATCTCATTCCTTGAGGGAGGTACCATGATCACCTCCACTTTCCAAAGGAACAAGCAGGCATTGAGAGACCAAGTGACTTGCTTATGTTCCTACAGTAAATGACAGAATTTAAGTTCAACCCAGGCAATTGGACTCTGGAAGTGCCCACTTGTACTCCCAAGTAGCTGGACCATCAGTGATTGAGAGGAAAGCATTCTTCCTACAGACACAGAAACAAACAACCACACTTGCACACCTCTCATGGCTTCAATTTAAAACTTGTCCATAAACCTTCTTGAAGACCCTTGTGGGAAAGAATAACTTTTGATAAGTTCTCTTCCTAGAAACAGCAGACCTCCCAAGGACACAGCTTTGTTAGACAGAAAATGTACCTCTTTCTGGTCAGTCAAAACATGCTGACTGGTATAGTCTACTTGAAAAATAAGAAAAGGACGTCAGAATGAGTAATCTAACGATGTTTCTCATTAATTCATGGCCAGTGAAAGCTACTGTCTCCTAAAAGACAAATAGCGCATTTGCCCTTTACTGGTGGGTTTTAAGTCTGTTGGTTTAATCCCACTAGACCAAAGCTATTTTGAACCTGCAAATGAATCATATGATCAGATTGGATCCTTTCCCCCTGTCACCCATGCTGAAGACATTTTTTTTTCCTTTTAAGCCAAGAAAGGACAAAATAATGACATTTTCAGAGTACTTAGTCACTTGAGTCTAATCCAGCCCAACAGAGTAAAGAAGCCTGTTATGGACATGAGTGGAACATAGAGTTTTCTCATACATTCTCCATCTCCATAGGTGTCTTTTTGAAATTAGAACTGAGAAAAGAAATACAATGACTTTGTGATATTTTTACTTTTCAGACCCTGCAGTTGAAAAAACTCCCCCTCTCCTAGGAAGATTTGTTCACCCCCTCTCCTAGGAGGCTTGTTCATTTTCATGTTTATTCAACAACCTCTGGTGAATGTCCCATGAAGGTTGGTCAGTGTACTGGGTCCTGGATGAGCTGTGAGGGGCTGGAAAGGCATAGCCCCCACCCTCACGGCTTATCAAGGCTGGTAGAGGCTACCTAAGGATGTTAGAAGAAAGTCTGGTATTTAATTACTGGGCCAGATTCCCTACAGGAAAGAAAATAGTCCTTTGGGGAGGGAGGGAGGAGGAATACCCTGATGGACTGATTTGGGTGGGAAAGTTGAAGCCCATGGAGATAGCATGGCTGGAGACAGAGACACATGGTGAAGGCTGAATTGTCCTGCGTAAGACCTTAAATTATGTTAGGAGGTTGGGCCAATGAGCAAGTCCTGGTGGCCCAAAGGAGATTCAGATATCCTGATGCCCCATAACCGGGCTTTAGTGTCCTTGCTGCGTAGTGCTGTGATGCCTCCCTCTGGTCTGCATGGGAGCTCCCACCCGAACTCTGTCCAGACTGTTTTCTTGGCAGGACGCACCTTCCACCGACTGTGACACCACTCATTACATCCATAAAGAGGGCCTGCAAAGGTCAGCGTGTCTGTCCCTTCTCGAGCCTTAACACTCCCATATCACTACTGTAAAATTCCTAAAGAGACTGATCCTGAGGAAAGACGTTTAGCCAGAATGGATCATCTGTTCCCCACAAGAAGCCATTAGGACCACATGCATCCAGCCTTACTTCCCTGTTTGCCTTAGATAGGTAGCCTGCGTATCCCAGGACTGAGGTATCACCTGGGCTCTTATCCTCACACAGATCTGTACGTCTCTAGACTTACCCAATCACACGCTTCCCACGAAGCACCCCCCATCCCCGCCCCCCACAGTGTGCCTTCCAGAGGGTGTGACCTGTGTTGAAAAACATTACTCTGACATTTGTTAAAATGGTAAAGAAGCCCTTATACAGGACTCCATCAGTAGGCGTCAAGAGTATGGCAATAGGGGAGAGACATGGGGTTCAACTCCAAATCCCGTGAAGACAGCTGGGCATTTATTGCCAAAAAACAGGGTGAGGGGTTTAGGGAACGAAAAATTACTAAGAGGAGGCATCAAGGGTTAGTGGGGAGGGAGGATTCTTCCTAAACCAACATAAGAAGATTCTTGCTGAAGGCAGGCCAGGGTGGTCAGATGTCAGTCACCAAACTGACCTTAGTGGGATTCTTGCTACAACTGGGGAAGGCAGGCCTAACAAGGATGGGGCTTTCTTTCCCCCTTTTCCTTATCTCTGCTCGTGTTCTTGAATTTTTCTTTTCTTTAAAAAAGTTTTTTTTAAAACGTTTATTTATTTTTGAGAGAGACAGAGACAGAATGCGAGTGGGTTAGGGGCAGAGAGAGAGGGAGACCCAGAAGCAGAAGCAGGCTCCAGGCTCTGAGCCATCAGCACAGGACCCGACGCGGGGCTCGAACTCATGAGCTGTGAGATCGTGACCTGAGCCGAAGTCGGACACTCAACCGACTGAGCCACCCAGGCGCCCCTCTTGAATTTTTCTTATTCCTTGTGTGTGGCTGCATGATTTTTTGAAGATCCACGTTCCTACATCTGATTGTCACAGAGAATTGGTCATATGCATCACAGAAAAGCCCTCTCCATGGCAGAATGACTCCCAAATCCTCCCTAGTCCCACCTGAAGGAGGGCACCCAGTAGGCTGCTAGTCTATAGCCTGATAGGATGTGCTTGGCCCCAGCCTGGAGCACCAGGCAGGGCTACCCTACTCAGTGTCCTTCCTCTCTCCTTTCCACTTTCCTTAAGGAAATGGATCTGGGTAAAAACTAGTTAAATGTTAGCATTCAGGAATATTTTGAATAGGGAACAAGAGTCACGAGAGGGTAGTTGGAAGTGGACTGGGTCGACGGAAGGACTGACTGGCCATTGTAAAGGAAAAGACTTATCACCACGATCGCAATGATAATAATGATGAACCCAACTTTTATGAACAGTCTTGTGATGTAGACTCTCAGAGAGGCCAGTTTTGGTGAATCCAGTTTGAACCAAGCCCGTGGGCAATTCCAAAGTCTACAACTTATCTACGCACTAAACCAGTGGTATGACTTGAGGCCTCAGGGCATTTTTCTTCATCAGCAAGTGTGACCAGGCTGCTTGTCTCCATGCTGCCTCTTTGAGTCAAGTGCAGGCAGCATGGAGCCCTCCAAAGTCTTTGGCTGGGGGATTGTTCTAGCTGCTGAACCCAAAAAGACAGCACCACTGCCAGCTGGACTGGAAACATCTCGGCTGTGTTTTATTCTATGGCCCCGCCAGGTGCATCAAATATGCAGACCAGAAGGGGAAACTTCGGTGTGGCACAGGTGAAGAATGCCAAGTTCAAAAGGCAAGATGGGAAACAATTTTTTTAAAAAAATTTTTGTTTAATATTTTTCTTCACTTTTGAGAGACAGAGACACACACACACACACACACACACACACACACAGAGAGAGAGAGAGAAAGAGAGAGAGAGAGAGAGAGAGAGAGAGAATGAGTGGGGGAGGGGCAGAGAAAGAGGGAGACACAGAATGTAAAGCAGGCTCTGGGCTCTGAGCTCTCAGCACCAAACCCAACATGGGGCTTGAACCCATGAACTGTGAGATCATGACCTGAGCTGAAGTTGGCTGCTCAACCTACTAAGTCACCAAGGTGCCCCGGAAACAATTCTTCTACATGTGCCTATCGGCCTGCTTTAAACTAGGATTTTAAAATGATGTTCTTTTTGAAAGTTGTATTAAAATAATCACAAATATGAGACTTTCCCGATTGTCAATTGTAAATTACTCCCACCTTCAAGCAAGCCATCAGATCTTTTTAGCCATCAGATCTTTTTAAAACACAGACTATGGCAAATGGAAAGCTTGTGCATTTTTTCTCTTGGCATTTGTAGTCATTTGTGGTAGGAAAAAAGGCATTTAAAACCAAATAACTCAAGGTCCCAGGGTTATTATTAGAAAAGCAAAGCAAAGGGAACCACAACGGGCAGGTTAAATGTTTTCACGTAGCTGTGGTTCCCTTTATCTCAGAAATACCCTTAAGTTTTATAATGTCAAGGTATTTTTCCTTCATTGGTGGTTCCTCCAGAATCTATGATGGAAGGATCTGGGAGGTCTCTTCAATTCCAGACAGGTTTGGGAGACCTCTGACCTGTCATGAACATTTGAAAACTAATGGAGAAAATTGGTGTTCCTGGAACTGAAAGAACCCTGTGCCTTTGACTTCAGCTGCCTTGTTCTGTGGTGAATAAGGCACTTAATAAGCAGACAAACGGGCAGGTCATGGTCAGAGGTGCATCAGGGTCTAGGACGTGACAGAGTGAAGAGATCCATTTTGCTTGTGACTTCTTTGCAGGCCATGAGGTGAGATCTGTCCTATTTTTTGAAATGCCCTTTTTTCTTCTGTGTTTTGCAAAATGGAAGGTAATTTTATACGTCTGTGCCTTGGAAATGCAGCATATACAATAACAACTTAGTTCTAACCCATGAAGTTTCTTACTTGGATTCCTGAGCACCAGGGCTGGCCGCTCCTTTCCTGATTTTGGTGGAAATGTGTGAACACGAGTCCTTTTAACCTCAGTGGGGAAACCCCATTCTCTATTGTCTTCAGATTCTTTGTAGTTGAGACTAGTAACTCGATTTGCTGCTGATGACTAGATCCCTGACCATGGGTTCCACTGATGACGCTTCAAGTGGCAAGGCATCATCTCTTCCCTTTCTCTGCCCATAGAGTGAAAGGGGACAATTTGTCCTTGATCCTTGTTCCTGGTACCATGCTGATTTTTATGCAAAGCTGAATGATGAGCAATACCTCACTTAGCCGCCAAATTGCCTTGAGGTTATGATCACTTCAGAGGGAAATTGGCATTCTGCTTTAATCCAGAAAGCACCAAGATGAAGGGGTATTTTCCTCCCTGTTCTACAGGCTGTAATCAGTCCCTGAACAGACTTTATCTACTGCAGACAGATCTTCCTACCAGTTGCTGTGGGGGTCACATGAACGAGATGGGAGCTACCTAAAGGGTCTAGCAATCCCGGCTCCCAGGGGATGAGATTACAGTTAAGACCCTTTTCTATGCGCTGGAACAGGGTTAGGGAGACAGAGTAAATATGGGTTATTTGTAGCCACAGGGAAAACTTTTAACGAATTCAAGAGTTATGGGTCTTCCCCCCTGCCGCCTCCCCCCCCCCCACTTTCATTGTCCTGGAGAATCATTTTCTTATTTTACTTTATTTAATTTTTAAGATAAAAAAAATTATTGAAATCCAAGTTAGTTAACATATAGTGTAATAATAGTTTCAGGAGTAGAATTTGGTGATTCATCACTTACGTATGACACCCAGTGCTCATCCCAACAAGTGCCCTCCTTTTTAAAAAATTTTGTTTGTTTGTTTATTTATTTAGAGAGTGAGAGAGAGAGAGAGCAAGTGGGGGAGGGGTAGAGAGAGGGAGAGAGAATCCCAGGCAGGCTCCATGCTGTCAGCACAGAGCCCAACGTGGGGCTCTGAACTCACAAACTGTGAGATCATGACCTGAGCTGAAACCAAGAATCAGGCGCTTAACTGACTGAGCCACCCAGGCACCTCCCAACAAGTGCCCTCCTTACTGCCTATCACTCATTTAGCCCATCCCCCCATCTTCATTCTCTTACTTTAATGAAGATTTTATACGTGGATTTAACTGTGGGATGCAGCACAAGAAAGCAATGGATTGAGAGTTTTTAAGAAAATATTTATTTATTTAAGTAATCGGTACCTCCAGCATGGGGCTCAAACTCACAACTCCAAGATCAAGAGTCACATGCTCTTCTGACTAAACTAGCTAGGCACCCCAGATTGAAAGGTTTTAAATGTAATTCACACATTCCAGTGATTCAAAGCTATCAATGTTAACGATGTCATTTGCAACACAAGAATTAACTTGACAGGAAAGGCACCTGGGTGGCTTAGTTGGTTAAACATCCGACTTTGGCTCAGGTCATGATCTCATGGCTCATGAGTTCGAGCCCTGCATCAGGCTCTGTGCTCATAGCTAGCTCAGAGCCTGGAGCTTGTCTTCAGATTCTGTGTCTCCCTCTCTCTCTGTCCCTCCCCTGCTCAAGCTGTCTCTCTCTCTCTCAAAAATGAATAAAATATAAAAATTTTTTTTTTAGAAAATGTTTTAAAGAATTAACTTGATAGGACATAATGCAAGTGACAGCACTGTGATTTGGTTAGTTTATCTTCTGAGCTACAAGCAGCAGCAAGTAGGATTGGGGAGTGGAGGGCAACATAGGATTACCCAGCCTCTGATTCATGATAATAATAATGGGCAAAAAAGCAGCCTTCCCAGGCTTCTTTGTCACAACTACTCAGTTGTGCTATTTTGGTGTGAAAGCAGCTACAGAGAATGTATAAACAAATGGGCATCACTATGTTCCAATAAAACTTTATTCATGGACACTGACATTTGATTTTCATATACTTTTCTGTCCTATCTTTTGAATTTCTTCCACCATTTAAAAATGCAAAAACCATTCTTTGCTTTTGGTCTATAAAAGCACAGGGATTTGGCTCAACTTGGCCTGAGAGCTATAGTTTATGGACTCTTTAAATCACTGTCTTCTCAATATTCTTGATTTCTTTACTTGATTTCGTTGTGCTCAAAGACCCAGAAAAGCCTCAACAGTGGATTGGTACAGTTGTGTGCTTCCTTTCTCTCCTGCTCTATATCTTTATTCTTTTAGTTAAGACCGTCAGTTAATGGTTTGTCTATTTTCCGTCTTGCCTACTAAACTGTTCTCCACACTTTAAGTGATCTTTCTTTCTTTCTATTGGAAACTAGCATTTATTGAACACATACTATAATTACGCATTTAGCTTGTATGATCTCATTTTATATACAGAATAAACCTTGTGGTAACTATCATCATTAAAAAATAACTACATATTAACATAGTGAAAGAATTGGAAACTAGGTTTTCAGAATCTCAGCACAGTGTTACTTTTAATTCACTAGTTCACATCCTAATTATAAATATTTTTGAATCATTAAAATATCTTGCCTGTTTCTGTGGATTGCATGAGCCATTTTAGGCTAAATATAAATAGCATATGTCATATTAAAACTGAATTCTGCTCTTGAAATCAATATTGCACTGAATGTTACCTAACTAAAATTTAATTTAAAAATAAAGGAAAAAAAAACCCAAACTAAAATGAAACCATGATTTACTAGAGGATTGATTTACAAATACAAAACCATAATGACTAAATCTTGTTTCTAATGAATTTAGTGGAAGAAAATGATCCCCAAAATTTCTATTTGAGCTCACAGAAAATCTATCCTGCAGTTAGCTCAGGCACAGCTATGCACGTTTCTGAAAAATACTATAAAAACTTTTTTTTAATGTTTATTTATTTTTGACCGAGAGAGAGAGAGAGAGAGAGAGAGAGAGAGCGAGCATGAGCGGGGGAGGGGCAGAGAGAGAGAGGGAGACGCAGAATAGGAAGCAGGCTCCAGGCTCTGAGCTGCCAGCACAGAGCCTGACGCGGGGCTCGAACTCACAGGCCGTGGGATCATGACCTGAGCCGAAGTCGGACGCTCAACCAACCGAGTCACCCAGGCGCACCTCTGAAAAATACTTTAAATTTGTGTCTTCCAGTAAGAAAATGCTACTAAAAAACCAACTCTTCAAGATATTAATGACTGCCTCATACCAATGATATTTTAATTAACCATGGAATAATTTGGCAACTGGTAATTTTGGAAGTGTGCAATGCAGATACTTTTGGTTCAAGCCAGTCTATTATACTAATTGATTCGTCTAGGAGATAAACTACATTTAAAAATCTTTATTTTAATTCCACTATAGTTAACATGCAGTGTTAAATTGGTTTCAGGTGTACAATATAGTGTTTTGATGATTTTTTATATTACTGCTCATCAGGTTGACTAAGTGATCTTTTTTTTTTTTAATTTTTTTTTCAACATTTTTTATTTATTTTTGGGACAGAGAGAGACAGAGCATGAACGGGGGAGGGGCAGAGAGAGAGGGAGACACAGAATCGGAAACAGGCTCCAGGCTCCGAGCCATCAGCCCAGAGCCCAACGCGGGGCTCGAACTCACGGACCACAAGATTGTGACCTGGCTGAAGTCAGACGCTTA
Source organism: Lynx canadensis (assembly GCF_007474595.2). Classification (NCBI taxonomy): domain Eukaryota; kingdom Metazoa; phylum Chordata; class Mammalia; order Carnivora; family Felidae; genus Lynx; species Lynx canadensis. Next base: position 58,898,357 of record NC_044319.2, on the reverse strand, counting down.
ACCGACTGCGCCACCCAGGCGCCCCCTAAGTGATCTTTCTAAAATGCTAATTTAATCTTGTCATGCATCCTGCTTAAAATTCTTCAAAGTCTATCCCATTGCTTTGTGATTTTGGTCTTGTAAACTCATCCAGTTTCACCAGGTGTCTGTTGGGTTCTCTCCCCTGTCCCTACCACCATTCTTAGTTTTTGTTCCAGCCAAACTAAAGTGTTCAATTTCATGAATACACCATTTTCTCTATGTCTTTAGTCTTGCTACATGATCTTTCTTGAATTCCATTTCCCTGTCATCGTCTGGCTAACTCCTCTTGGTCGTGAAAATTTAGCTCACCTGTCAATATGTCCCTATTGCAAGCGGCCTTCCTCAACTCTCTTTTGCCATTACAGTCTGATTTAAGGGTCTTTTAAGCACCACACTTCAAGGCAGAGGCTGTCTTTATGTCTAAACTCAGGGGTCTAGACACAGTTCCCAACGCGCGCGCGCACACACACACACACGCACGCACCAAAAGTGTTGAATGAAATTAGCATGGCTTCAGAGTAGGAAGGGATGAGTGGCAAACACTGTAGGTGTGAGGAAAATTATGAAACTATGCTATGGATCAGGGGAGCTATGGTGACAGTCTGTACCAATGCCCAGAGCAAAAAGGATGCATGGGAAATAATTCGTAGGGAGAACTGATAGGAACTTTTTCAGCAGAAGAAGTAAGAGAGAAGGGGAACTTAAAGATGAAAACTTTTTGGTCCTTGTATTTTTCATCTAAAAAAATGGGCTTGGGTTAGTTCTAAGGTTTCTGATTCTATGACTCCAAGGTTCTAAGCCTGGGTAACTGGGGAAGCTCTGGTAGGTATCACGAATCTGGCTTCAGGAGCGAAGGAGACTAGGTAAAGAAGTTCTCAAGGCAGGTACAGAACAAAGAGGAGGTTCTGTTTTGGTTTGTTTTAGGATGGTGGGTGCATATTTTAGGTAAAGGGAAAATAGGGAGAGAAAGAGGCTGAAGACACTGGAAAGGAGACAGTTGATGGAGCCAGGTTCTGGAGGACGTTGGAGGAAATGGGACTGAGGGCATCAGGAAATGCTTGGATTAGGATGGAGAGAAGCACATCTACCTCTAGGGGGTAGGAATGATAGACGAAGTTATGGAGGTATTTTGAGGTGGAGAGAAAGAGAAGATCAGGCAGCACCCATTCTTTCCAGAGAGCGAGAGAGACAAAGGGTATCTGGGATCCTAAAGCTAAGCTACTAAAAATGCTTTGAAATCGTTCATGTGTGGAATAGGATGGGGGTCAACTGAAGATGACATGTTTGTTTATTAATGATTATGGGAGGGGGTAGGAAAGATGGGAGAGTCTTTCTCTCTCTCTGAAGGTACTTTAAGAGCAAGGGGATGTCTGTGGAGCAGTTGTTGATGTAACCACTTGAGATGTCTGAAGTCAATGAGGGTATAAATTAAAGACATGATCCTGCCTGTGGTTGTTGGGAATGGAAATGAGATCATTAGAATGGAACAACAGGGACGAAGAGCTTGCTCTGGGATTCCCCAGTTCAGTTCTGGTGAACAGACTCCAGACCAAAGCTTGGGGTGGGGGTGGGGGTTGGTGTGGATTATAAAGGGACAGCCGGTGCTGTCTAACAGTATATCAGTCTTTGGAGAGTTGGAAGGTACTCATAGTCACTAACTGTATTTAAACGAAGACTGAATAATCATTGATAAGGGTTATTGCGCACATATTTGTCACTTTGGAGGCAGAAATTACCGATGATCGATGACTACTAAATTCCTTTTTTCCCTAAGGTTTTGCAAGAGTTTATGTATGCAATTCCCATACGTCCTAAAGAACGTATGGCTCCATGCCATTCACCATCACACCGATTCAGATACCTCAAGGCTGAATCATATCTCTCAGCTTTAACTGCACTCAAAAATCTTCACAAAGCTTGCTTATCTTCTGTGATGGGAGGTAAATTGATCCCTAGATCAGCACAGTGAAACACAAAGGAATTAGCATTCAAACAGCATGCCATTGTGAGGCAACATATTGTATGGAGTCTTATGCCTCTGATTTTGCATCTTGATTCCATTGTGTGGTTGAGAGAGGGGAGAGAGAGAGAGAGAGAGAGAGAGAGAGAGAGTGTGTGTGTGTGTGTGTGTGTGTGTATTCTGAGTTTTCTATACAATTGTATAACTTGTGACCTCGAACAAGTTACTCATTAAGCCTCAGTTTCTTTTTTATTTGCATTTTGTTTATTTCAGACCCATTCAGCTTTAGGTCTGGGAGTGAGAACATGATGTGTCTTTGGCTAAAGCTGCTGGGGCCCACAGCATCAATGACTGTGTAGTCCTCGGTGAGCACTGTGGGGGTTTCACATGGCTGCAAGGGCTGTTGGGGTCCTCAGTGGCACCTCCTACTCCAGTGACTAGGAACTGGCTAGGGAACAACGGTGCCCAGAGCCAGTGGTGTGCCAACACTCAGGGGTCGGGGCTAGCTGCAGGTGCCCGTGTAGTGGCAAGGTCTGTATGAGGGCATACACACAGTGGTGGGAGCCAGAGCCAGCAGCAAGGGCCAGGGCCAATTTTGGGCACATTGGCAGCTTGTAGGTGCTCTGGCTGTTGGCTTGCACTTCTGTGGCTGTAGGGTTTCCCTGTGGGCTTTGTGCACAACAGTGGAGGCCAGTGAAGGGAGTCTGGCTGGGTTGTGCACCTGGAGGGACCAGCTGCTGGTAGACCCAATGGTACAGGCCAGTGACAGGAAATATGGCCAGACCTGGGCACAAGCAGCTGTGGGGGCCTTGGCTCCTGACATGCACTATTGTGGCCGTAGGCTATTGCCCTGGGTGCATAGCAATGGAGGTCAGTGTTAGGAGTCTGGCTAAGGGTGTGCAGGGGCACAGCTAGAAGGGCTAGCTGAAGGTGAGCCTGGTGAAGGCCAAGAGACAAGGGCTGAATCCTGCCTCACAAGCAGCTGTGAGAGCCTAGTCTGTCAGCGTGCACATCCATGGCTATGGGTCTTGTTACATGCAAGGCAGCCGTGGAGGCCAGTGATGGGGATCAGACCGGAAGCGGGGAGGTCCACAGCTGGAGGGGCTGGCTCTGAATGTGCATCTATCAGTGGGTGCGGGGAAGCCAGGGGGCCTAGGCTGGCATCTTGCACTTGCACAGTTATAGGGACCTGGGGAGCTGCCTGTGTGGATCATGGGCTCTGGATGGGGGTTATGGTGGGAAAATGGGGAGGGACTCAGGTGGCTGGTGTCTGTGAATATGAATACCTGTGGGGCAAAAACTGGTGAAGTCTGCAGGACGTTTGCAGTGGCTGGCTGTTGCTGTTTTCAGTGGTGAAAACTGTTGGGATCCTGTGCAGACCGGGTCACTGGGAACCGTAACTGATGGCTGATACTGGTGGCCCCTGCTCTTCTTCCGTGTTCGTAGCCATCTCTATATGTCTCAGCTTTGCTGGATACTGGGTAGGGTAAAACCAAAGCGGGTCCTTTATGTAGTGACCTGAACGGCTGGGGAAGGCATGTTGTTCATTTTGCTCTCACTCTCCCTGTGAGGGGAACTCTTTTTGGCTGGGAAGTTCCCTCTCGGTTCTGAACAGTGCTGGGTTGGCCCATTTTTAAATTGGGTTGTTTGTTTTCATATCGTGGAGCTTTAAGAATTTTTTTCCGGTATATTTTGGGTAACAGTCCTTTATCAGATACGTATTTTGCAAATATTTTCTCCCAGTCTGTGGCTTGTCACCTAATTCTCTTGCTACTGTTTTTCACCGAGAGAAGTTTTTGAATTTTAATGAAGTCCAGCTTGTCAATCATTTCTTTGATGAATTGTTTCTTTGATGTACATAGAAAGGCATGGCCACACACAAGGCCATCTAGGCTATCTTATTTACATCCTAGCAGGTGTATAGTTTTGCATTTTACATTTAGATCTGTAATTCATTTTGGGTTAATTTTTGTGAAGCGTGTAAAATCTGTTTCTAGATTCTTTCTTTCTTTCTTTCTTTTTTTTTGCATGTGGATGTTGACTTGTTCCATCACCAATTGTTGAAGAGACTGTCTTTGCTCCATTGTATATTACCTTTGTTCGTTTGTCAAATATTAGTTGGCTGTATTTATGGGGGTCTATTTCCGAGCTCCCTGTTCTGTTTTGTTGATCTGTTTGCCTATTTTTCTACCAACACTACATTGTTTTGATTCCTGTAGCTTTACACTATGTTTAGAAGTCAAGTGGTGTAAGTCCTCCAAATTTGTTCTTCTCCTTCAATATTGTGCTGGCTATTTTGGGTCTTTTGCTGTTCCATAAAACCTGTTTGTTGATATCCACGAAATATCTTGCTGGGATTTTTTAAAAATATAATTTATGGTCAGGTTGGCTCACATACAGTGTATACAGTGTGCTTTTGGCTTTGGGAATAGATTCCCATGGTTCATAGTTTACATACAACACCCAGTGCTCATCCCAGCAAGCGTCCTCCTCAATGCCCATCACCCATTTTCCCCCTCTCTCCACCCCTCCCCCCCATCAACCCGCAGTTTGTTTTCTGTATTTCAGACTCTTATGATTTGCCTCCCTCTCTGTTTGAAACTATTTTTCCCTTTCCTTTCTCCCATGGTCTTCTGTTAAGTTTCTCAAGTTCCACATATGAGTGAAAACATATGATATCTGTTCTGACTGACTTATTTCACTTATAATTTGCTGGAATTTTGATTGGAATTGCATTGAATGTATAGACCAAGTTTGGAAGAACTGATATCTTGACAATATTGAGTCTTCCTCTTCATGAACGTAGACTATCTCTCCATTTATTTATTTCTTCTTTCATTTTGTTGACCAGAAATTTTTAGTTTTGTTTATAAAAATCTTGTATATAGTTTGTTAGACATATACCTAAACATTTCATTTTTGGGAGTGCTGATGTGAATGGTATTGTGTTTTTATTAAAATTTTTTTTAATGTTTATTTTTGACAGAGAGAGACAGAGCATGAGCGGAAGAGGGACAGAGAGAGAGGGAGACACAGAATCCAAAGTGGGCTCCAGGCTCTGAGCTGTCAGCACAGAGCCTGATGCGGGGCTCGAACTCACAGACCGTGAGATCATGACCTGAATCGAAGTCGGACGCTCAACCGACTGAGCCACCCAGGCACCCCGTGTTTTTATTTTTTAAATGTTTATTTATTTATTTGGAGAGGGAGAATGTGTATGCGAGTCGGGGAGAGACAGAGAGAGGGAGAGACAATCCCAAGCAAGCTCCAAGCTCAATCCAGAACTTGACACGGGGCTGGATTTCACCATCGTGAGATCATGACCTGAGCTGAAATCAGGAGTCGGACACTCAACTAACTGAGCCACCCAGGTACCCTAGTAATATGTTTTTAATTTCAAATTCCATTTATGCATTGTTGGCGTATTGGTTTAACCAACTGAGCCACCCAGGTGCCCCCCAAAGTGTTGGCGTATTAGAAAACAATCGACTTTTATGTATTAACCTTGTTATCTGCAACCTTACTGTAATTGTGTATTTGTTCCAATTTTTCAGTTGTTGATACTTTTGAATTTTCTACATAGAAAATCATGCCATTTGTAGACAAAGATGGTATTATGTCTTCCTTCCCAATCTGTATAGCATTTATTTCCTTTTCTCACCTTATTGGGAATGTGTGTTTTCATAGAAATAGAATTGTGGGGGTTGGTAAAAATCTCGGAAAGAGCACAGTCAGTGAAGAAGCAGAACACAGTAGATAAAGTTCCAAGTTCTGGAATCTGGCACACTTGCATTTGTATCTTGACCTTGACATTCAATGCTTTGACAAGTTACTTAATTTCTCTATGCTTTAGTTATCCTCTGTGCATACAGGTATAATATATATGTCAAACTTATCAACTTGGATGCCTTAAATATGTGTACTTGATTATGTGTGAATTATACCTCAAAATAGCTGTTTTAGAAAAGCATATGATACCAACAAAATTAAAGAATTGTTATAAAAATCGAATGAGAGAATGGACATAGAGCCCTTAGCTCCCTGGTGCTGAGCACAGAGTAAATACTCCATAGGTAGTAACTTTTATGTTGTTAAAAGAGGGGTTGTGGAGTCAGAGCATGCTGGTGACATCAGATGAATATGTGAAGAGGTTCGTCAGTTGTAGCCCTGAGCTACTGATGTCGGAGGAGCGTGTTTGTTAAGTGTTTAATGTTGATTCAGAGGAAATGTAATGGCACTGTAAGTAGGAAGTGATCATTCTGTAAAAAAAAGCAGAAATGAACATGCCTACCTTCACTTTAATCCTCTAACACACCGTTGATCTCCATCATAGCCCTGACCCCACTGGCTTGAGCATTTGTTGACTTATCGGTTCTCTGCTCCAGACTCTGAGCCCATTAAGTGCAAGGGAAATTTCTTTTGTTTTCTTTATGTCAGTACCTGGTACTGTGTCTCACACAATATTCACACTCAGGAATTGTTTGTGGAATGAATCAGTGAAATGACTCACGAGGAAACAAAAACATATATGGTTGGAACAGATTAATTCTGCCTTTTCCATGGGAATTCTCTGGAAAAAAAAAGTTTCTGAAATAGAGTTTCTCAGCAGATTTCTTCTCAATAACAAGTGAGCTTTTGAGCCTTTTTTTTTTTTTTTTTTTTTTTTTTTTTGCGGTTATGGTCCTCATTTTCTCAACCCCCCAGGCTTTAACTAAGATAAAAGTTTTGAAATGCATAAAAGTTTCAAAGTCTCCCCCAAAGTAGATCCTGCAATATGAATGCATTTACCAGTGCTTAGTGGGTCAGGAAAATGAATTTGTGTCCGAAGTAACTTGGCTTATGCCAGCAACTAATGGAGGCATCAGGGAGAACTGGGCTCAACAGTCATGTTATGATTCAGATGATATGATATTTTCTTTCCAGCAAGTTCTATCAGCTAATCAGTTGTATGTGTGTATGTGTTCCAACATTTCACTGCTAGAAAATTACATGCCATGAAATGTAGGCCTTCCAGTTGGCTTACATGGATTTCTCTACTGGGGAGAGTTGAAGAGAACACTGAAAAGAGACTACAGTGTGCCTTGCCACTATATTTTAGCTGAGAATACAAAACACAAAATTAAGGCAACAGGCATGTCAGTTATGAGGCACAGTGGTGAGCTCTGTAAGACCAGCTTAAAGTCAAAGCCCTAAGGGACAAGGGACATAGCCAGGGCAGGAACTTGGATGGGTTTCTTCCCATATTGTTTTCCATTTTAATGATGTGGCTTTTTACATTTTCACCATTGTAAAGATAATATATACTTACCATAAAAAATCTAAGTAATAAAAAAATGAAAACAGAAAAAAATCTACTTATAATTTCACTAAAGGTGATCAAAATCACTGATTTCATTTTGAGATATTTCCTTATAATCTGTTTTTCTATACTTTTATTTTTTTATTAAAAAATTTTTTAAAAATTATGTTTATTTTGAGAGAGAGAGAGAGAGAGAGAGAGAGAGCGCACGCGTGCAAGTGGGGAAGAGGCAGAGAGAGAGGGAGACACAGAATCCCAAGCAGACTCCAGGCTCTGAGCTGTCAGTACAGAGCCCCATGCAGGGCTTGAACCCACAAGCCGTGAGATCATGGCCTGAGCCAAAGTCGGACCCTCAGCCAACTGAGCCACCCAGGCGCCCCTTTTTTTCTTTACTTAAAAAAAAACATAGCTATCATCTTGTTTGCTCTATAATTATTTTCTGACCTATATTCTGTCTTCAGCTGCTTTAATCCATTGAGCTCTTGATTTTTGTTAAGAATTCTTGTTTATCTCCTTTTTGCAGTTTCCACTTCTCTCCTAAAATTCTTCATCTTCTCATGTATTTTCTTTTTTGGAGGTGGGATTGTTAATACTTTTTATTTTCTTTAAAGTTTATTTATTCATTTTGAGAGAGAGAGAGTGAAAAAAAAAAAAAAAAAAGAAAGAGCATGTGCCAGTGGGGAAAGGGGAGAGAGAGAGAGAGATAAAGAAGGAATCCTAAGGAGGCTCTGTGCTGTCAGTGCAGAGCCCAATGTGGGGCTTGAACTCACAACAGTGAGATCATGACCTGAGCTGAAGTCAAGAGTTGGAAGCTTAACCGACTGAGCAACCCAGGCACCCCTTGTTAATACTTTTTAAGAGTAAGAGATCCTGAATCCCCAATGTATTGGGGGAAAGTACAAGTTTAGAATGCAACATGGGTTTGAGTCTTACCTCTAATAATTACTTGCATGGTCATGGCTAAGAGCTGAACCTCTCTGTAACCATCAATTTCCTCATCTTCTCCTGTATTTTCTTGAACACACTCAATGTGATTACAATCTCTGGTCTTTTGTGTCTGTCTCCTCTATTCTTCTATTCTAGTTTATTCTGTTTCACTGTCATTTTTATTTTATTTTTTGGTCAATTTTTATCTTTTTGTATGCTGGTTTTATTTTTTTTAAGCATGTGCTGGACCTTGTATTGAAAAATTGTAGAGATGATTTGAAGTTATGGATGGTATCTTCCTCCCAAGAAGATTCACTTTTACTTCTGGCAGGACCTCAGGTATTGAATTATCACCCGAATTCAATCAGGAAATGTTCAAGCTGTTCAAGCTGGGCTGGAGTCCCTGTGACTCTATTTCTACCAAATTTGCTCCTTTTTCTTGGTTGTACTCCTTCCTGTGTCATAACCAAAAGCCTGGAATATTTCCTAGCAACCCGTCTTCCTTGTGGCCCTGAACTTCAATTTTTATATATCCCACGCCTGTGAGATTTAGGGAAACTGTTAAGTTTCTGTAATTCTGTTGCTGCTTTTGAATCGACGAATGCCCTCAGAGGGAAGACAACACTAACTACCAGATTCATTTCTCTGAGTTTCCCTTCTCTGCAGAATATTGCACTCACAAGTCCTTGGTGACTTTGTAGTTGTCAGGTATGTTCAGACAGATATTTCAAAGTATTTTGTCCGTGTTTCCTAGTTGATGTCAATGAGAGAGTGGGTCAAAATGAGTCAATCCACTGTTTTTATTTTATTTAGTTTTAAACAGAGAGTGAAAGATCATAGGCTGGAAAGCAGGGGATGGGTTTGTGGGCACGTATATGGGAAGTCCCAGTAAAGATGGAGTGTAAGCCCACTGTAATTGACTATTGCATTGATGATGCTTGTGTCCTTGTTCATAGGGCGAATCCGATTTCACATCTTTCCATCATTTCAATATGGAGAACTCTCTCCCAGGCTTCAGGGAGATATGCATTTGTTGATGCAAATGCCACCTAATATGGATAATCCTTAGAATGATTATAACCCTTGAGCTTCAGTTTCCCTATCCTAAAATTTAAAAAGGGTATAAAATATCTGCTCTGGGTTTGTGACAGGACTCAGTGAGATAATGTGTGTGAAAACACCGTGTAAATTTTAGAGTGACACTCAAATATAAATGTTTACTGTTGTTTGTACTTCCCTGACATTCCCGCGTTTCCTAGAATCCCTATGAAAAATCCAGCCCAAATAGCAATAATGCTTGCACGTTAGGACCTGCACCGACAGGCAAGGCTTGCTTGGTCGAAGAACAGTCACAAGTTTGGCAAAAGCTTGGCTTTTTTCCCCTCTTATCTATAAAACATGTCTTGTTAATGCTTGGGTCTTCGCCTCTGAAAATAAACGGAATGCTGCTATTGTCATCATTATGAAATCTGCTGCATTATACCTGCTGAATGATTCCTTGCTCAATTCAGTTTAAATGGAATGAAAGCCAAAGCTTTTTTCTTTTTTCACTCATAGACTGTTCACCTGAAAATGAAACTGAAGCAAGCATCAATGAGCAGTCTGCTCTGAGTGCTGAAAAAAGACATTTTAAAGACAGTGGTTTCAAAAATATCTCATAATAGTCCTTGAAACTGTATTTAGACCAAATTAAAAAAAAAACAGGGCTGCTAGTGGTTATCAATAAAAAGTTTTCTTTTATAAAATTTTCACCAATGAAAATACTACTCCCCAAGATATCCCTGATTTATTCTCTGACTCTTTGTTCCAGATTAAAGGAAAAATACTATGCAATTTCCTATCATTTTCATTAACTATTACCATTCATTATGTATCTTCTTCATATAGGGAACTCTTTTTAGTGCTGGGCTTCAAAAAAATATAAGATCTGTACTGTGGCCTCAAAGGACTCCAATAGAGTTGGGGGGATGGACTATGTGCATAAACATATATAAATAGTAACTAAGACATTAAGGACTAAATCATTGATCAAGGGGTGTGTTTGGTTGAAAGTTGAAGAAGTCTTCAGCCAGGGCTGAAGGACTGGGGAAGAGTCATGGAGGGGATATGAGTTGAGCTGGGCTTTGAAGTTGTTAGAAATTAGTTTAGTGGTCGGAGGGAGTGGGGGGGGGTGCCTGGGTGGCTAAGTTGGTTGAGCGTCATGATCCCGAGGTCGTGAGTTGGAGTCCAGCATTGAGCTCTGCACTGAGCATGGAGCCTGCTTGGGATTCTCTCTTTCTCCCTGTGCTCCTCTTCCCTGCTTGCATGTATACTCTTTCTCTCTCTCAGATTAAAAAAAAAAAAAAAGAAATAAGCGGGAATGATGAGGGATGGGATTCCAAGCAGCTGGGACTGTTTGAACAAAGGCCTAAAGATAGGAATCCAAATGCATGGTGTAAGGTGCATACGATGAAGACACTAGAAGGTAAGTTCCAAGAGAGTAAGGTCTTTGTGTGTTTTGTTCACTGTTTTACCCTAGTACCTGGGTCAGATCCTGGCCCATGGCATAGGCTCAAGAAATACTGATTGATTGCATGGTTAATCAGAGACTAAGGAGCCTACTACTTTGTGTGGTATGGGATTCTTTGCAGGAGGTTTTCAAGGAGAAAACAGGAAGTTGAGATCTCCGGGGAAGTGACGTCCTGTCTGAGAGATGTTGTCCTTCAGGTCACATCAGAAAGTGGCATCTAAGGCTGATGCCATTTGGATTTTGCAAGCGGAGTAGAGGGGGGCGCACCAGTTAGCAAAAACCTCCTATCACATTTGGGCCTTTCTCAATGGGAGTTCTCCCACCCTCGTCTTTTTCTGAGGTTTTTGTTTTTGTTATTTTTGGAATCAGTAGCAAAGACTTTGTGGACCTTTAACAGGATCTGAAGCTTGGAAATGACTTACAACTCAATTAATGAAAAGCCTTTCTTAAGAGCAGGACAGGTTGGTCGTTGGAAAAAAGCAAACCGCTAAGTTTGAGGCCCTTGCAGTTGCTGGAGTCATACGTTGGATGGGTGGTTTGAACCCTTTGAAGAAGGGTTGACACTGATCCACTGAGAACCTGTCACGCTAACCTCGCTTCCTTTTGGGATGGGGTCACTGGACCGATAGACCAGGCAATGCTCATCGGTGCTTTCTTCAATTCAATTTTCTGCTGAACAGCCCTTGAATGGAGAGGAAAAACTATCTTGAGCAGTGGATTCACTCTAAACTGAGCTCAGCCAGGAGTTGCTCAGCTGGAGTAATGGAACAGACCGGATAGTACCAGTAATGGTATTCCAGCTCACTTTCCGAGACTGAGGCCTGGGGAATAATGACACGCTTTATGGATAACGAGAAAATAGGAAAGCCGAACTTTCCAAAGCCACAAGGTAGCTTAATGCCAGCTAGGCTTTTGATATAGTGCTTTTCATTTCTAAGTTTGAGAAATAGGATCACAAAGCCAAATAAAGTCCTAAGTGGCTGAAACACTGCTGCACTGTAAGAATGTTGTTTTGTGACCAGGCTAGTTGTGAACATGATGTGCCTGAGGACTCTGTCCTGCTTGATATTCTTTTTTTTTTTTAATGTTTATTTATTCTTGAGAGAGAGAGAGAGAGAGAGAGAGAGAGAGAGAGAGAATGAGAATGAGTGGGGGAGGGGCAGAGAGAGGGAGACACAGAATCTGAAGCAGGCTCCAGGCCCTGAGCTGTCAGCCCAACACGGGGCTCGAACCCATGGAATGCGAGATCATGACCTGAGCAGAAGTCAGAGGCTCAACTGTCTGAGGCACCCCTGTCCTGCTTGATATTCTCTCAGTGGCTTCAATGAAGACAGAGAAGCTGCCTTACTGTATTTCCCATAAGTCTGCAGTACAAGGTTATATGCGGGAAGATGCTAATGTAATAATATGCGACCCTTCTTTAGCTTTAATTTTGTTGCCATGAAAATAAATTGGAACCATATGTCTATAAAAACCCAATTGTACTGGCTCAGATGTGCTGAGGAGCTGTCGTGCCCACCACCCTCCTCAGAGAGAAGTCGCTGCAGATGATTTGTGCCATGTATCCCCTCGTGCGTGGACTCCATGCATCGGTGCCTTACTCAAGGGACGCCTGGGTGACTCCCGGGGAGAATTCGGCGCAGTGAGGGTGTTTCATATTGGACAGTGACTGAGAGACCTGAAGCAAGTCTCTACGGGGGATTCATATGTGAGAAACAGATGATCCACAGAGACAGGCAGCACATGTTGGGAGCACAGAGAGGGTGGGGAACATTTCGCCGTAAAACAGGAAGAACGAGGAGCTGGCAGTGTAGAGACTCAAGAGAAGCAAAAGGAGTGAAAGGAAAAGAAGCTCAAAGGAAGGGGCGCCTGGGTGGCTCAGTCGGTTAAGCGTCCGACTGCGGCTCAGGTCATGATCTTGTGGTTCGTGGGTTTGAGCTCCATGTTGGGCTCTGTGCTGTCAGCTCGGAGCCCGAAGCCTGCTTCAGATTGTGTGTCTTCATCTCTCTCTGCCCCGCTGCTGCTCGCCTTCTGTCTCTGTTTCTCTCTCTCAAAAATAAATAAACTTAAAAAAGGAAGCTCAAAGAAGAGATAGATATCGGGGCTTCTGTTGGGACATAAAAGTTGCCGACGTGTCCCGAACAACTTTCCAGTGTCCATTTCTTCCCTGCATCTTTAGCAAAACACTGTGTTGGTTGAGGTGACCCAAGTGTTCCTTGAAAACCTGAAAAAGCCCAAAGACTTCAAGTAGAATGTGAGTTGTCCAGAAGCCTTCCAGGGTTTTGGAGACATACAGTTTATAGCAAAGCCCAAGCAAAGGGGTTTTGAGGAGATTGGTCCTTTTGGTGACAAAAGAAACGAAAGACGGTGCTTTATCTGGGAAGCTGACCTTGTTCCATCTACCGCAAAGAAGTTTCCCATTTATTTTGACCAGATTTGTCATCGAAACACTGCTAAAATATAAAATAAAAGAAAGTTTGACTTAAAATTCAGATTAACCATAAGCAGCACCCAAGTCAGCATATAATCCTCTAACGTTTAATAGCTTTTAGAGAAACTTCAGCATTAAAGATCTAATTCCTCTGAGCGAGGCTGACAATCTGCAGCACTAGATATGAGGCATCTTTTGGTACAGCATTGGTGTTTGTATCTATTTTCTTAAATCTCCCAAAAGAAAAGGGCATCCTGAGGGAAGGCGGGGTACACAGAAAGTCTTCTGTTTTTGTTAGGGCTAAAGGGTATGCATAGTACATTTCTCTCGGCTGCATGAAAAGCGAGAAATGAAATTTCATCATTTTTCCCTTTCCCTCCTTCTGATATTTCTCTTCTTTCCCTCCTGGGCCCTAAAATGTTAGCAATTTAGGAGAAGCAAAGAAAATAGAAAGCAAAAAAGAGAATATCACGTTGGAAATGTCTGCTCCATTTGTGATGTGTCCTGAGGATAGGATGAGGGCCTGGGACTCTGGGGCCGGGCGGGCGGGGAGAGGGGGCGAGACATGGACGTGGGACAGACATTAGGAAAACCCCACTGTTACCACTTAGGAAGGCAGGGACATCTCGGACCAGGAAAACCGGAGCCAGGCATTGCTATGGAGATCTTTTTGCCGGCATCCCTTGATATAAATGCTCATGAAGTCCTTCTAGGTTTCCTCATAACAGACAGTCTGCTGCTTCAGGATGCCCTTCCCGGCCGAGAAGTTAGTGTCCAAAGTTCCTTTGCCAGTTAATGATTAATTTTTATAACATATGGCATCTTATCAGCAAACCGTCCATCTGCCTCAAAGTCTCTGTCTCTGGAAAATTGTGTCCCGAGTGTGTAAAGCAGTTACTGGATTCCCAATTTAGGTAGGGGTCCCCAAATGACACACTGGGGCTGGAGAATGAGGCAAGAATGTGGGTCGCATCCGGTAAGAAGTGTAAAGTTGTAGGAGTTCAGTTTCTGGAGAGTGAGGCATAGGGCAAGACATTAAACCTGTGACATAGGGTAGGGCAGGGGCAGAAGCCCAGGCAAGCTGTTCACCCACCACGCCCTCATTCTCATTCGTTCATTTAATATTTTCAGTGACTTCCAAATGTTGGGTCCCCTGCTAGAGAGGTAATGGTGGGGATATACAATTGTGAGCAAAACAGACGTGGCTTCTCGTCTTGTGGGGTTTACGGTCAAGGGGGACAGGGGGCACCGACATTGCCCCTAAGGAAATACACTTCTTACCCAACCTGGACATCTGATGTGCTTGCTACAGGAGAAGGAGCTGGGCCAGGGGGGGAACATGCCCTAATGAGATGAGAGTTGCTGGACCCCCATTAAAGTTGCTTTAATGTTGTTACCCAAGGAGTGATCACGTGTGTGCACAAGTCTGTGTGTGTATGTGTGTAGAAAGGATTATTTATAGTCATGCATTTAAAAATTTTTTTAAATGTTTATTTATTTTTAGAGAGAAAGAAGAGGGGGAGGGATAGAGAGAGGGAGACAGAGAATCTCAAGCAGGTGCCACACTGTCAGCGCAGGGCTCGAATTCACGAACCATGAGAGCATGATCTGAGCTGAAATCAAGGGTTGGACGCTTAACCAACTAAGCCATCCAGACGCCCTTTAGTTATGCATTTTTTAAATCAATACTTACTTTATTAAGGTCACAAATCTAAAAACCTATTTTTTCTTAAGGTTTTAAATTCAACTTCTAAACTTTGTTATTCTATCTCAATTTATTAAATATTTATATAAGAGTAAGAATAGTTACCTTTCTGTGTATATTAATAGTGTTTAATAAGTTAGTAAATTTAACAGATTGATTTCCCCTAATGATTAACTCCACTTACAAACCTAATTAATTTATATCTTTTAAATATCTTTGTGCACATTAAAATGCAAATTTGTCTGATTCTCTTAAATACATCAAATGCTTGAAAGGGCAAACTTACACACCCAGGACACAAGCTTTCTCTGGTTTCAGAACAGCTTTTGTAAATCAAGGAATACATGTTTATAAATGCTGTGAATCAAGTTTTGTTAAACATACTAACCGTTTACAAAGACATGTTCTCACACCTTTTACATTTAAAGCACAGGCCTGGTGTGTGTGTGTGTGTGTGTGTGTGTGTGTGTGCGTGCGCGCGTGTGTGTGCGTGCTTCGAGCACCACCAAGCTATTCTCCAATCCCCAGCTGACACTGAGCGGGTGTCCTGCAATGTAACTCGATTCTGACACGACCTACTGGGGACAGCGTCAGCTCCTCTCACAAGCCCACGGTTGTCACTGTGCTTCTGACCGACTGGCTGCAAAAGTCAGGGCTTCGTCTGAGGGAGGAGGAAAACATCAGGCATCTGGAGAACAGCTTCCAACTACCCTGCGCCAACGAAAAACCATTCAGCCCTCCAGAGGACCCTGTGATGCCTCGCCTCGGTCCTCCCCAGCCGGAGGCGGCCCTGGAACCACAGCACAAACGACCCTGGATCCTGCTCCCCGGGGACACTGCGATTCTTTTGAATTGGGTGGTGGTGGGTAACAGACTCTGCGGCACGGAATTGCAGAGTAAGGATGAGGGATAAATAATGCAGATGCATTTAGCAGCAGTAATTTCCTGACTGTGTTCCCGAAAGTTATGAATGATCCTCTTGCTGGCTTGCCGGCCTCACTTTCTCCTGCCCGAAGACCGGGAGAAAGCGAAATCAACATTGAGTGGGATGATTCTCCAGGAGGAGGAAAACCTTCTGGGGCTGGTTCAATACCTAATCAGGAAGACTGAAAAGCGCTGATTTAATTAATTATCCCGAAGTTCCTTCGGAGGGGTCGGCGGAGGAGCATCTGAGCGAGCACGCCGGCGAAAACACCCACTGCGCACGCGCGCGGGGAGGATGTGCTGCTCGGCGGCCGCACAGCAGGCCCTAAAATGGGCACCGGCGCCCACTGGCTTCCGGTGGAGGCTCGTTCAGGATGTCACATGCTGTAGAACAGCTGCGGAGGATGACGGAGGCGGCAGCTGACTCTGTGAATACAGACAGGGGGCAAGATGCCGGCTCCGTGGCTATTTTCTTTACCAAGATTATCTGGAGAACTTTTTCTTGGCCGTATTACATAACCCTAGAGTCCGTATGCTCAAGCTGCTCGTCTGAGAACTCAAGACACGTGATGCTGGCTTTCTGTCCATGGCCGATTCCAGGAACCAGTTTATAACACTGTGGATGGTTTCATTAATATATTTTGTAATTAAAAAAATTTTTTTTACATTATTCATTTTTGAGAGACAAAGCACAAGTGGGGGAGGGGCAGGGAGAGAGGGAGACACGGAATCCCGAGCAGGCTCCAGGCTCTGAGCTGTCAGCACAGAGCCCGACTCGGGGCTTGAACCCACAAGCTGCGAGATCATGACCTGAGCCGAAGTCAGACACCCAACTGGCTGAGTCACCCAAGCGCTCCAGATTTTAACTAATGTTAATTGGAGATCGTTCCTGCCATGAATCTTTTCTTTAAGACTTGCCTTTGCTTTACCACTCCCAGTACCCTAAATCCAGGCCCACGGAATGTACTTGAATTACTACCGAGCTTCTTGAGGTCTGATTGCTGCCTGCGACATCCATTTGGGTTCCATTGTCACGACAGTTTTGAAAAACACCACTACCCTCTTCTGTAACCTATAGTGACTTCCTGTTATCTATAGCATACAAGTCAATGCACTCTGGCTTCCAAGGCCTTCCAGTATCTGGTCCTGCCTTCCTACCCAGCATAACCTCCCCTCACTCCTCTGGAAGGATTTTCTTCTTCAGTGCGTTCATTGGACTCACTCCACAGTGGGCTCATATCCAGAGTTTGTGCTGTGTCTTTTTTTTTTTTTTTTTTTAATGTTGATTTTAAGAGAGAGTGAGCATGAGCAGGGCAGGGGCAGAGAGAGAGAGAGAGAGAGAGAGAGAGAGAGAGAGAGAGAATCTCAAGTAGGCTCTACACTGTCAGTACAGAGCCTGACTCGGGGCTCAAAATGACTAACTGTGAGATCATGACCTGAGCCAAAATCAAGAGTCAGACACTTAACCGACTGAGTCACCCAGGTACCCCCACCCCAAGGTTTTTTAAAAATTGTGTTGTGTCTTTTGACTTCTTACCTCTTCCAGAAGCCTCTCCAACCACTCTAGGCCATGCTTATTTGTTCATTTATCCTTTTATCCAGTCATTCATTGATTCATTCATTTAATTTATTGAGCATCTTTCATACTCCACTCATTGGTAGCCTCTGGATATACATTCATAACCCCTTGATAATCAAGTCTCCTGCATTACACATTTGTGCAGTTTGAGCTCTCACGGGGGGGGGGGGGGAGGTGGCCAGTAAAATTAGAAATCAAGCCTGATAGTCTTGTAATGAGCTCCACCTCCCTCCAGGCCTTCCTCTCTCTTCTCTTCCTCAGCTTTGGCCCTCTCATCAATGAGGAATTTCTGCCCCAGGACAAACCTTAGTGTTATTTTTCTCATCACTGCTCTTTGTAGCAGTCAGAGTGTTCTGACCTTGTTAAATTGACATTTGTTAAGTAGAACTCTGGGGTGTCAGGTGGCAAGCTGTAGTTCAACAAGGGACCACAAAGAACCTTGAAGGCCACGCAGGGAGGTCAGGGCAGGGTGCAGGCTGAGAGAGGAGCGGAGGCTGGGGAACATGCCTTTATTAGGGTCTGTGGCTGGAGTGCTTTGGGGTTCCCAGGTTAGGACTGGATTCGTCAGTTTAAACCAAAAAAAGCAGAGTTTTGGTAAGTTCCACGGGGCCTTAACTAAGGGGCGCACAAGGACAAGGCTCTGGGAGGCAGGGGCACTGTTGATTGCAAGGGCTGTTGGGGAGTCATGTCAGGAACTCTTTTTGAGAGGGGGGGTGCAAGTGAGAGAGGGGCAAGAGAGAGGTGGGGGGCCAGAGAGAGAGAAGTGGAGCTCATCCAAAGTGGGGCTCGAGCTCACCTGATGTGGGGCTTGAACTCAGGAACTGTGAGATCATGACCTGAGCCAAAGGCAGATGTTTAACCACTGAGCCACCCCGGCACCCATGTCAGGAACTTCTATTTGCTTGTCATGCTGTGGCTGCTCTCTAGGGCTTGGAACACCGTGGCTACTGTCTAGAGCTTGCCTTGTATGAAGGGGCTGGTGTCAGTTTCAGGTCCCTGCAGGCCGCTTGGCCGAACAGAATGGATGCAACAGCACGGAGGAGCTTAGCTCAACTCTCAACACTCAGGGTGTGGGAAGCAATCGAAAAGTTCACTTGGCTGGGATATTTGAGGGGAGTTTCATATTGGTGTTCATTTCAGAGGCAGGGCAGGTTAAAGGAACTCACAGGGTGAGTGGAGGCACACAGGAGGAACAACAGCCCGGAATCTGTCGCCTGAAGATGGCCTTGAAGGCAGTGCCTCCATCATCGGAGAGGGGTGTCTCCGTCTCAGCACTGCTGTTGTTGTTTGGGGTCAGATCCAGTGTGTATTATGGGGGCTGTCCCATGGTTTGTACGGTATTGGGCAGCAAAGGGCCGTAACCTGGTGTTGAGTAACCAGGTCTGTTGCTCACAACGTGCCGGTAGTGTTCACCCACCCACCTACCTAGTCATGACAACCCAAAATGTCTCTGCACTTGCCAAGTGTCCCCCAGGGGGCAGTTCAGTCTCCAGCTGAGAGCCACCATCATAAAGGGCTATCATCCTGCCTGAGCAGGAGCAGAGGTGGTGTGGTGGGGGGAGGGAGGAGACACCTGATGTCTCATCTCAGCCCTCCCCTCATCTCCTGTGTTCCAGTCACTGCTGAATGCAGACGGAAGCCAGAGGACACAGATTTACTCCCTCCGGGGTGCTCCTTTCTTTCACCTTAAGACTAAATCTCCACAGGCAATTACACCTGAGGCTCTCAAGTCACAATGGCGACAGAGGCCATTCATTCACTGGCTCCCGACTGCTGGTGAGGATTGTCTCTGGCAGCCCAGAGATTAGTTACCAGAGTCATTGCCAGGGACGGACCTCTGCCTCGTGCCTTCCCGTTTTCGCTTCACTCCAATGCACTGCTGGCTATTCCCCGTTATCTCTGATTTAACATCTTCGTTCAGGTCTGCCTGCCCACTTCTTGGGAGAAGTACCTTGGAAAGGTCTGCAGAAGCTGAAGGAATAATCCTTGCCGTACTTCTGGACTTCCAGGGCTCCTTTTGAAACTACTCCTGTCAAGACCCCAATTTTCTCTCTCATTTGTCCCTCTGTGGTGGGCTCAGTGCCTTCTAGAGAAAATATTGCCAAACTATCATCCTGCCGATGCTGTATTGTACCAATGTTTTAGTGTTCGGATAATGCTGGGGCCACCCTGTTGGCGGTGTTTTGTCCGTGGATTGATTGGATAGGCCTTCAGCCATCTTGCAGGCAGAATTCCTACATTTTGTTGGGAGACTTGTTTACAGCCGTGCTTATCACATTTTTACGAGCATATGAATCACCTGGGATCTTGTTAACATTTAGATTCGGGAGGTGGGTTCAGGGAGGAGCCTGAGTCTGCATTTCTAACAAGCTCCAGGATGTTGCTGCTGGACCACATGTTGAATAGCAAGGATCTGGGAGACGGCAGACACACAGTGCTTTCCGATGTGAGCGATCCGTTCGATTATAATTTATTAAGAGCCAGTTGCAGATCACTGGGCTAGGTTTTGCAGGGGCTCCAGATGTATACTTTTATCATCCCGAAGACCCATCTGACTCTACATTAAGGCACGGAGATCTTTGTGGCTGTTATTTTTCTCAAGAGGTGTTCCCCCTCCCGACGTGGACAAAGCTTTCAATTGCAACGAGTTCCAGCATTTCCCCAGAACGTCAGGGCCAGCCAGCTTTCGCCGCTCTGTAGGGCTGTCCTTAGCTTTGCTTCACAAGCACTGGTTTTTATCTCAAGGCACAAGCAGAGAGAAGGTGTGTCTGGTCCTGTGAATGGATAGAACTTGGCTGTTTCCTTTATCTGCTGTGGATGAATCATTTTGGTGGACAAAGAACTAAGTCAAACATGGCTGCTTTTCCACAGGGGCAGGTTTGGGGTGTGCGCCTGCGTGTACACACGTGTAGGCTGTGAAGTCAATTTAGTTTTGCAGTAAACTTACTTTCTAAAAAAATATAGACTCTGTTAGTGGTTCCTGAATGTCACCCCAATGCAGCAGGGAAGCATCACAGAGACTCTGTTATCATAGGAGCCATCTTTGTTTACCTCAGAATTTTCACTCGTGGCTCATTGCTTTCCTCTTCTGAGGGACTCCATTTCCGGTCAGCTGGTAACACTCACTAGGTGCTTACTGAGGTGGTAGACCCCAAGGAAGGGTTGGAATGGGTCCAAGTCTAGATAAAATATGGATTCCCCTCAGGTAGTCATCTAACCAATGAGGCATGTCCCACGAACCCGCTTGGATGCTTCTAAATGCCTAATATCCTGTTGGTGTAAATCTAAAGTGTGGGGGAGGGAGTAGGGCAGCATGTGGGATGTTGGAACCCTCATTTACAGAAGAGCTAGTCTCCTCCCAAAGAAAACACTCTTTTTCTCTCCAGGCCAAAGGGGTTTATCATCAACACTGAGTGATTTGTGCTGAGAAAGGGGACTGCGTATTAAAATGATCAGGGGCGCCTGGGTGGCTCAGTCAGTTAAACATCTCACTTCAGCTCAGGTCATGATCTCACGGTTCGAGGGTTCAAGCCCCGTGTCAGGCTCTGTGCTGACAGCTCAGAGCCTGGAGCCTGCTTCGGATTCTGTGTGTCTCTCTCTCTCCACTCCTCCCTCACTCATGCTCTGTCTCTCAAAATCAAATAAATCAACATTAAAAAATTTAAAAAAATAAAATGGTCAGAAGGGGATATGAATCACCTCCCAGAGGAAAAGGAGCAGGTCTTCAGGTTCTGCTGATTCTAGGGGTTCATTTCCAACAAGAGGACAGAGGAGGAAAAAACATGTAATCAGGCTCGCCTGCTGTCAGCGCTGTTTGGGTTCGTGGATGGCCACACTTTGGAAAAGCAGGTGGAGGGGCAGGTCGGAACTCTGAAGCCCTGGAGGGCTGCGGGTCAGGAGCCTGCAGAGAGTGGGAGAGGCATTGCAGGGTGAAATGATAAAGCAAGACTCTTATTTAGTAAATACACATGCGAGAGGTGGAAGGTGTTTGCAAATTTACGCCTTCTCTCTCTGAAACTCAGGGAAACTGATAAATGGAACCGAAAAACAGAGAATACATTATCTACACAGGGTTTCTCTACCTCAGCACTATTGACATAAGATGTGACATCTTAAAATGTCCCTAGATACCAAGATTTTACAAATCCTTTCATCCAGGAATTTCGCTATTAGGAATTTTCCTAAGAAGATATTCGATAAATGTATAAACATGGTATGTAAGAAGAATGTTTAAAATATATAAAAGGGGCGCCTGGGTGGCTCAGTTGGTTAAGCATCTGACTTTGGCCTAGGTCACGATCTCACAGCTCAGCTGGTGAGTTCGAGCCCCGCGTTGGCTCTGTGCTGACAGCTCGGAGCCTAGAGCCTGCTTCCGATTCTGTGTTTCCCTCTCTCTCTCTGCCTCTCCCCCACTTGTGTGCACTCTCTCTCTCTCAAAATATAAATGGATAAACTATATATATATATATATATAACCAAACTGGCTTTACCGTTGTTCAGGAATTGGCTAAATATAGTATAGTACATGCCTGCCCATGTTTGTGATTTAAGGGCTCAATGTACACATACACACAATATTGATCAAATAGGTTAGAAGATGGCATGCTGACTATAAGCCCACTTATAAGTGAAGTGTGTGTTTATGTGTGCGTGAACGTGTGTGTGCATATGTGCACTTAGGTGTGTTGTGTATGTGTGTGCTTGTCTGCACGTGTAGGTATGTATGTGCAGGTATGAGGGTGTGTATGTGGGTGTGCATGGCTAAAACCACGAGGCAAGATGTCTGAAAAGATGTCCCCCCCTCTCCCCAAACTGAGTGTGGTTATCACAGGGTGGTGGATCTCTGGGTGATTTTATTGTCTTCTTCAGATTTTGCGTTATTTAAATGCTCCACAGTGAGTATGCATCCTTTTGAAAATCAGCTGGGGGTGGGGGTGGGGGAAACAGTTCTTTGCCTATGAAAAAAAATCAAATCCAAACCTGTTATACTTAGTTCCCGTTCAGTCCCAGTCGGATTCATAGGGTGGTTCGCTCTCAAGTTAAAAATCACAGGACTCCTCCTTATCCGCCCTGCGTTTTGGGCCAAGCCTATCTGCGAGCACAGGTCTGCGGCAGTTTCCCCCTTTTCTCCAGGCCTGGAAGCCATGGGCTAATCTCACCACAGCTCCTGCTCCTGAGTTCTGGTCTGGAAAAACTACCGACTTAAGGAAGTGAGTTGGGATGTTCTGGGCCCCTGCCTGCTGTTTACAGTGTTTATCTATCCCAGGCTTGCAATTTTAGGAGGTCTCCTGAGAAAGGGATCATCTCAGCACTATCTTTACTAACTATACAATCAGAGGAATTTTTCATTGGGGACAACCTTGCCCCTTCTCATCGACGACCTCACCGTGTTAACAGGACACGGTTGTGGGCAGTCACCACTTGTAAATTCAGCAAAAAGCGAATGTCAGAGTTGTGGGTCCCTCGCTGGCATCAGTTTCTAATTAGAGAAGAGGGAAGCTGGTTCCACCTCCCTTGCTGGATGTGGTGCCATCAGTGGACATCAAAGGAGGAAAGTAAAACTCACTCGGAACTCTCTTTCTCCCCCCGCCCCCGACTTCAGGGCTGTGTCTGGAAAAGAACGAAGAAGGGCTGAACGTCTCTATACTGTTTGTCCAGGGACCTCACAAATTTGCTGTTACCCTGTGGGTGACATTCTTCCTCTGGGGAAGAATGTTCTGACTCCAGAAAGGCAAGGAGAGGGATGGCCCAGGAATCATGGGGTGAAGCCCGAGTCAGCAGGGAGCAGCTCACGGGAGTCTCTCGTGGTCTCACGTGAGCAGCATGAGGGGACTGGTGAGTCAGCAGAGCACCTTGGTCTCCACGTGCTTGTTAACGTCACTTTGGCTCCAAAGTCACAGCTGCACACACTATGCTCTTTATTTTTGGTGATCTCTCTAAAGTGTTTTATTTCTTTTCTTATTTTTTATTTTTTAAGTGTCTATTTATTTTGAGAGAGAGAGAGAGAGAGAGAGCGCGCAGGGGAGGCGCAGAGAGAGGGAGGGAGACACAGAATCCAAAGCAGGCTCCAGGCTCCGAGCTGTCAGCACAGAGCCCGATGTAGGGCTTGAGCTTGCTGACTGTGAGATCATGACCTGAGCCAAGGTCGGATGCTTAACCGACTGAGCTCGCCCTGGCGCCCCAGAAGTGTTTTATTTCTAATAGTTCCCACTCAAGACCATAATTTTCAGAAGATTTTCCTTTTAGGTATTTCATCTGGATTTCTCATAGCAGAAGCTTCCTCCTGGTTTTTACGCTGTCATCAAGTTCGAGGACCATAAGTAATGAGTCTAATCTGAAGCCTCACTATTATTTAACAAAAATGTCTGTAGACATAAATCAAATCGGCTATATTTTGGGTAAGTCTGCAAGCAGTAAGTGAACACTCTAAGTAGGGAGATATTCTTTCATTTTCTTGTTGCCTGAATGTCCACATTAGCTCTTCTAGCTGTGATATGTCTGACCTTGGTGCTTTGAGTGATGTTACAACTTGTCTTGCCTGAAAGACTGAAAAAAAAAAAAAAGCCAGATGATCCCACCTACATTGGATAAAAGATTAAGGCATTTCGAAGAAGTTGGAAATGTCCTGTGAATTTCTCCTATTGCTCTCTGTTCTATGCATTTCATGGAAGAATTTCCAAACAAAAATCTTTATTTGTATTGTTTATTGGCTCTAATCGCATGGTCTTCAATATGTAGGCAGATCTAATTGAATAAGATCACAACAAAAAACAGGATCATTTGGCCTTGCCCCTCCCTGGCCTCATGTCCTACTACTCTTACCCTTGGTCATTTATACTACATCCTCCCTGGTTTTCTCTCTCTCCTTTCTGCCCCAGGACCTTCACAGGGTTTGCTTACTTTGAATGCTCTTGGCCTATATGTCTCCTTCCCCTATCCCGCTAGGCTTAATCTTTTCCATCTTCTGGGTTATAGTTTAAATACCCCTGCTTCAAGCAAGCCTCCTCCGAGTCCCCGGAAGACGGTAGGGATGGTAAGTCCTACGGTTGTATGCTCTCACTGCACCTTGCAATTCTCCTTTGTAGCATCTGTCAAAGCAGTGATTATACTTACATGTATACTTATTTATATAATTATTTGTTTAGTGTAGGCCTTATTCCAAGATTTATATATGTCTTGGACTTATATTTATGTAAAGTATGACCAAGTCTGCCCATACTGTCTCTGCAAGCACTTAGCATAGTGCCTGGTGTGCAATAGACACTCAATAAATACTTGTTGAATGAATAAGCAAACATTCTCGTGGGTGCTTTTGGTGATAAAGAGGATGTTGAAGGAGAGACTATGTATGACTCTGTACAAATCCATCAATGACACTGAGGAGAGAGTTGACTATTCCCCCCATGATGGGTAAGGTGGATCATCAGTTGTCACGTGAATTAGGGGCATCTTTCAGGCAACAAGTCAGTTCCAAATAGCTCTGAACAGAAATATGTCCACTTTAGGCTTACCTCACGTGGTCTGGGACATCTATAACAACAATGCTGTGAAGAGGGTGATAGTAAGAATAGGAGGTTGACAGCAGTAATGGTAAGGGGGCTCTCTAAGTCAACGCCAAAAAGGAGGTTGTTGACCTTGTGTAGCAGCTATGTTCATTGCATCTCAGAGTCACTTCGGTGCTTGTGTCAATGACGTCCAGGACGGGAATGCCTCCGGTAAGAGCAGCGATTTTACTCACTGAAATATCTTCAGACTTTTCTGTCTTTGTAACTCTGCTACTCTCTCTAACAAGTCCTGGGCCTGATTTCAGCCCAGTCCATTATTTAGCTACCGGTTTCTTTAAATACTGCTATGGAGGCTTTCTAACTCATATACTTTTCTGAGTTAGTAATTGGCTTCCTTGAGCTTACTATTCTCTTCCAGTCCACACTGAGTGAGTAGCGACAGCCAACTCCACGTTCTTTTTCATTACCAAGTCCTCTATATCTCCCAGCTAATATGTGTACTGTGCATGCTGGTGTGTCCCCTTCCACGTGTGTATCCTATCCACCCTTCACCACCAATAAGACTCTCAGCCTTTGGTGCAGGATGCCGGTGGCTACCTGCACTCTTCTTCCCACCAACGGTGGGTTCGCTGTTGGCATCTGGTTGGTGACTGGTCCAGTTTTAGAATCTTATTCTGGGAGTCTGCTTTATAGGGACCGTTTCTGAACTGAGTTCTTTTAGTTTCCAAAAGCACACCCTAAACTGAGGATTTATGTGAACGTGATTTATTGAGAAGAAAGTCTGGCAGGGAGTGAGGAAGTGAAACTTGGGAGAAAAAAAGAGTGGCCAAACATGGATAAGGTATCAGGCCAAGTTGCGTAGAAGATAACCACATCTTAGTCCTGCGGGGGGAGTTCTGGAAACAGAGTAAGTCACACTTCAGAGCTATCCGCATCAGGGCTAAGCGGGTGAAAGCATGTATACCGCCATCCCTCAAACGTTGGTTGAGGCCCATACCCGAGGAATCTCAGCTTCTAGACACATCCGGTTCTCTGCACAAAGGCAAAGCAGGTTGCTGCAGCCTGAGGGCAGTACTCTGGAAAAGAGACGTGGATAGTTGGTTGAGGGTGAGATCATATCGGGAGCTGGGGTGCACACAGATGGCAAGTATGTCTCAGGGCTCGTGGCTGGAGCACCAACAAGGCCCACTTTCTGGTCCCATGGTTCTCTTCACATCAATTAATACATGGATCATGGGTTCGTCCACTTCTTAAAGAGGTTAAATACCTACAATTCAACATGGAGGCATGTCAGGTTCTGTTTACCTCTAGTTCTAAACGACAGAAACTTTGATCTGCCACTAAGGATAAAACTCTGCCATCTGAACCTAATACTGATAAGGGGGATGCTTAATTAAACTGTGGTACATCCCAATTATGAAATACTATTGAAAATGTAGAAAAGAATGAGGCCTATCTATAGGCACTAATACAAATAAATCTCCAGGAGATACTGTTGACGGGAAAAGCAAGTTGCAAAACCATGTACAGTTGCAAGTAGATAGGATAGGATAGGATAGGATAGGATAGGATAGGATAGGATAGGATAGGATAGGATAGGAAAGGATGTAGGCATCAAAAGAGAAGGGAGCTCAATCTGTAAAGGTTCGTTGTTAAAAAGGAAGATGGGTCCATGCCTTGGTTATATAATTAAAAAGTGAAATTTCTATAATCAAGCAATTTGGATATGATTAGATTTTAACATGCTTTTGGATGTCAGTACCTCTTCTTTGCTCAGTGGGCCCCTGCAGCCTTTCCTATGCTTTAAGACAATAGGCTGTCCATTTGGGTACCACATATATATTGTGTAGGATGTGAGAACCCAAGCCTCTCCTAGCAGGATCGTATGGTTGATAAGGAGCAAAGACCAATGCTTTTTAGTCTATGAGGATGTGAAGACCAAAACAGATGCAAGGAACTACTTCTCACTCTCTCTCTCCCTCCCGCTTTCCATTTCTACCTCCATCCTCCCCCCCTCCCCCTCCCCATCTCTGTCTTCATTTCTGTATATCCTTCTGCCCATGCATTTCATCTGGTGCAAAACAAATCCCTAAGTACTGCACAGGGGAGATGTAAGAGAGAATGATAACAGGATCTGCCTACAATAGGTTTATTCTCAGGAGAAGAAATTTTATATGCAGAACCAATTTTAAGACTGATTACAAGGTTACATGGCAACACACTGTCATCTGCACAGCATGTCTAAGTTCTGAGAAGATAGGCATAATAATCCCTTTGGAAACCGTATTTCCAGATCCTGAGTCCTAATAGATGCATTTTTTGTCCTATAAATAAATGATTGGCTGAGGGCATATGTTGTAGACACCTTGGGAAGTCTACCCAGGCCAGGGTAACCAACTTCCTCCAGAAATGCCCCTTTTTTAAAGAGTGGATTCTCTGGCTACAGTTGATAGAAAGTGATCTGGGCATGTGACCTAAATTGGGCCATCAGATTTTATCTCATGGGAGTTTGGAACCGGCTGTAAGAGACTGTAGTGAGTCTGTGCTCCTTTGAACAGAATGAGCAGAATGATGTGAGCTCTGAGCTGTGGAATGAGACCCCTGTAGCTACAGAGAAACAGAAAGTGCTGTTTGTAGACACTTAACAAAAGATGAGTAAAGACAAGTGGAGGCAGGGACTAGAGGGAGGTCTCTGGGCTCCTGGCAGCTCCCAGCTCCTGTCTCCTGTTCCTTGTGGGCCTTGGAGACACCCAAATTCTCTGACACACCTAAGAATTCTTTAACAAACTCCATTTTAAAAACTTATTTAAGCTCACTGTTTCTGTTTTTTGCAATCCAAAGAACCTCAAGCAAAACAGTAATTCTTTTCTTATGTGGTGTTACTAGTTTAAGGCTATGTTCTACGTCGTTCTTTGTATTGTTGTATTCTGATATAACTTGTATTTATTTCAGCTTCCTTTGAGAAAGTTTTAAATAAGCCTAAGCCATTACTGGAGGCAAATGCTTGTAGAAATTGGATAAGTATTGCTTCAAATAAGTTATTGATTGCAGGAGGGTGGGCAGGAGATGGGGGGATTAGAATAATTTGGGGAGGCAGTGTAATACAGAGCAGAAGAGTGTGGGTTTTGGGGTCAAAATGCCTATGTTTGAATATGGTTCTACCACTTAGTTACTGGCTGACTTGGACAAGGTACGTCATGCCCCTGTAACTCAGTTTTTCCATCTGTAAAATGGGTATACTAATAGCACCTGTGTTAAATATATCAAAGTGGGGTTGTAAGGATTAAATGAAACAATACATGTAAATGACTCAGAACACTACCTGACCCCAGAATGGCACTCAGTAAATGGTAGTTCTTATCGTGACTGACAAGAGGAAGGGATAAAGGAAGACATAGAAATAAACTTACTAATAATCCTCAGTATAGAGATGGTCCATGTGGCTTTCTTTCTGCCAAATATGGAAAAGACATCTAGAGATGACAGCTGGGGCATGTACAAGCAAACTGCAGATTCTCCTCTAAGTTGTGGGTCCCCAAAGGAAATTGTTTTCCCTCAGGAGATAAAGATAAAAGCATCTTGATCTCAGATGGAATGAGGATGCTGTGCATAAATCCAGAGGATTGCTTATTGAAGTAAGTTGGTGAGCTAAAGATCTAAGAGGGTTTCTTGCAAAGAGGGAGGAAGTGAAGAATCAAAAACGTTAAGAATGAGTAAAAAGAAAATGAGAAAATTATGTCTAAAATTAATTTTAAAATATATTTTCTCCATATATGATAAATATTTCAGTCCTTTCCATTGGGAGTTGTGTGGCTTACGTGCATAAAGACCAAAAAATCCTCATTTCTTTCCTGCATCTGAAATTCAATATTACTGTATAGTTTAAACCATAATGCCAAGGTCTTTGGTAGCAACTGTTGAAAGAGGCAGTCCTCCAAGGACACTGAGTGTCCCTATTTATTCTTGCTTGGTTTTTCGAGAATGCAAGACCCTACCCACTCTTTGCCTAGGCGATTCTCAGGGTCATGTTTGCAAATGAGCAACCTGGAAGAATGAGGTAATGACTTGCTTTGGGACAAAGGGCAGGCCTGCTGTGGAGGAGGTAGATTCCCCAAACTCGGGGCTCGTCATGTGCGACACAAAGCCATTATGTGTGTAGCATCCACATGGGCTGCATGCAGATCCACCGGGGATGCTTCGAGTTGCCCCTGTAGGAGGGGAGTCAGAGGGAACTGACATGAAACATGAAACTCATGTGCTTGCTGAGCCCTGAGTAATAATGTCCTTTGTCTCTGATCTGTGAATTCATGTCTTCTGCTAGCATGTGTGAAACAGTAACAGGTTAACTTAGCTTGTAAGTAGGGTGAAAGGCCAGATCTGGACATCAACTTCTGTAATTATGAGAAATATTTGTCTTCAGAATGAAGAGAAGGGCAGGTCAAGGGGAAATACAGCGGAATGTGTTACAGCTTGCATGGAAGCCATAATGCTGAGACCTAACATCTGTCCAGATATATGCAACCATATTCTAGGTGCTCTGCATGGGGTCTTGAGCAAGGTGGCAGAAATCTGTGGTAAAAGAGGTCCTACTACCTTGGAGGAAAGGAAAGGACTTTCTCTAGGCCGGGGAGAGGCAGTTGTGGGGCACATTGGGCACATGAGAACTAAAACTGAAAAGTTTCATTCTGTAGTCAGAATAAAAGTGTACAATGGAGGTTGGGATGGAGGTGAACAGATGGATTCTTTTACATAAATTCTTGCCATTTGAGAGAAAAGTGAAGCGTTCCTTCAATTCCACTGAATCCAGTGGAATCTGCCAATGAAACATGTAGCGTTTTTAGTACTGAAGAAATTTGAGGGTCCCTCTGCTTCCAGTGTGGAAATGGGGGGTCGTCTCCCATCCTTAGTGAACCCCACTTCCTCAGATCAGCCCATATAAGCCACCATGCAATGTGTTATCAGTGCCTGACAAGGACACTGCTCTGCTCACAGTAGGTGTCCTGGGACAGATGGCCTTGCCCCAGCTTTGCTCCATATCAACTGCTCTATCCTTCTGTCTCTCTGGCTCCTGACTTCCTGAACTTGTCCTTAGTCTTAACAATGTACTTGGACACACAAGGATTGACCTTTAGCATTTTATTTGGATGTGGTTTGTATGACTTCCCTGTTTTTTTCCACCTCCTTCTTTTTAGGACATTAATCTGTCTACTCAAACCCAAGCCCAAACCTTGGCCTGTTTGGGCCATGGGCCCTCCTTGCCTGGTTTTACCTCCCTGGGAAGGAGGGAGGTAAGATATCATAGTCACCTTGGGGTTAGCCAGTTAGAAAGATATATGCCTTGATATTTCATCAGCTCTGGGTATTTTAAAAAAATACCATTATGGGAAAAAGAAAATAAAGCATCTCAGTAGCTTTTATCGTTTGGAAGATCAGTCTGCAGTGGAGTTGATAAAAAATACCAGTAAGGCAAACATCTGGGTGAAGGAACAGAAAATCAGGTTATAATTCTTTTTTATATGAAAATATTTATATTCTCCCAGGCCTTGGATCCTCAGTTAGTGTCTGATGTAGAGACAAAGGAATGTTTCACTACATTTAGTGATGAGGTTGGGGAGTGAACCACAAGTGTGACGCCATCTGCAAAGCAGTGTGCATTTCAAGTTTGTTGACAGGACTTCCTGGAAGGGAATTGGAAAAAAAGATGCTCAATTCCTAATGAAAGGGTAGCTTACATTTTTCTTTCTCTATAAAAATAACCAGCTATCCACCCCCCCCCCCCACCCCCAATTCTAACACTATTTAACACTACAGATTCAGTTCCGTTTAGTTAAATCCTAACGGGACTGAGGTTTGTTTCCACAGAAGTCTCCACTATAATAGGAAATGAGATCAAGTCCAGTACAGGAAGCATTAACATCATAGAAAATTAGGACACACATTTACTTACATGTTTATTTTCAGCTTTAGAAAGTCTGATTTTTGGACAGATAGGAGTCTGTCCTATATTTGTCTTGGTTTGGAAAAGGGGACGGAGCCAGGGAAACAGGAGGATGGAACATTTGATGAGGAGCACAGTCAGGAACAAGGAATGTAGAGATGGGAATTGTGGGCTCCACTGCGTAAAACTGGGTAAATTCATAATCAACTTACTGACCTAATTCACTGCTTCCCATACTTAAGGAGACTTTTTTTTAATATTAAATATAATTTATTGTCAAATTGGTTTCCATACAACACCCAGTGCTCGTCCCCACAGGTGCCCTCCTCAATGCCCATCACCCACTTTCCCCTCTCCCCCAACCCCCATCAACCCTCAGTTTGTTCTCAGTATTTAAGAGTCTCTTATGGTCTGCCTCCCTCCCTTTCTGTAACTTTTTTTTTCCCCCCTTCCCCTCCCCCATGGTCTTCTGATGAACAGGAAAAATATGCAACCAAGAATCCTTTATCCAGCAAGCCTGTCATTCAGAATAGAAGGAGAGATAAAGGTCTTCCCAAACAAACAAAAACTGAAGGAATTCATCACCACTAAACCAGCCCTACAAGAAATCCTAAGGGGGACTCTGTGAGTGAAATGTGGCAAGGACCACAAAGTACCAGAGACACCACTACAAGCATGAAACCTACAGATGACAAACACAATGACTCTAACCCATATTTTTCAATAATAACACTGAATGTAAGTGGACTAAATGCTCCAATCAAAGACATGGGATATCAGAATGGTTGAAAAACCAAGACCCATCTATTTGCTGTCTATAAGAGCCTCATTTTAGACCTGAGGACACCTTCAGAAGGAGAATTTAAAAGAAAACTTCTCTCAGAGTCTAGTGCTGACTCAGATTAGTCTTACTGTAATATCACAAAAGGGGAAGAACAAAAAAGTAGCTATAAACTCATTACGTAATAGCTTTTGTTAAAATGTAGGCATGGCTAATTAAAAAGTTATATCCAGGCTTGCAGATAGCAGTTTAGAAAGTTGCAAGAGAACGTGGATCTTATTCTAACACCATGAGAAACCTGGACTGCTTAAAAAGAATTGTTGGAAAAAAAAAAACCCATCAGGGAATTGAAAATGAAATCTAAATGAACCAAAGTCCAGAAAGGAACAAGCCCTTCCCAGGAGAGGAAACCCAAGGTGCTTTTACTTCTAGGAATAAAAATGGAGGAGTAGTCAACCCCACCATGGAGGGTGAAACCAGCCACATTTTTAAGAGCTGCACATAGACTGATAAAACAAAATAGAACCCCTAGTCTACTGGGCCTGCCGTAACAAATTACCAGACTTGGTAGCATGAACAAGAAGCATTTATTTCACATTTCTAGCGGCTAGACATTTGCAATGCAGATGTCAGGAGGGCCATCCTCCATCCAAAGACTCATGGGAAGATATTCCTTGTCTCTTTCTAGCTTCTGGTGGCTCCTGGCAGTTCTTCGTGTTCCTCCGTGCAGGTTTGTAGCCGCATCACTCCACTCTCTGTCTTTGTCTTCACAATGTCTTCTCCTCTGTGTTTCTGTCTGTCTGTGTATCACTTTCTGTCTCTCAAAAGGGCAATTGTCATTGGATTTAGGGTCTGCCAGGATAACCGCGTTTCAATCCTGAGCTGAACGACCCCTGCAAAGACCCTATTTCCAAATAAGGCCCCATTCTAAGGTTCGGAGTGGACAGGGCTTCTGTGGGGACACTATTTTATGAGTCGCAAGTTCAGGCGGAGTTTATTTCAGCGACTCTTCTGCTCTACATGGACTGACTTGAGTCACTTGCTGGTGCTCAACTGTAGCTGGTACGGTCTGGATGGTCCAGGGTAGCCTTGCTCACGTGTTGAGTCCCTTCACAGGGACAGCTGGAAGGCTGGATGCCATTTGACTCTCTCCATTTTCGCGTTGTCTGGGCCTCTCCATCTCATCTCACCAGCCGGTTAGCTGGACTCGGGGGTCCTTAGGTGAGTCATCCAAGACATAGGGCGTGAAACCTGCTGGTCTCTTAAGCCCCGGGCCCTGAAACTGCATCGCTCCTCCGTAACCCTAATTCACGAGGCAGTGGCAGCAGCTGCCTCGATTCAAGGGGAGGGAGCTACGTGTGATCTCTGGTACTAGAAAGATCTTAAAACAAAAACAAAATATTCATAGCATTTTTATTTCTGCTAAGCTCAAATAGTCAATGACTCAAATGCCCATTAGTAGGCGAATTGATAAAATAATTGTGTTATATTCCTACACTGGATGACTAGTCAACAGCAAAAACAAAAACAAGGACAACCGTGGGCCGATATAACTACATGGATGAATCTCAAAACTGTGCTAAGCCAAAGAAGCCAGGCACACACACAAAATACATAATGTCCGATCCCATTCATGTGAAACCAAGGAGCTATGGTGAAATCAGAAATCAGAATAGCGGTTACCTTTTGGGGGAAGGGTAGATTAAATAAAAGGGGTACTTTCCTGAGGAACATTTCTGGAGGAACAGAAATTTTCTGTGTTTTATTTGGGGTATTAGTCACATGAGTATACACAACAGTCAAATATCACTGAACTGCAGAGTTAAAATCTGTACATTTTGTATCAATATTCACAAGTGATATAGTCTACCCATTTAAGGTATATAATTGAATGCATTTTAGTATAATCACAGAGTTGTGCAAACTTCACCTCATTTTTTTTAAAGTTTATTTATGTATTTTAAGAGAGACAGAGACAGCGTGAGTGGGGAAGGGGCAGAAAGAGAGGGAGACAGATTCCAAAGCAGGCTCTACACTGCCAACACAGAGCCGGATGTGGGGCTCGAACTCACAAAATGGTGAGATCATGACCTGAACTGAAACCAAGAGTGGGATGCTTAACTGACTGAGCCATTCAGGCGCCCCGACTTCACCTCATTTAAAAAATATTTTTATCATCCCCCAAAGAAACCCTGTATCCATTAGCAGTCACTTCCATTCTCTCTTATTTCCTGTCCCATGATCCCTCTTCTTCTCCTTCTCCCTTGGGCATAAGGAATCTATTTTCTGCTTCTACTGATTTGCCTACTCTGGACATTTCCCATAAAGGAATCATACAATATGTGACCTTATGGGCCTGGCCTCTTCCATTTAGCATAATGTTTTCAAGATCCATCCATCCATCCGTCCGTCCGTCCATCCATCCATCCATCCATCCATCCATCCATCCTTCCATCCTTCCATCCTTCATTCATTCCTTTTTATTGCTGAGTAGTATTCCACTGTATGGATGTGCAAGAGTTTTATAGTTTTGGTTCTAATATTTAGGTCTGTGGTTCCTACTGAATTATTTTTGTGGATGGTATAAGGAAGCGACCCAGCTTCATTCTTTTGAATGCAGAGATACAGTTGTTTCCGTACTACTGGTTGAGAAGACTATTCTTTTCCTATTGAATTGTCTTGACATCCTTGTTAAAAATCGATTGACCATAAATACGAGTTTATTTCTAAGCTCCCAATTCTGTTCTTTTGATCTATGTTTATACTTGTGCCAGTACATTATCTTTATAACTCTAACTTGTTTTAATATTATTTTTTTTCCTGTAGTTAAGTCACTCTGACGACTGTGAATATGGTCCTTATTGCTATTCCCAAATTCCTTCTGAA
Organism: Lynx canadensis; assembly: GCF_007474595.2. Taxonomy (NCBI): domain Eukaryota; kingdom Metazoa; phylum Chordata; class Mammalia; order Carnivora; family Felidae; genus Lynx; species Lynx canadensis. The sequence continues at coordinate 58,863,892 of NC_044319.2, read as the reverse complement.
TTACGCATTAGGTCTGTAAAGCTCCATCCACTTTTAATATTCAAACTAATATATGACCTTCATTTCCACAGACTGATGTGACCTCTTATTTGTCCTTTCTTTGGCCTGCGACCAACTTTTTATTTTTTTCAGGTTCCCTCTGGATTTTTCTTATTAGCTTGTGACAATTAAAAAAGTACTTTATAATGACAACTCAAAGCCTTGATAACTAAGAAATAAAAATATTTTCATTCTTCAAAATCTCATCTTTATAACTATTGAAAAAATCCCTGGTTTATAACTGACTGAAGATCTGTATAACTGGTGAAAGAATTTAATTTTTGATGTTACACTTAAAGCAAGTTAGTTTGTCAAGAAGATCCACCAATCTCATGGCTATGAATTTATTAGTCAATCCGCTAATGATTAAACATTACTACCCTAGGTGAACTTTGGTGCTAGCAGGATCCCGAATGCAAGCACAGACATGGGCTCTAGAGTGTGGAATTATTTAATTTGAAGAGTGGTCTCAGAGATTATTGAGAATATGCTTAAAATAATTTATTTGGCATGGGAATGAACACACACACACACACACACACACACACACGCAGCTGTGGGACCTTTGAGGTTATATCTATGGACCTTGTGCAAACCAAAATTCTGTAAGTCATCCTAGGCAACATTTTCCTATATTTTCTATACCCAATTTACCAGTAAGACTTTTTGATTTTCTAAAATTTCTCAAGTCTATTTACTTTTCTTTCTCTCTATCATCTCTGCCTTACACCAAATAATCATCATGTCTTGATTGGACTCTTGAAATTGATGGGCCATCATAGCCATGAGTGTCCCTCCTTTACTGTACTTGTCATTACAGCAATTATGGGTTTTTGTGACTGTCTTTCTCAGTAGTCTATAAGCTCTTTATGACCTAGGGCCATGTCTTACTTGACTCATGCTTTGAATCTTCAATGGTAGGCACACATTAATAAATGAATGAAAGTCTGATGTAACTGAAGGGAACTGTTAAAGAAATGGTGAATAATGTGTCCTTGCAGGGAGATCTCAGGACTCCATGTAAAGTCTTGCCTGTCCTATGATGTCTTTTATCCTGACCTAAGTCCATACATTGATGGAATATGGCCTGAATAGTTGGAACCCTCAGAATGGAAAGAAAATATTATAGGACCGACATGTTAATGATTAGGAAAAAATGTAGTGAATTTAACAAAATGAAATTTATTTTACTTTTTTAAAGTTTATTTATTTATTTCGAGAGAAAGAGAGTGTGCACATGTACGCTGGAGCAGGAGAGGGGCAGGGAGAGAATCCCAAGCAGCCTCCCCACTGTGAGCACAGAGCCTGACCTGGGGCTCAGTCTCACGAACTGTGAGATCATGACCTGAGCCAGAATAAAGAGCTGTATGCTTAATGACTGACCCACCCGGGTGCCCCAACAAAATGGAATTTAATGTGGAGACATGTAAATGAAGCATACTGATTGCCAAAGCTATAGGACCCATACTAGATAGGAGAGCTGTGTCTGAACAGCATCATTCACAGAAAAAGTCTTGGAAGTTTTGGTTAACAACAAACTCAAATTACTCAGCAGAGAAGTATAAATGACTTTATCAATTAAAATATGGACAAAAGATATGAATAGGCAGTTTATAAGAGACATTATAACTGGTCATGAATGAGAAAAACAAAATTAAAATAACTTTAGGAAACTATTTTTGGCCCACCAAATCGACAAATATTTTACTTATTTAGTGTATGTATTTTTTATTTGAGAGAGAGAGAGAGAGAGAGAGCGAGCGAGCATGAGCAGGGGAGATGGGCAGAGGGAGAGAGAGAATCCTAAGCAGGCTCCATGCTCAGCTCCATGATCCCCAGGACCCTGGGATCATGACCTGAGCTGAAATCAAGAGCTGGAAGTTTTACTGACTGAGCCACCCAGGTGGCTCCTGAATTGACAAATATTAAATAAAAGGTAACAAACAGTAATGCTAGGGTTTGTGACTATCAAGTCTTTTACTCCAGTTTGCAATATAAATTGCTATTTTTTTGGAGGTGTATTTGGCAATTCAAATAAGAAAATCCTAAAATGTGAGTATTTTTAGTGTAGCAATGCTACTTTTTGGTATTTAAACTGTGGAAAGGATGATAGTTGTGTAAAAGATTTAGCTACAAGGATGTTTATTCTAGTATTGCAACAAAAGCAAGAAATATTAGAAACAAATCTCTAACAACAGGGCGTTAGTCAAAATATAGCATATTCATACGAAGAAATATAATTCAACTACTAAAATATAGCGTATTCATAAGAAGAAATATAATGCATCTACTAAAATGATATTTAATACTTGTATAGTTGGTAAATTGAGTTTAAAAATAAGATTACAGAATATTACAATATGATATTATTTTATTGCAAAATATGTGCAGAGGAAAATGGTTAAAAGTTATTTTATGCGTTGATGGGGTTAAAAAAGAGACGAGTTCAAAACGGAGTTGCTTGTGCTAAGCCCATGTCACCAAACCAAGACTTAAAACCTAACCTAACAGCAGTTTCAGCCTCTCCCAGAGATGTAATCGTAACCAGTCAGTCTGGAATTTCCTGGTGAGCACTGGTGAGGTGGTCTCTCTCATAGACCCCCCCTGTCCCTTAAAGGAAGGTGATCTTGCCTGAAACAGCCCACTCTTTGCCAGTAACATCTGTGTCCCACCTCCTTCTGCCTGTAAAAGCCTCCCATTTTGCACAGCTCCTCAGAGCTTTCTGTTTGCCAGATGGGCTGCCTGATTCATAAATCATTGAATAAAGCCAATTAAGTCTTTAAATTTACTCAGGGCCTTGAGTGCAATGCAGGGGAAAAAAATGGTATATTAGTTAGAAATGCTTTCAGCTGCATTGACCAGAATGCCCGGCTAACAGGGGTTTAAGCAATAAGGACATTTAATTATCTTAAATATGTCTAGAGTTTGGCAGTGTAGTGTGGAAGCAGCAGTTCAGCCATGTTCTCAAAGGCATAATCTCCTTCTGTTGATCCTCTCCGCCTTAACTAGTTGGTGTGATTCCTCCTGGTTGAAACTGTCTGCTGTAGCCCCAGGCATGACATCCCTGTTCATGGCCGGGAAAAGGGAAGGGGCACTGTGAGCAGTGTCTATCTCCTCTGTCGAGCATACTAACTCTACGGGGCGCCTGGGTGGCTCAGTCGGTTAAGCGTCCGACTTCGGCTCAGGTCATGACCTCATGGTTCGTGGCTTCGAGCCCCGCGTCGGGCTCTGTGCTGACAGCTCAGAGCTGCTTCGGATTCTGCGTCTCCCTCCCTCTCTGCCTCTCCCCACTTATGCTCTGTCGCTCTCTCTCAGAAATAAATAAACATGAAAAAAAAAAAAAAAAAAGAATACTAAAGCCCTTCCAGAACCACAGCCCCATCCATCTGCATCTGAGTGGCGGCAACCGGAACTGGGCAATGGGATTATTGTGATTAGCTTAAACCAACCATAATTCCTGGACCAAGCACATTGTTATTCCAAGGCTGAGGTTCTGTTAGTGAGCAAGGAAGGAAGATAGATCTTGGGTTGATGACGAACCATCTGCCACACAGAGTCTGGAGCACAGCTATTGGTGGGGAAGTGGTGGTTGGTGAGCCAGGTCAGATCACTAAAGATGGTCTGGGTTTGGAGACTGGAAGTCCAGATGACTCAGACTTGGTTTAAGGTGGCTGTCGCTTTGGTGTACCAGTGGACCAGCCAACAGGTCCAGCCAAGAAGTTCAAGGACACGAGTGAGTAGATGTGCTTCCCATCATCTCCCTCCTCTCTATAGAGATATAGTCAATGTGGTCCCTACAGAATGAGATATTTGCCAAGTCAGAGGATCCCAGAGCTGTGGGCTCATTGTTGTTTACACCGAGAGCTGGCAGGGAAGCGGGTTGGGGGGACAAGGTGGCCATGTTGGTATTTGGTCATCTACTTACAAGAAGCAATTTTTTTTTTTTTTAATTTTTTTTTTTTTCAACGTTTATTTATTTTTGGGACAGAGAGAGAGACAGAGCATGAACGGGGGAGGGGCAGAGAGAGAGGGAGACACAGAATCGGAAACAGGCTCCAGGCTCTGAGCCATCAGCCCAGAGCCGCCTCGGGCTCGAACTCACAGACCGCGAGATCGTGACCTGGCTGAAGTCGGACGCTTAACCGACTGCACCACCCAGGCGCCCCTACAAGAAGCAATTTTTTGCTGTGGTACAGTGTGATTGCTTTGGCAATGGGTTTGTCGAAATTGAATGGCAATAGAAGAAATGGGTGCCAATAATCAGAGCATTGAGGATGCACACAGAGGAAACACACATACAAAGAATATTACTTCAATGACTCTATCCTAGAAGCTGGGAATGGCAGTCAGGGTGAGGGGGCCACCACAATCAAAGAAAAGCTTTATATATAAAGATGCTTATCCAGTGTTTGGCACACGAAAAAGACCCAAAAGTGCAGCTCCCGTTGACTGTGTGGCTTGGATCCCTACTTTATGTCTGGAATTTCTTTCTTTCGAAGTTAACCATGAATTTTAAAATGTATTATATTTTATCAAGCGGTTACCACGATGTTGGGAGGGGCAAACTTTATGAAATCTAAATAGAAGCTTACTTGTAGTTCTGTGGGGACAAGACTATTTTTATAGTTCCATCACACTAGTAGTAACTGACAAACAGGTATCTAAAGGACACTTCCTTAGAGGTAAGAGGGGAATTGCATGCATCACCATAGCTGAATGTAGTACATGAACGCCTTGTAAAGACACCAACTGAAGATGGGTACCTACTATGGCGAAGGCAGAGCATGCAAACAAGTATGTCACGAGACTTAGCTCTTTGTCCCATTACAAGGTTTTTTCAAGTGAGATAAAAATAAAAAAAAGTAAAAGTGAGATAAAAGTATTGCTAGGTTTTGAGAATATACTTAAAATGTTTGAGACGATATTTTACAAAAATAGTGAATAAATACACAGGATGTCCATAGACAAAAATAGGTATGATAATACATACATTAACACACACGTAAGTAATACAGTAATAAGCACAAGTTCGCTATAACCTCTCACTAAGAAAAATAATTATTACTCATTATAATCCTTAATCAAGACGCTGATAGGCTAAATATTGATTACGACATGAAACACGGATTCCTCTGTTTAGAAGGGAGTAGGTCCATCACAGAGCAGTGCATACAGCCATCTCTCTCATTCCTCCTCCTCCTCTTCAAAAAAAAAAAAAAGATTTTGAGGGTGGTGTTTTTTTTTAAAAAAAATCAATTCAGTGTGCCCTAGTCCATTTTAAAGGTTTTCATTGAACAAATTTGCGCAAGATAATTCTTTCCATTCAGGGTTTCATTACAGCTGGATTACAATTCATGGTGCATTAGACGTGGTGCATTCTGACAGTTGGGTAGGAGGTGAAGTCTGGGTGGTGAATTTCTTCCTTCAGCCATTCACTTTATCTGTCACTGATGGGGGACTTCATACAGAGATCACAAGCCTAAATTTGAATCGCTTTGTGAATGGGAGAACTTGTCCAGGCAGTTCTCCTGGCTCTCTGCTCCCAGATGAGGCCCAGGATTATGTGTCAGAGCCCATCACAGGTGTCAGAGCATGTTTATGAAATGAGTGGATACTTTGTATGGTGTAGAGGGAAGAGAGCACTCTGGGGAGGTGGACGCCAGGGAGTGTTAGATCCTAGTTTCCTTTTACTGGCGGCTTATGCGCGTCATCAGAGGGCTACTGTTTACTAGCTTTCCTGCTTTTCCTTTTTGAGGAGGCTCTAAAAACAACACCACCGGAAATTCTCCCAAGTCTGCATCTCACGGCAATGCAGACTTTTGCAGAGCACGTCCAGGTGTAGCTGCACAGTGCACCCCATCAGATTAAGTGAGTCCCATCTAATTCGGGGATGAGTGTTAAATGCTTGCCTGTAGCAGGTCACAGGGGAGAGGGCACGATTTCAGTGGCCCAGATGTCCCGCTATGGTGTCCGTGGCGAAGGAGCCGGTGGCGTGGAATGAAAAGAGAACGGGAAGTGCCCACGGTGCGGTGTGAATTAGTTACAATCTCTGCACGATGCTCCGGTGAGCTTACTGCATGCGGCGTTCTGTGGTTCAGGCCGCGTTTGTATTCTTTCGGCTTAATATCCGGTGTTAAGCCTATCTGGAAAGTGACAGCGAGAGTTACACTATTTCAAACTGCTGTTCACAGTGTTGCAGAGTTCACTACTATTTTGGAGGGAAGGGGATTTATTCTCGTGGGATCGGAGGCGGGTGGAGTGGCGCTCGGAGGGTTCTCTCAGGGCTGAGACTCTACTGCCTTGTTTGTCACAGAGAGCTCAGTTATATTTTCAAAACTCAAGGCCTCCATCTCTCCCCCAGAGGCTTTCTCAGCCAAACACCGGCGCAGGGGAGAGAAGTCCCTTTCGTGGCCTGTGTAATTGACCAATTAAATGTACTGATGAAGTGTGCGGGCATCAGTGTGTATCCCTTGGTATCCTAGGGAAAGAGGCGTATCAAATTGAGATGGTTGCTATTTGAAATTATCTATCAATTAGAATGTTATTTAGCAGAATCATGGGGTGTGTTACAATGAACAGAAGCTCCAGGTCTGCGTTCCTTAAAATGGGGACGGACTAGTAACAGGGCCATGGTGTGCTAAATCTGACTGCGTAGAACAACCCTATTTTCTGCAGTTGTTTTCCCATGGAGTGGAGAATGTGCTGCGATTCCTTCTTTGCTGGTAGATGCATTGAAAAACAAACAAACAAACAAACAAACTTCGAGCACTCTTTAATCCGACTGTATTAAATATGACTCATAGCCCCTGGCTGTATCCCAGCTGTAGGACACGTGAAGTCTTCTGTGTGGCTTTCTGCACCGGGAAGAATTTGTTTCTCTGTTTCCTCTTGCCTTGACATGCTCTGTCCCAGACACTTCGTGAAATCATACAAAGGGTTCTAGGACAGCATTAGCTCAGAGCCTAATAAAGAGATTTCTCTTGCAGTTGTGGGTAATTAGGAACGACTCACTAACTGTGGGGTGCAGGATTAAAAGTGTTATTATTCTCTTATTAGAAGTGATGAGGCATGGGCGGGAGTATTTGCCTGGGAATGCATCTACTGACAGCTTCTTGTAACTCTCATCTCTGATTAAAATGCTTAATTGATTACAGAGCTTGGGCACTAAAAACCCTGGTTCATTTTTGATACTAATGAGAGAAAAACGTTCTCTGGAGATGCACACAGGTGGAGGAAGAAAAGGAATCCGTGCTAATGAACAGCAGGTCACCTGCCGAGTGTGGGGTCGTGGAGAATGACAGACCAGCCATGACAGCTCCTGGGGGCGGGTCCTGCTCCTCTGTTGTGGCAGACTACATCTTTACCTCAGTTTCCACATCTGTAATGTGGGGATACTAATACCTACCTCAAAGGGCTTCTGGGGTATAAGGAGAGAGTCAGGGACATGGTGGGAACTTAATAAGTGCCCCCTTTTTAAGTTTTTTTTAATGTTTATTTATTTTTGAGACAGAGAGAGACAGCATGAACGGGGGAGGGTCAGAGAGAGGGAGACACAGAATCCGAAACAGGCTCCAGGCTCCGAGCTGTCAGCACAGAGCCCGACGCGGGGCTCGAACTCACAGACCGCGAGATCATGACCTGAGCTGAAGTCGGCCGCTTAACCGACTGAGCCCCCCAGGCGCCCCGAAGTGACCCCTTTTTTAAAAAATTGTCTTCTTGGGGCGCCGGCGGGGCTCAGTCGGTTAAGCGTCTGACTTCGACTCTGGTCATGATCTCATGGATCGTGAGTTCGAGCCCCACGTCAGGCTCTGCGCTGACAGCTCGGAGCCTGGAGCCTGCTTCGGATTCTGTGTCTCCTTCTCTCTCTGCCCCTCTGCCACTCACTCTCTGTCTCTGTCTGTCTCTCTCTGTCAAAAATCAACATTGAAACAAAAATAAAAAAATTGTCTTCTTGATTTTGTTACTTGCTTGCAAGTCATATGTTATCGTAATTCCTCGTAAGGTATTAATGTAGGACAGATGTAAGCCAATACCAGGGGGTTATTAAAAATTCCCCTCAATAAACTGGTAAGTTACCCCAACTGAGTTTTACTCCAAAAGTGTATGGGCCCCAAACTCACCCGACCTCTCCATTTCCTTCCCTTTTCCTCCTACTTCTCCCCACTTAGTTCAGTCAAGATAACACTTGGCCAGTGTCCTGAGAGAAATTGCTGGCAGGGAATAGAGCGGAGAGGCAGAGGACGTTCTGTTATAGTGCTGTGCCCAGATTTTCCTTGGGACTTGTGATGGCTAATTTTAGGTATCAACTTGATTGGGTCATAGGGTGCCTCGATATTTGGGTAAACATTTTTCTGGTTGAGATGAACATTTGAATCATAGGCTGAGTAAAGCAGATTGCCTTCCCTAATGTGGGTGTACTTCATCATCCAGTCTCTGGAAGGGTCTGGGTAGAACAAAAAGGTGGAGTAAGAGATTCTCTCTCTCTCTCTCTCTCTCTCTCTCTCTCTCTCTCTCTCTCTCTCTCACCTGCTTGTCTTCAGCCTGAAATATCAGTCTTCTCTTGTCTTTGGATTTGGACTCAGACTGGAATTATACCATTGGCTCTCCTAGGTTTCTAGTTTGCTGACTGGAGATCTTGGGACTTCTTAGCATCCAAAATTACATGAGCTAATTCTCTTTATCCCTGTCTCCACCCCTACCCGTATCCTTATCTCTCCTTCTCCTCCTATTGGTTCTATTTCTCTGGAGAACCCAGACGAATACAGACTTTGGTACCAAGCAGTGGGGGTGCTGCTGTAACAAATCCCTACACATGTGGGTGCAGCTTTGAAACTGGGAAATATGTAGAAGCGGGAAGGGTTTTGAGGCGTGTGCTAGAAATACAGACATTAAAAGCAGTTCTGGTGAACTCTCAGATGGAAATGAGGAGTATGTCATTGGAGACCGGAGGCAAGCTGATCCTTGTTATAAAGTGGCAAAGAACTTGGAACAATGTTCTTGTGTCTTGTGGAACGAGAGCTTATGAGCAATGAATATAGATATTTAGCTGAGGAGATTCCTAAGCAGAGGGTTGAAGGAGTAGCTTGGTCCTTCCTGAACGCTTATAGCAGAACGTGAAAGGCGATACATGAATCGAAGAAGGAATTATTAAGCAACAAGGAACCAGAACTTGAAGGTTCAGAAAATCCTCACCCCATCCGTATTGCAGAAGGGGAGAAAGGTCATTGTGAAGAGAACGCAAGGTGTGTTCGCGAGGGTGTGGCTCAATAACCATTTGATAAACAGACAATGGGGTGACCAGTGGATCTAACCAGCCTTTTTGACAGAACCAGGAATGGAGCTGGGGTTATACCAGCAAGGGATAAAAACAGTGACATAAAATGAAGGAAGGCTGTGGGAATTCTTAGACCCTACAGGACTGGATCATTGAACTATTTGGTTAAAAAATTGTTCAATATTCTTCAAGAAAATAGAAGGAGCCTAAAGGCAATTTAAAGACCATTAGGGTCACTGTCTTGGATCCAACGGGCCAGATGGCCTTTGACTGAGGACTTGGGCCTGCCCTGTCCTGCAGAGCCCTGTGGCTAGGGTATGCTGAGGAACCTTGGGAACGGAGCTGCCTGGGGCCTTGGGGTGTGATACCTTACCCAACAGATCTGTGGAGGTAGAACCAGTGCCCCAGTGGGTCCAGAAAAGAGGATTGTTCTCCAGACTTAGAATCAAGTAGAATTTGCCTTATTGGGTTTTGGACTTGCTTGGGACCCCTTATTTTTTTTTTTTACCTCCATTTCCCCCTTTTGGAATGGGGATGTCTATCCTATGCCCATCCCACTGTCGTACTTTGGAAGCACATAACTTGGCTGGTTTTACAGGGTCACAGCTGGAGTGGCATTTGCCTTAGGTTAAATTGACCCTTAAATCTCATTGTATCTGATTTAGATGAGATTTAGATGGGGTTTTAGAATGGATGCTGCAATGGTACAAGATATTTGGAGCTGTTGGGATAGAGTGAATGCATTTTGCATGCCAGATGGACATGAATTTTGGGATCCAGGGGCAGAATACTATAGAATGAACTGTGTCTCCCCTCTCCTGCCCCGTTCACATGTGAACCTGTAACCCCTAATGTGATGGCTTTTAGAGATGGGCCTTTGGGAAGTAATCAGGGTTAGGTGAAGATGTGAAGGTGGGGCTTTAACGATGGGGTTAGATAAGAAGAGAGAGAGGTGGCTCACTCTCTGTCCGGTGAGGACACAATGAGGAGGTGGCCATCTGCAAGCCGAGAAGAGAGCCTTCACCAAAACCTGACCACGCTTATGCTTCTCCCCTCCAGACAGCGAGACATAAATTTCTGCTGTTTAAGCCACACAGTCTTTGGTCTTTTGTTACAGCAGCCTGAGCTGACTGATACAGGTCGTTTGCTTTTTTTTTTTTCCCCCACCAGGCCATCCTCTTTTATTTGGGACTTGGGTCAAGGTGTTTTGTGTATGTGCATACAGACAGTGCTCGTTTCTGTGAAGTTCACCAATGTCCAGCAACACTCAGCAAATGAGTACTTTAGACTTGCCTGGAGTATCACTTTGGGGCCGCCACATTCATTATGTAACTACTATTCAAAAGCTTCTAATTACCCTAAATTATTATAAGCCAAGAATCTCTTTGTCAAGTAGGAAGGCACATGGAATAAGATTCAGAAGCTTTTATGAATCTGGAGTTTAGAAGTGGAGGAAGGAACTGGAAACTCTGAGAATAACTCAAAGAGTTGAGAATCAATGCCGATCATTATGCTGGTGTGCCAGGGCCCTTCAAAACCACGTGGCTCCACCCCTGGACAAGGCTTGGCTATTTCCCATCGCAGAGGATTTCAACACATGTGGGTTCAAAAAAAAAAAAAAAAGTAAAACCCCATCTAATTCATCACCTTGCCAGATTCCCCCCAAAGAGCAATTATGAATGCTAATAGCTCCTGACCGTAAGCTCACGTTTACTAAATGAACAAATCCATGGATTAGGAACACAAGTGTTAATGAATTTTTAAAATCTGCTAATTTGTTGAACGTTTAGGGCCATTAATAAGTGCATGTTCATGAGAACATGCATTTACCTTTCCTCTGCTGTGCAAGCAGTTAGCTGACCCACCGCATGCTGTTAGGAAAGCAGGATTGGAGAGGAGATGACAGGTGCTGAGGTTGACTGGTGATAAGGCAGGGGCTCTTAATAAGCTTTTAAATACCCATCTGCCGTTTGGTATGTACATTATGATACACTTGAATGTATTTGAAGAAGCGTTAAGATGATTGCTTTTTTCCAGGAAGGTGAAGCAATTGCAACTTCTTTTCTTCTTTTTTTCATGGGCTTCCGATATCCAGGCTTGCAGATGCTACACAATTTTGCTCAACACAGTTAAGAAATGTTGACTCAGGCCTGGGCACAGTTGGAGATGCAGGATCCATTCCTGGAAGAACTTGCTTTGGAAGAGAAAGTGGCCCTTCCTGCAACAAAGGGAAGCTTGTTAGAGATTATTTGACAGTTTTTTGACAGTAGTGTGTGTGTGTGTGTGTGTGTGTGTGTGTGTGTGTGTGTGTTTCCAAACTGGGAAAATGAGAGTGAAGTTGGAGATCAGAACAGGCAACTTTTTTTTTTTCAAATGTTTATTTATTTATTTTGAGAGAGAGAGTGAGCAAGCAGGGGGAGGGGCAGAGAGAGGAGAGAGACAGAGACAGAGAATCCCAAGCAGGCTCTGCACTGATAGCCCAGTGTGGGCCTCGAACCGCAAACTATTGGGATCATGACCTGAGCTGAAACCAAGAGTCACATGCTTAACCGACTGAGCCACCCAGGCGCCCCCAGAACAGGCAACCTTTTAACCAAAGCCGCTCTTCCTCCAGCTCCAGGAGTAGGCCTGGGCCTCTGTGAGGAGGTGGCAAATCAGTCCTTTGGCTCTGTCCCTCTTTCTATGTTCTTTTGTCCCCTTATTCTGTGATGATCCTTCATTTTCTCTCCTTCTCCTCCCTCCCTGCAAACCTCTGTCCTAAACCCCGGCTGCATTCTAGAGCCAAAAGGCCTCAGATTTCTCTCTCTCCTTTCTAGTCAATACTTGCTCACCCTCCCTGTGAATTTGGGGCTGGTCAATATTCTTCCCCTCTTGGGAGTAGTTGTTGAAGCATGGTCTCTGATGGTTGACTGATGGCTGCTGTTATGGGCTGAATTGTGTTGCCCCCTGAAATTCATGTTGAATTTCTAACCCCCAGGACCTCAGAATATGTGACCTTAATGAATAAATAAAATAAGAAAAAAAGAACATGTGACCTTGTTTGGAAATACTGTTTTGCAGATGTGATTAGTTGAGTTATGATCATGTCATGCTGGAGTAGGGTGGGCCTTTCGAAAAGGGGAAATCTGGATGTAGACACACGCACAGAGGGAGAATGCCATGTGAACACAGAAGGAGAGATCAGGGTGATATGTCTGTGGGCCAAGGGACACCCAAGGTTGTCAGTAACCGGAAGAAGCCAGAGAAGAGAAAGGGATATATTCTCCCTCACAGCCCTCAGAAGGAGCCAGTTCTGCTGGCACTTTGACCTTGGACTTCTAGTGACCGGAACCGTGAGACGGTCCTGTTTCGTCAATCCAAGCCACCCAGTTTATGGTACTTTGCTACGCCAGCCCTAGAAAACGACTGAGGTGTTCTTCTCTTCTCTTTTCTTTTCTTTTCTTTTCTTTTCTTTTCTTTTCTTTTCTTTTCTTTTCTTTTTTTCTTTCTTTCTTTCTTTCTTTCTTTCTTTCTTTCTTTTCTTTTTTTCTTTCTTTCTTTCTTTCTTCTTTCTTTCTTTCTCTTCTTTCTTTCTTCTTTTCTTTCTTTCTTTCTTTCTTTCTTTCTTTCTTTCTTTCTTTCTTTCTTTCTTTCTTTCTTTCTTTCTTTCTTTCTTTCTTTCTTGTTTAATGATTTATTCTGTGAGAGAGAGCAGGGGGAGGGGCAGAGAGAAAAGAAGAGAGAGAATCCCAAGCAGGTTGTGTCCTGTCAGTGCAGAACTCAATGCCGGGCTTGATCTCAGGAACTGTGAGATCATGGCCCGAGCTGAAACCAAGAGTTGGATGCTTAATCGACTGAGCCACCCGGGTGCCCCTGAGGTGCTAGAGGGTAGGTTTCTATTATGAGGTGCTGGTAACAGATTTTTTAAAAATCTATCTTAGGCAGCAGTGAGGTGGTGGGACAGGCATCTGGAGGAGGGTGGACGGAGATTCAACCTAAGACCAGGAAGATCTTCCATCTGCTCAGATCTTGTACCCGGCAATCTGGAACAATAATTCAGCCTGGTGTTTGCTACAGTTCAGTTCCAGCTTGGAAATCACCATTTTGTGCAGCTCCTTGAGCCAGCTGTCTCTGTCTGCCCCTGCGTGACATGATGGCCACGGGCAGAGGGTCATCAACTAATCATTACTTTTAGCGCCATGAAATGTCATTTCCTGTATTACCTCTTGACATAGCAGAGATGAAGCACTGTCCTATTGATTCCTATACTGCATCAGGCAATTTATATTAATAAAACCTGGTCTTAGAGAGCACACACTTTAAGGGTCTCAGTGCAAAATGAAAATGTGGGGGCAGGTGAGGTTGTGAAGTCAATCTCCATTCCCACATGCTGGCTGCCCTAACCTGTGCCTGGATGTGCACAGCACCTGGATTGAAGTTGACTCTCCCATGTTCCCCACCCCTCGTGGCCCATCAAACGTGCAGGGGTGCTGCCAGCTGGGTGCAGGATGGATGCTGTCTTATTCTGTCTCAGGATGCCGTAGACTGAGTGTCTCACCCCAAGCCCACCCCTGCTTGGCACAGAGAACGACAGCAGAATGTAGGCCTCTACCCCTCCATGCTACTTGGTCTCTACCCCAGGTGGAGGATGGCAGTGATTGTGGGACGGGATCAGGAACAAGGGGCCAAGGGTACCAGGGGTTGGGGAGGAGACGGCTGAGCAATGGGAAGGTGGGGAGATGGTGGGAGGTAGGATTACATGGGACCCAGCGCTCCAAGCCTCCTGCTCCGTTGTCCCATGGACTTCACTTACTAAGCGCAAATTCCGAGATGAAATTATTAAGAATTTTAAGGTGGTGACTGTAGAGCGTAAAACTCCCAAGTGCATGGTCCTTCTGAGGGTGGGACTCGGTGTGACTGTACCGGTTATTGGTCCATGAAACCAGTGCTGTTAAGAGAGGCAGCTTCGTGGAATTTTGTTAGAAAAAATTTAAATATTATGATGCCTTGTGTTGTGTCATAGCTTGAGGATGAAGGCACATTAAGGAGACCCATCCTTAATGGGTTTGATTGTAAGCCTCCTTAAGCCTCCTTATTGAATCTAGTAAGACCAGATTCATGGAAGGCTTGGGTCCCGAGCCATCCCCTCAGTTAACATGTGAGGAAATGAAAATGTGCCAAGAGGCCCACGCTCACACAGCTGGGCAAGAAATTGTGTTATTTTGCTACTAAGCTGATTCCAGAAGGGCGTGAGGAGACGTCTGAGGCTGATGTATAGATTTCTTACCTTGATTGGAAGGATGGTCTTAGGGCTGTTTCCTTTTGCTGAAACTCACCCGATCGTACATTTGAATATTTGCAGTTTAGTATGTGTGAATTACGCCTCAATAAAGCTGCTTAAAAATATTTAAGGCAAGAATAAAAAAGTTGATTTAAGAATAAGATAGTCATGGGGCGCCGGGGTGGCTCAGGCGGCTGAGCTTCTGACTTCGTCTCAGGTCATGATCTTGTGGTTCGCGAGTTTGAGTCCCGCGTCGGGCTCTGTGCTGACAGCTCAGAACCTGGAGCCTGTTTCAGATTCTGTGTCTCCCTCTCTCTTCTGCCCCTCCGCACTCACACACACTCTCTCTCAAAATTAAAAAATAATAAAAAAAAATCCATAAAATTAAAAAAAAAAAAAGATGGTCAACAGTTTAAATCTGTCAGGAATATCAAAGAGTAAAAGTGAGCAGTTTGTCAAATGCACAGACGAACTGCCATCAGTATCATACTGTAGGGTTCACAGGGTGCTTTTGCCAATAGTATCCCAAAGATTCTTCCAGGTGGAAATTCCATGTAAAGGGAATGCCATGCAGACGCAAACCCACCAAAAACCCCTTCCCAAAGCAGGGGGCATGGGAGCCCTGGAGTCCTGAAGGTAGAACCCCCCCCCCCCACCGAGGGTTTTCTCAAGCACGACCATTGGAGGAATTCTTCTCCAGATGAACCTCACTCCTGAGGGGGAGTTTGGGGGACAGAAGAGCATTAACCTCGGTTTTCATTCCTCTGATGGGAAGAGTGCTTCTGCTGTTTCAACCCCAGGAACGGGGCTCCCTGCCAGCCTGGAGGCT
Organism: Lynx canadensis; assembly: GCF_007474595.2. Lineage (NCBI taxonomy): Eukaryota > Metazoa > Chordata > Mammalia > Carnivora > Felidae > Lynx > Lynx canadensis. The sequence goes on along the minus strand of NC_044319.2, from coordinate 58,848,490 downwards.
TCCGCGTTGAACTTCCCAGACCTAGGCTGCTCCGTGAGAACCCAGCTCCCCACCCCCCAACCCCACCCCCAACCCGGGATGGAGAACTTGCCTGATGCACAGGCAGGAAGCTGGGAAGGGCCTTCTTCTGATTCTTGGCAGCTGGTTGGCTTTCGGGATCATTTGGTCCGTTCCCTTTCTTCAGAGGATACCTGACTAAAATGCATCAGCAGGGAGGCAGATTACAGCAGGTTAAAGAAAACCGATAGGAAATAAAAAACACACAAGGAGCAGATTTTCAGCTTTATTTTATGTGTCCTCGAGGACTGGGAGCCCCGGGAAGCGCTCCCGAGGTCCCTCGACTCCGTGCCACCCTGCAGCAGGTCTCGTGCCCCTGTTCTTTCACCTGGAACAGCAGGGACTCTTCGATTTGGGCTCCTCTCATTACACTGGGAACATTTTGGTTGCTTGCAAAAGGATGAGGATGGGCGGCTCGTTAGGAGGTGAGCCCGTCAGGGGAGAGGGAGAGTCACTTGCAGGTAGATCTTCAAAGAGCTGTTGGCAAGATCAGAGCCAAAGGCGAGGGGCTGGCTCTCTCTTAACACAGAGTTTTCATTTAGAGGAGAGAGGGAGCTCTCTTTCCTGGTGATGGTTTTTCCAAGTTGCCTGGAACGTGGGTTGAACGTTCCCCGGTGTCATCACTGTGTCTCACTGGGTGAGCTGCTCTTACAGAGCCTCCCTCCGAGGTGGCGTTGTAGACCCTCAGGGCTTCTCCAAAGACCTCCCCCCTGCTGCGCTCCCTCCTCACCCCGTCTTCGGGGAGGACTGTGGGCTGGTTGGCCGACCCTTGGGAAAGTACCCTGTGCTCTCTCGTTGAGAAGGGTGGAGCGGGGTGGACAGGAGCCAACCCCGAGGAGGAGAAGGCTCCCAGAATGGCGAACACTGAGTGTTGTCCTTGCTGCTCCGTGTCTGGGTGACCTGGGCACGTTCTGAGGGTTCGGGAAAACACGTGGAAGAACGCGCCCTCATGGTTTTATGGTTCCTGTGGTTAGATCAGGCCCACACATCTTGGAATGGAATTTTTTTTTTGTCCCTTAAAAATGCTGTGTGCACAAAACGGAGTGTGACATCCACGAGAGGAACTTCCGTCGTAAGTGGAAAGGACCCACGTCTTTTTCACTGCTGATTTTATTTTCGTGGTTAATTATTTATTCATAAATCTTGCCTCAGAGATTCTCATTTTGGCTCCCAAGCGATAAAAGCTCAAGGTCACAGGGGAAGTGTTTTCAAATGCTAAGTGATCCTCCTCCAAACTAATGTTGTAAAATTTTTATTTCAGGAGTAGTGTTGCTCACAGGAAGGGTGATCACTTAATTTTAGCTCCCACATGAAATATTGACGTCGGGGCTGATGAGGGGGGAAGACAGCAAGGATCAGTGTAATGAGGGCCACGGCTGGGCTCGTTCCACCCTGACTTGACAACCCCTTCATTGTGGGACGACCTTTACAGAATGATGGTGTGCGTGCGCAGGGGGTGGGGCTGGGGCGAGGGTAGGAGTTTCAGGGATGCTAGACTCCTGCCAATTCCTGCCTCTCCTGCCACAGACACGGAATACACTGGGGAAAACTCTGCTTCTTCTCGCGCCTTATTTGAAAGCTATGGGTGTGTACCTCCAAAAGCAACTTCTCTTTCACATCTGTCGATAACAATAGCTTTAACAGATCCTGCATTTTTTTCCCCCTCAGTGTCCGACTGTGGGCTGTGTCACCCAAAGATGGTGAAATTCATTCCTTTGAGGTTAATATCTGAAATTCTAGCCATCTCTAGCACATTATTTTGGATTGGTTCACCTTTTTTTTTTTTTTCCTAAGGTTTAAATATGATTATTTTTGAATAGTGGCAAATGGTAACCTTCGAAAGGCATCAGATTCAAGTCTTTGTCCTCCGGCCTGCCTTGTCAGTTCCTATCTCCAGAGCCAGCCGCTCTTAATTTCATTGGTATTTCCCCCAAAATATTCTATGCTTGTAAACCTTGCATACGCAGTTAGCCCTTGAACAACACAGAGGTTAGGGACGCTGACTCCCTGTGCAGACGAAAATCCACATATAAATTTTAACTTGGCAAAAATTTAATAACCTACTGTTGACCGGTAGTCTCATTGATAACATAGTGCGTGAACACACATGTTGTGTATTTTATATACTGTATACTGTATTCTTAGAATAAAGCGAGCTAGAGAAAAAAGGTTATTAAGAAAAATTATAAGGAAGGGAGTCAGGGCTGCTGTGCAGGGCCCTGGGGCACCGGCTTAGCAAACACCGTGTCCCCCTGAGCCATGACTGGCGCTTGCTCACCGCATGCACGAGTTATCAGTCAAGGACATGGAAGGGTGCCTGGTTGACCTGGACACGTACCTGGGATAACGTTTGGGGCTTCAACTGCGTCCTCACCAAAGTGGCTTCGCAACGAGGCAAAACAGACATGAGCGATATTCAAGTCGTCGACCTGCATGTGCAATATGCTTAGTAGTTTACAGAGCCTGGCCTTCCCTCGCAACCGGTTCAGGAGGCTGCAGCCAGGGAGTGATGCGGAAATCAAAGAGTTGAGGCTGGCTATCAAATTCGCTAAGAGCTGCAAGATCTGTGAGAGTGGGGACGACTCCCCTCACCGTGAAAGGGAACGAACAGGTCCAGCCCAAGGGATGGGGCATCCTGAGAAATGCCGTTAAATGGAACTTCACCAAGTTCTGTTTGACAAGAACGGCTATTTGGTGAAGTGGCACAGTCCCACGGAGGAGCTCCTGGGAATAGAGAAGGACTCGCCCAGCCACCTGTAGCTCCACAAATGTGCTCCCCACCCAGCCCCCGAATCCACTCTTCCCGCCCTTGGAGCCTTCCAGCTGGCGCTCATGACAGCCTGCCTGAAAACCAGGTCACTGATGGGGCCACCAGAGGGCCCGGGCTGCACCTCCTGCCTGAGGAAGGTCCTCTGTCCAGATGGTGGCAGGCTGCCCCCACCCCTGTCTGTCTTGTGGGAATAAAACAAATTGGGGGGAAAATCATAAGAAAGAGAAAATGCACTGACAGTAAGTACTGTAGTGTAAAACGCCCCCATATAAGTGGACCCAGGCAGTTCAGACCCGTGTTGTTCAAGGGTCAACTGTATATAAATCTTAAAAAAAAAACTAGCTAGTGATAGCCTGTAAGCAATTTGTCTTGACATTCCTTTATACCCATACAAATAGCAGCTCTACGTTTCAGGCTATCAGAAGCCCCAGCATTCTGTGCAGAACTGGATCTGGAATGTCAAGTCTTTAATTTTCCCTCTATTCTCTTCTCATAAGTCTCTATTGTCTTCCTTTGATCCAGAAATACTCTATGGCAAGAAAGACATTGTAGGTGGGATCGTTGTATTAGTGAATGTATCAGCCAGGCTGCTGTAACAAAGAAAACCCGAAGTACAGTGGTTCAAGTGTGGTAGAACTTTATCTCTTCCTCCTATGACAGCTCAGAGGGAAGTGGTCTAGGACTTGTAGGGAAGCAAAGGGGTCCTCTGTGTAGAACTTCCAGCTCTGAGTCCAAAGCAGATGATGAATTCTTGTCATTTCCCTTAACCAGAGGGGAGAAAAACAGAGTCAGGAAGAGCACATGCACATTTCTTTTTTGGGACGTGACCTGTAGGTGTCACACATCACTTCCGCTCACATGCCGTTGGTCAGAGTTTGTCCACATAACCCCACTGATGGTGGCTAAAACTCAGGAGTTCTGTTATTAAAGGAAGCAGAATGGATATCACTGGCCAACCAGCCGTCTTTTTCACAGTTGGGTTGTCCAGTCCCAAATGAGCCCAAGCTGATGCTAGGCCAGGAGGCTGACATCTCCTTCTGCCCCTCCACCCACACTCTGGTATCTTTTGGGCCTATTTGGCTGAGATGATATGCCTGAGAATTTCTGCATTTTGAGTGAAGGAAGAGGAAAAGAATTTGGCTGTGGGCACCTGTTGGCCCACAGCAAGAGGGTGTCTTCAGCCTTCCCAACAGGGGACACTATCATATTGTGTTCTGCAGTCTGGCTCCAGGACAAGGTCTGATCCTAAGTGGTAAAGAGAACACTGGGAAAAGCTAAAAGGGTCTTTTTTGAGGGGGAACCTTATGAGAACTGGGGTTCAGATAACAGAGCTCAGTGCAGATGAAGGGGGAAGAGACAAGAGTCCACCATTTCTGCATGGAACACACTGGTGTCCTCCAGCGGAGAAAAGAATTTCCATTCTAGTAGGGAGAGGCAGGTGTTAAACAATACACTTTAGCAAATTGTATAGCATTTTGATAAGTGCTGTGGAGATAAACAATGAGGAAGGACAGTAGGGAACATTGGGTGGTGGTGATAGGAATTGTTGCAATTTTGCAAGAGTATCTTGGAAAGACCCCTCTGAGAAAATGACGTCTGTGTACAGATCTGGAGGGTATGAGGGTATTTGGAGGAAGTGCATCTGGGCAAAGGGAGGAGTAAATGGAAAGGCCTTGAGGTGAGTGCCTGTCCTGTGTGTTTGAAGAAGGGCAGGGAGGCCGGTGGGGCTGGAGCAGATTAAGTGAGGGGACAGTGGAGGTGAGGTCAGAGGGGTAAGGGGAGCAGATTGTGTAGGGGCTTGTAGGGCATTGTGAAGGTTTTAGCTTTTCTGTGGAGAGAGAGAAGAAGGCCCTGAAGGGTTTTGAGAAGAGGAGTGACATGATATGATTCACTTGTCATATATGATCATATATGTGCACTCGCGGTGTTGAACATTGGCCCTAGGAAGGCAAGGGCTGTTATAATTCTTTAGATGAGGGATGATGATGATTTGGTTTAGGACAGGTAGAAAAAAGGCTGCCCTCAGGATGGATTTTCATGGCGGGGCCACAGCAGCGTAAATAATTGAATGTGGGGGGTCAGAGAAAGAGAAGAGTCAAGAATGACTCTAGGATTTTTGCCTGAATGACTGAATGGTGGAGCCACTGAGGGTACCATTTACTGAGATGTAGAAGATACGGGATTAGCAGATTTTGGAGGGAGATTAGGAGCTCAGATTTTGACCTTTCAGGCTTGGGATAGTCATTGGACATTCAAAGGATATAATTTGAAACTCTGGATTCAGCCTTGTCTTCAGTCAGATATATCTCTTGGTTATTTCAGGTCTATGAGCTAGTATAATTTTTTTTTGTGCTGGGCTTTCTTCCTCAATGACTGGAAGCCAAAATCCTGATTCACTCACCCTCTTGTTAATTCATTGGTCACGTCTTTTTCATGTCTATCCTGTGAAATTTCACTGTGCCCATCATGTCTATCTCTTATTGTCTGGCTTAGGCTATAACCCACAATTAGCAAAAGCCAATTCTGTAGCCTTCTCTTCTAAGCTCCACCAAATTTTTTCTGTGTGTGTGTGTGTGTGTGTGCGCGCGCGCGTGTGCGTGGGTGGGTGTGTGTGTGAGAGAGAGAGAGTTAGAGTATGTTTTGAGACAAACAATAAGTGATTTTTTGATGATAATTTAATTTAAAAGACATCTATCGAGTGGTGAAAGAGACAGTGTCTGCCTTGTGAGCACAGAAGACAGATACATTAGCAAATAGCTATAATGCAATGTGGCATGAACCATAAAAGGAATATGGGAATAAAGATCAGGGGATAATTAGTCCTGAGCAGAGGACTTCTGGCCTCTTTCTTTTTTCAACACAAGAAACTATGAGAAAGCATTAGATTTGGAGTTTGGAGACCACTGTTCAGGTCCTGCTCTTACTAGCTATGAACTGCGTGACTTTGGGCAAAACATTTAACTTCTCTGAGATGGATATTGGACACCCAAGTGATGCAATTTGAAACCTTGGATTCAGCTGTGCTTTTAGTCAGACACATCCCTTGGATTCTCCAGTTTTGTGGGTCAACAGAACTCTCATGTTCCCCATCTGTTCAGCGGCCACAATGACTTCTGTACAGCCTCTCCCATAGGGCTGTTGTGAAATTAAGTGTGATGGTAGATGTGAGATGCCTTAGAGTCTGTGCAAGGCCAACATAGGGGTTTTTATGATAACCGAAGGATTTAGGTGAACTACCCCGTTTCTTTAATTGTGAGATTTTTTTAAGGTAATAGAAGAAAAAATTCCCACAGGAAATCCCAAGCCGTGTGTCTTCCCTACCAGGGACCCACTATTATAACCCCTCAAGTAATACAAAGACCAGGTCTGATGACAAATGGAGTTGTCTATCAAGAGTGAGAAGTGAGGCCAGAGTTGCCCTTTCTCTTAGCTTGGCTGGTTGCTAAAGTGAATGGGGCTTACAGGCTGCCCAGTGCTTTGAAATTTCAGTTTCAGCCTTTTTTTGTTGCTAGTGTATAGAGATAGAGCAGAATTCCGTATGTCGATTTTGTAAATGACAACCTCGCTAAAAATAATTCTGATTTCTTTTTTTTTTTTTGTAAATTTCACAAACTTTTCTATGTAGACGATCTTGTCATCTGCAGATTGATAGTTTTATTGTTTTCCTTCCCAGCTGAACTTTTTTTTCTTTTTCTTTAACTGGCTCTACCCTCTAGGACAATGTCGAAGGGAAGGAATGAGAGAAGGCACACTGGCCTTTTTCCTGATGGTAGGCAGTGTGTTAGTTTGCTGGGGTGGTTATAACAACAGAGATGTGTTTCTGAAGGTTAGAAATCTGAGATCAAGGTATTGGCAGGTATGGTTTCTTCTGAAACCTCTTGCCCTGGCTTACAGATGGCCTCTTCCTTGCTGTGTCACCACGTGGACTTTCCTCTGTGCCTGTGTGTCTGTGTCCTAATTACCTTTTCTTTTCTTTTCTTGTCTTGTCTTGTCTTGTCTTTTCTTTTCTTTTCTTTTCTCTTTTCTTTTTTCTCTTCTCGTCTCTTCTCTTCTCTTCTCTTCTCTTCTCTTCTCTTCTTTTCTTTTCTTTTCTTTTCTTTTTTTCATAAGAACAGCAGATTAAGCCCCACTCACATGATTTCATTTTACCTTGATTACCTCTTAAAGGTTCTGTCTTCAGATAGAGCCATATTCTGAGGTACCAGGGGTTAGGACTTTAACATATGAATGTTGAGGGATGAAATTCAGCCCCCGACAGGAAGAAAACATCCAGTGTTTCATCAGTAAGCATGACCCTAGCTGTCGGGTTTTGGTAGCTGCCTGTTAATCAAGTTCTGGCATTTTCCACCTGTTCTTAGTTTGCTGGGAGTATTTATCAGGAATTAGTGCTGGAATTTATAAAATGCTTTTTATTCATCTATTGAGATAATAATATGCTTTTCCTTAGTTTATTTATACTGTGCTTTTAGAATGTTAAACCAATCTTGATTTCCAACTGGTCATGGTGTATTAACCATTTTTGGTACACGGAGGTGTACTAGCAATGTATCTTTTATTGCAACTTGCAACAGATATTGTTAACCTTGCAATTCTCTTTACATATGCACAATCAGAACATGATGGTAATTTGAAGATTCATGTTTTTCACCTTCATTGTCAGCAACTATAATTGGGCTGTATAAAACTATGAAGGGTTACAATATTATCAGGTGTGTTTGGGAGTTCCTTCAGTATAGAAATATGCTCTGATGTCACAGTTGTGGTGAAAAGGAAACTTTCTGGAGTATTTGCCCAGATCAAAGAGGTTGGGCAGATGGAAATCAACGCACCACTTTCTTTACTAAGAAAGTCTTGCTATGAAAAAAAATATCAGCCAAAAGAAACAATGCACCAAGTGATATCACAAAAATTGTAAATTAAGTGAAGTGTAATGCATAAACTTCAGATTATTCTCTTTACAAACTATGTGATAATATGGAAAATGAATTATAAAATAGGACTTTCATTGAATATTGAGGTCCAGTGATTGTAGAAAAGAAAAGTTGAGAATGCTTGAGCTATAAAAACTCAATGTTTCTGCAAGATATAAAGTCTGATGGGTCCTATCTTTTTTTTTTTTAATTTTTTTAAGAGTGATCGAATAGATTTTATTTTATTTTGTTTTTACTTGAATATAGTTGACATACAATGTTACGTTAGCTTTAGATACACAACTTTGTAATTTGACAACTTTGTACATCATGCTGTGTTTACCACAAGTATAGCTACTATGTGTCCTGCTACATCGCTATTATAATATTGGCTGTATTCCTTATGCTCTGCTTTTTATTCCCATGACTTATTCATTCCATAACTGGAGGCCATCTCCCTTTCCTCTTAACCCTTTCCCCCACGCCTTCACCCCCCTTTCCTCTGGCAGTTATCAGTTTATTCTCTGTATTTCTAGTTCTTATTCTGCTCTTTGTGTGTTTATTCATTTTTTTTAAAGATTCCATTTATGAATGGAATCATATGGCATTCGTCTTTCTCAGTCTGACTTATTTCACTTAGCATAATACCCTCTAGGTCCATACAAGTTGTCTCAAATGGCATGATCTCATCCTTTTTTATGGATGTCTAATATTCCATTGTACAAATATGCATTTTCCTTATCCATTTGCCTGTTGAAAGCCAAAAGGTTGCTTCCATGTCTTGGCTATTGTAAATAATGGTGCAATAAATATAAGGGTGCATATACCTTTTTGAGTTAGTGTTTTTGTTTTCCCTGGGTGAAAACTCAATAATGTAACTATTGGATCATAAGGTATTTCTATTTTTAATTTTTGAGGAACGGCCATACTATTTCACAGTGGTTGTATCAAATTACATTCCCACCAACAGTGCATAAAGGTTCCTTTTTCTCCATATACTTCCAACACTTGTTTCTTGTCTTCTTGATTTTAGCCATGCTAACAAGAGTGAAGTGATATCTCATCATGGTTTTGATTTGCATTTCCCCAATAATGAATGATGCTGGGCATCTTTTCATGTGTCTGTTGGCCATCTGCGTGTCTTCTATTGGAAGATGTCTATTCAGGACCTCTGCCAATTTTTAATCAGATTGCTTGTTTTTCTGATGTTGAGTAGTATGAGTTCTTTATATATTTTGGATATTAACCCTTTATCAGATATATCATTGGCAAATATCTTCTCTCATTCAGTGGGTTGTCTTTTTGTTTTGTTGATGGTTTTGTTTGCTATGTAAAAGCTCTTTACTTTGATGTAGTCCTAATAGTTTATTTTTTAATTTTTATTTACTTATTTTTTAATTTAAATTTTAGTTAGTTAAACATACAGTGCAATATTGGTTTCAGGAGTAGAATTTGATGATTCGTCACTTACATACAACACCCAGTGCTCATCATAACAAGTGCCCTCTTTAATACTCATCACCCGTCTAGCCCATATCCCACTCACCTCCCTCCATCAACCCTCAGTTCGTTCTCTATGGTTAAGAGTCTCTTGTAGTTTATTTCCCTCTCTCCTCTCTCCATCCCTTCCATATATTCATCTGTTTTGTTTCTTAAGTTCCACATGTGAGTAAATCATATGGCATTTTTCTTTCTCTGATTGACTTATTTTGCTTAGCACAATACACTCTAGCTCCATACATGTCATTGCAAATGGTAAGATTTCATTCTTGGTGATGTCTGAGAATATTCCATTGTATATATATAGCACATCTTCTTTAGCCATTCATTAGTCGATGGACATTTGGGCTCTCTCCATAATTTGGCTATTGTTGATAGAGCTGCTATAAACATTGGGGTGCATGTGCCCCTTTGAATCTGTAGTTTTGTATCCTTTGGGTAAATACCTACTAGTGCAAGGGTAGTTTTATTTTTAGTTTTTTGAGGAACCTCCATACTGTTCTCCAGAGTGGCTGCACCACTTTGCATTCCCACCAACAGTGCAAGAGGTTTCCCCTTTCTCCACATCCTTGCCAACACCCATTGTTTCTTGTGTTGTTAATTGTAGCCATTCTTACAGGTGTGAGGAGGTATCTCATCATGGTTTTGATTTCTATTTCCCTGATGATGAGTGATGTTGAATATCTTTATGTGTTTGTTAGCCATCTGAATGTCTTCTTTGGAAAAGTGTCTATTCGTGTCTTCTGCCCGTTTCTTACCTGGGTTATTTGTGTGTGTGTGTGTGTGTGTGTGTGTTTTTGGGGGGGGGGTGTTTGAGTTTGATAAGTTCTTTATAGATTTTGGATACTAAACCTTTATCATACATGTCATTTGCAAATATCTTCTCCCATTCTACAGGTTGTCTTTTAGTTTTGTTGATTGTTTCCTTTGCTGTGCGGAAGCTTTTTATCTTGATGAACCCAATAGTTCATGCTTGCTTTTGTTTCCCTTGTTTTATAAGACATATCTAGAAAATGTTGCTATGGCTGATGTCAGCGAAATTACTGCCTGTGTTCTCTCCTAGGATTTTTTTGGTTTTAGGTCTCACATTTTGAGTTTGTTTTTCTGTATGGTGTTAGCAAGTTGCCTGGTTTCATTCTTTTAGATGTAGCTGTTCAGTATCTCAACACCATTTATTGAAAAGACTGACTTTTCCCCACTGTATATTCTTTCTTCCTTTGTCATAGACTAATTAACCGTATAAATGTGGGTGTATTTCTGGGGTCTCTATTCTGTCCATTGATCTATGTGTTGGTTTTTGTGCCAATACCATGCTGTTTTGGTTACTACAGATTTGGAATATATCTTGAAATCGGGAATTGTAATATCTCCAGCTTTCTTCTTCTTTCTCAGGACTGCTTTGACTATTCAGAGTCTCTTGTGGTTCCATTTAATTGTTTTGTAAAAAATGCTGTTGGTGTTCTGATAGGGTTTGCGTTGAATCTACAGATTGTTTTGGGTAATATGGACACTTTGACAATATTAATTCTTCCAATTCATGAGCATGGAATATCTTTCCATTTGTTTGCGAGACTGGTTTCTATGCTGTCCTTGTTACTAAAACAAAGCACAGAAGCAATTTAGATATACATTATCACCACTGAGAAGCGCTGTAATCAATCTGAACTAGATTAGATACGTTAACAAGCGCAAAGCTTGCTCATTTGTCATGTTAAAAACTTTGATATTGATAAATATGATCTTCCTTCAAAGCGTGCATTTAAGAACTTAATATAGGGACTCCCTGTTATACATATACCTCTTTGCTTAGTTACAGCTGAATGACAGGAATGAAAAGTTATGAATGTAGCAGCAACTCATTATTTATTCACCTATACTCACACTTGCAGTAAATAAAGTGCACAATTTTTGCCATTCTTTTCTTTTTTTCTAGATCATGTGTTCTTGTATTTATTGAAGTGTAATTTTATGTATGCTGAATATAATCATAAAATTTGAGCTTGTATTTTGTTTATAATTTTTTTCTATTTTATTGCTCCTCAATGATTTTTTTTAAAATGTAAACTTTATTTTTTGGAACACTTTTAGGTTTATAGAAAAGTCATAAAGATCGTTCAGAGTTCTCATATACCCTACTCAGTTTCCCCTATTACTAACTTCCTACACTAACATCTTATGTTACTATGGTACATTTATTACTAGTCGCGAACCAATATTGATTCATTATTATTGATTAAAGTTCATACATTCATCAGGTTTCCATAGTTTTTCTTAATGTTCTTTTTCTGTTCCAGGATGTCATCTAGGACAGCATGTTACATTTAATTATTGTGTCTCCTTTGGCTCCTCTTAGCTGTGTTAGTTTCTCAGATGTCCCTTGTTTTTTTGGATGACCTGGGAGACTCTGAGGAGTTCTGATCAGGTCTTTTGTAGAACATCCCCCAGTTGAGATTTGTCTGATGTTTTTCTCATGATAAGACTGATCCTGTCTCTTGATAAGAGTTATAGTAATCCATTTTTGTCATAAGTTACAAAAGCACTGGTGTGTGTTTGATTGGAAATGACAAACAAACAGTTTCTTCTCCACAGGTGGTTGGGGAAACACCCCTCCAGGGATGCTGGGCCACTCACAAACTGAGGGTGTTCTGAATGACCCAGGCAAACAATCCAGGGTGACTCTGGATTCTGGGAGCCCCCCCCCCCCCAATAGCAGGACTTTTGCTCTGATGACTTTTCTCCAGCATCTTTTAGTCTCTGTGGCTCTATCATGGATCTTTAGAGTGCAGCAGGGACTCTGATTAGCTCACCTTGGGGAAAAGCAACTAGTAAATGTCCAGTGGTTTCGCAAGTGGGGGGCTTAATAAGCTGGATGCCAGACTGTTGTGCCTGCGCTCACTTACCCCACTTTCATGACACCCTCACCCTGGTTTCCATTTTCACTTCACTCCTTGGTTTCTAATTCCAAAGCCCTAGATTTTCATTCTTCTTTCAAGGTAGGACCTCTCCTTTCTGAAGGAGATGATGAGACGTCCCTTACTATCTCAGCCAAAGGGACTAGGAATCCAAGATAGAAGAGTAACCTCTCTTCTCTGGTTTTCAACAGCAGGACTCATTTCTGGATTGGAAATGTGTATATCTCCAGTTCTACCACTTTTCTCTCGAATATATTCTCTTTACATGCCGCTTAGTCTCCATGTCCTAATTAAATAAGGGAGCCGAACTTTGCAAATATGATACACAGATTTGTCCATTATGATGTTCTTTGGGGAATAATTGATGGAATTGCTAACAAGCAGAGTTATGGTTTGGTTTGTCTACCTCCTCCCTGCCTGCCCGCCCCGCCCCCCCCCCCCACCTCTGCCATAGCCTCCTAACTGGTGCCCCTACCTCCAGCCTGCGCCAGGAGCCTGAGGCTCGAAGCACACAGCTCACTTTACCGCTGACCTTGAAATCCTGTGTGTCCCTTTGGTTGTCCAGGGTGTGTGGTTTCAGAGCAGCGACAGCAGCATCACAGGGGGGCCTGTTAGAAACACAAACTCTCAGGCCCCAGCCCAAACCTCCCTGAACTGGAAACTCTGGGGATGAAGCCCAGCAAACCTATGTTAAAAAAAACAAGACAAAACAACTCATCAGGGAAATCTGAAGCTTGCTGATGTCTGAGAACCACCAGCCAGTGAGAGGAGCCATAAGCTCCTTGTCCTGAGAAAGCTTGCTGGGCTGTGGTCCCCACCCACCTCTCCACAGTCTTCTTCCCTTTTTCCTGCCCTGCATTTTTACATCAGAGGGATGAGGGGTCGTCTGCAGTCGCCTGCGGAGAATATGTAAACCGTTCTCGAGCTCATTTCCCGTTGTTTGCTCGACTAGGTCCTCCGGGTGGGAAATCTTCCTGCCCCTCCCCTGGGTAGATGAGCGGGCAGCTGAGGTGTCATTTCTCCAGGAAGTGATCCACCAGCCTCCGCCCCACCCCTGTGCCCCCTTAGATGCTCCCATAGTGCCTTGTGCGCATCTCTATAATTAAACCTAAACTCCTCACGTTGTATTTATCTACATACACGGGTTTCTGCCAGTACGTCGTGAGCTTTTATTAGGGACTGTGCTTCCTTTATCTTTGTGTCCACAGCACCTCGCCCAGAGTTTGAGCACTTGGCAGGTAGTCAGTTATGTGACAACCATTGAATGATTTATGAGGGAATGAAATAATAAATGTGTAAATATTCGTCAACGTTTCTGTCACATCTATGGTTCTATTCCCGCATTCATTTTAGACAAGTAAAATTTCCCTTTAATTCATCAGACATGGGGGCACCCGAGTGGCTCAGTCGGTTAAGCATCTGACTCTTGATTTCGGCTCAGGTCATGATCTCACGGTTCCAGCAGTACGAGCCATGCTTTCAGCATGGAGCCTGCTCGGAATTCTCTCTCTCTCTCTCTCTCTCTCTCTCTCTCTCTCTCTCTCTCTCTCTCTCTCTCTCTCTCTGTCCCCCCCCCCCGCCCTCAAAATAAATACACTCTAATAAAAAATAAATAAAAACACAACTTAAAAGCCCCCACACTTGGTGCAAGGGCCAGTCTTAGCTTCCTCTCACACAGTGACATTATCATCGTGTGAATTTGGCAGCCGCGGAGTCTGACTGATTTCTGTCGCTGACCTCTGGGCTCATTCATCTCAGTTTGTTCAGGCTTCCTCATGAGGTGAGTATTGACTAAGTCAGTGGAAGTGCCTTTTAAAAATTCTACTCAATGCCCCTCAAGGGGTTCCATCCACTGCCAGGATAAAAGCATATATTTAAAAGAAGGAAGAAATACATCCCGGTACTGTTTGTCCATATTCCCGTTTCTTCCTTTATTTAAGAGCCCCGTGTCCTGCTTGGACATATCACAGAAATGTATATTCCGAGAAACTTAAAAAGGAGACATTGAGTAGTGCTGTGTAAAATAACACAACCAGAAACAAGATCGGTTCCCAGAGTGACTAGTGCAGGATGCGTGGTCACTGGGGCTCACCCGGCAGAGGTTGGCAGGCCATGTTGGTCCAGACACCAGCCACATGCCTCTGCCCTCTTCCCCTTTCTCTTCCCAGATCGTGGTTCCACAGGTACCTTCTGGCCATGGGTTTGGGTAGAAGAAGAGTAAAAATAATAGATAAAAAAATGACGATGGTAGTTAGTTTCACCATGTAGGTATTTCATATTTTTCAAGGAGCTTTCCCTTTGATTCTCACATCAAAAACAAATTTGAATAGCCTGTAAGGCGCTGGGGCGTATTTGCGAGAGTGTCATTCTTTCACCCTTATGCATAAGGGAGCTATGGACCTATCGGATTTCCCAAGATGCCACAGCAAGTCAGCGGAGGACCTGGAGTAGGAGATCTTCTCATTCGAACTTAGTTTCTGAAGAAGAAGGAGCCGAGGGGCGCCTGGGTGGCTCAGTTGGTTGACCACCGGACTTCAGCTCAGATCACGATCTTGGGGTTCGTGGGCTTGAGCCTCGCGATGGGCTCTCTGTTGTCACAGCAGAGCCTGCTTCAGATCCCCTGGCCACCTGTCTCTCTGCCCCTCCCCCCGCTCATGCTCTCTCAAAAATAAATAAACATTTTTTTTTTTTTTTTTTTTTAAAGAAGGAGCCGAAATAGAAGTGGCCATACGGCAAATTACTCCATGGTGCACGCAGGGCGGGTGAGCACTGGTGTTAGCAGGTGTCCTCACGTAGATGCCGTAGGATAGAGATGTTCTAAGCAGGGGCTCTGGGTCAGGCTGTCCAGGTTTGAATGTTAGCTCTTCCTCTCACTTACCTGTGTACCCTGAGCAAGTTGCTTAAACTCTGTGAATCTTAGTTTTCTCCCCTGTAAGTGGGAAAAATTGTACTCACTGTCGCATGTGGTTGTTAGGAGGCTTCGACAAGTTAATATGTAAAGAGCATAAAATTATGCCTGGAACATAGGAAGTACTCAATAAATGTTAACTCCTACTATTATTACATTCAAAATTCCTCTATGTAGACTTCTCTGGTAATACCAGTGAATCTGCATTACTCTTTCTTCTCTGAACCCTAAGCATGAAAGACTTAATATTAATTTTTTTCTAACGTTTATTTATTTTTGAGACAGAGACAGAGCATGAGCAGGGGAGAGGCAGAGAGAGAGGGAGACACAGGATCCGAAGCAGGCTCCAGGCTCTGAGCTGTCAGCACAGAGCCCGACGCGGGGCTCGAACCCACAAACCGTGAGATCAGGACCTGAGCCGAAGTCAGGCACTTAACCAACTGAGCCGCCCAGGCTCCCAAGACTTAATATTTTTTAATGATAATGATACAACTTAGCATTGCAGAGTATACTTGCTAGCACTCTTCAATAGTTTTTTAAAATTCTTTAAGTATTTGTTTATATTTGAGACAGAGACAGTGCGCGAGCAGGGGAGGGGCAGAGTGAGAGAGATGGAGACAGAATCTGAAGCAGGCTCCAGGCTCTGAGCTGTCAGCACAGAGCCCAACTCGGGGCTCGAACTCACGGACCATGAGATCATGACCTGAGCCAAAGTCGGACGCTTATCCGACTGAGCCACCCAGGCGCCCCTAAAAATTTTACAGGTGTGTTCAGCTTACCTCCCTAGTTATGTTGCAAACTCTAGAGGTCGACTCTATGCTGTATACATCTTCTGAATCACTGCCAAGCCCTTAATTAATATTTGGATGAATAATCTTTGGATAAAATTGCTTAGTTTCCACTATTTTTTTCCAGGGATTATTATTTTTTTTATGATACTGAGTTTTATTATCTACTGACAGCATGTGTTTTCATTTACTTGTGCTGTGTTGTTTTAAATATTTTCAAATATTTATTTATTTATTTTGAGAGAGAGAGCGAGTGCAAGCAGGGGAGGGGCAGAGAGAGAGAGAGAGAGAGAATCCCAAGCAGGCTCCATGCTGTCTGTGCAGAGCCTGACGCAGGGTTTGATTTCACGACCCTGGGATCATGAGTCCCGAGCTGAAATCAAGAGTCCGACGCTTAACCGATTGAGCCCCCCAGTCGCCCCTACTTGTGTCTTGTTTTATAGCCTTTATAGAATTGTGTACTTTGATTGGAAGTCTGCATGTTTCTTTTTAAAAAATTTTAACTCCCGTATACTGAACATACAGCATTGCCAGTGTCATTTCTGTACATTCCTCAGTGCTCATCGTGATAAGTGCACTCTTAATCCCCTTCACCCACTTCCCCCATTCCCCTACCCACCTCTCCTCTGGTAGTCATCATCAGAGATTATTTGAAAAACAAATTTTCCTGGCATATTAGATCTTGAATGTTTTTAAATGTTTATTTTTGAGAGAGAGAGCTCAAGCGGGGGAGGGACCCAGGGAGAGGGGACAGAGGATCCCAAGTGAGCTCTGCAGTGACAGCAGAGAACCCATGCGGGGCTCAAGCCCACCAGCTGCGAGATCATGACCTGAGCTGAAGTCGGATGCTTAACTGACTGGGTCACCCAGGCGCCCCTGGCATATTCGATCTTTATATGCTTGCATGTCAATTACCTGATTTCACGATGACACTGGGCAGATGAGAACATGTTATTATACTCCCTTTACAGATGACTAATATGAATATCTGAGAATTTAAGTGATACCGTACTTTTTAGTACTTTGAACCCAGGCCTTCTGACTCCAACACTGAGCAATTGCCCACTTCATACGAAGTGTGTGGTCAATCTAGATTGGACCGAGGAGCTGCCAGTCATTTGCTTTACACATTTTCCTCGTTTCCTGTTGGAGATGCTGGTTTAGAGAGTTGAGGCGGGCACGTTCCGGAGGGGGTAGAAATCAGGATTTCAATGAGAAAGGAGTGCAGATAGAGTTGGACCATGTCATCTGAACCCTCTTGGACCCCGGGTCAAAGCCAAACTGACCACGGGACGGTGGCAAGCATTTTCTTTCCTCTTGGACACTCCTGCAGAAGAGTTGATCCTTAATAGTATAGCCACACTGGGGATAATTTTTTTTTAATGACTTAAAACGTAAAAAACAAAGGAAAAAAATAAACAAGAAAATAAACACGATTTTTTTTTTTTTTTTTTAAATTTTTTTTTCAACGTTTATTTATTTTTGGGACAGAGAGAGACAGAGCATGAACGGGGGAGGGGCAGAGAGAGAGGGAGACACAGAATCGGAAACAGGCTCCAGGCCCTGAGCCATCAGCCCAGAGCCTGACGCGGGGCTCGAACTCACGGACCGCGAGATCGTGACCTGGCCGAAGTCGGACGCTTAACCGACTGCGCCACCCAGGCGCCCCAAACACGATTTTATTAATGATTTCAAATGCTTGTTGGGGAGGAAGGTTATTTCCCTAATATGTTTGAAAAAATGCTCTGAAACGCGAACCTTTATTGTGCAGATACTGCACTGAAATAAGGTCACATTCAGTCGCGGTTTCCTATGTCCAACAAAGATGGACACCAGTGTTTCTTTTTATTTTCCAATTTGGAATATCCTGGAGTGACGATTAGGGACATGTCCTTACTGTCATGACCTTGCACTTTGATTGCAGCATGGTCCTGGCCTCCAGGCTATCACGGTTCTTTTCCGAGAGTTGGTTTTCTTTGCCGGTAGAGTCAGAAACTCTAGCGAATGTGAGGGGACGGCAGGTATTTGAGGCAAGTTGCATCAACGAGCTCTTTTCAGAGCAGAAGGCAGGGCATGAAAAGTCACCTCCTCAGAGGAAGTGATGGAGGACGGGGGGTGGGGGGGGGGGGGCAGAGATCTGCGGAGATGAGGAGAGGAGGGGTTCCTGGAACCCAGAGAGAGAATTGTGTGGAAAAGGCTGTGTGATCTGAACGTGGGACTTCCTTCTTAAGAATCAGTCAGGACTCCGCAGGGAAGGAGGCCAGGGGCACACTGACCCTGTCTGTCCCCACCTCCCTCCCATTCCATGCAAAAGTTTCCATTGACCAGACTCAACCAGAAGCCAGAAAGCCTACTTTTTTAAATGTTTATTTTTATTTTTGAGAGAGACAGAGAGAGCATGAGTGGGGGAAGGGCAGAGGGGGCGGGCACAGAATTGGAAGCAGGCTCCAGGCTCTGAGCTGTCAGCACAGAGCCTGAGTGGGGCTTGAACTCACGAACCACGAGATCATGACTGGAGCCGAAGTCAACACTTAACCGACTGAGCCACCCAGGCGCCCCCAGAAAGCCTATTGATGCCATCTGTATTAAGTCAGCCTCCCCGGACACAGGGCAGGGTGGAGAGAGTGAAGAGTAGATGGAGAGAAGGTAGGGGAGGGGTAGGAAGGGAGGGCAATTGGAAGAGAGCCTGCAGAACATTATTGAGTCTTCGTCACAGACGAGCATTTCCTCCCTGGATGACGGGGCACAAGACAGATTGCTCAGCCATGTCCCAATCTGTTTGGATGCTTTTCCTGGGTACGCAGGGGGGTTCCCCGTTTGCAACTTGTCCTGGGAGAACGGCTCTGCCTTAGAGTTAGGGGAAGAAAAGAATGTGCTAAATACCGAAATCTCTGCCCTGTAGGTCTCCGTGGTTTCTATGGAGTCCTTCCAGGGGTCACGAACCGGGGAGAACAAGCAATGAAAGTGATGTCCGTCTTGTGGTCTCATGAAGGGCTCCATCGCGGGGCGCCTGGGTGGCGCAGTCGGTTAAGCGTCCGACTTCAGCCAGGTCACGATCTCGCGGTCCGTGAGTTCGAGCCCCGCGTCGGGCTCTGGGCTGATGGCTCAGAGCCTGGAGCCTGTTTCCGATTCTGTGTCTCCCTCTCTCTCTGCCCCTCCCCCGTTCATGCTCTGTCTCTCTCTGTCCCAAAAATAAATAAAACGATGAAGGGCTCCATCGCTTCCTTGCCCCTGGAGGTATCCTTCCATGTAAAGAACCCACCACGCCTTGGCTCCGCCTTGCTTGCATGCCCCTTCTGCGTCTCTTTTTTTTTTTTTTTTTTTTTAATTTTTTTTTCAACGTTTATTTATTTTTGGGACAGAGAGAGACAGAGCATGAACGGGGGAGGGGCAGAGAGAGAGGGAGACACAGAATCGGAAACAGGCTCCAGGCTCTGAGCCATCAGCCCAGAGCCCGACGCGGGGCTCGAACTCACGGACCGCGAGATCGTGACCTGGCTGAAGTCGGACGCTTAACCGACTGCGCCACCCAGGCGCCCCTCCTTCTGCGTCTCTTTGTATCGCTCTCAGTCCCTGTTTTCTCCCCCTGTGTCTTCCTCCCATGCTGTCCCCTGGAGAGCAACATTAGCGTGCTCCACGGCGCCTCCTGTTGGGCACCCAGACACTGCAGCTCATCCCGCGCGGGCTAGGTCGCTTCCGGTCTGCAAGGCATTTGCTCTTTGTTGTTTCGGACAAAATGGCTGCTATCTCCTGCTTTTGGAGGTGGAGCGGGACTCAGCAGGTTCCCGCCACAGGGGAGAGAAATCCTTGGCGCACGGTGATTTAGTTCTGGTTACCCGTGGTAGGTCGGAGACGGACCAGCTGTCAGACTTTGCAACAAAATGTCCCCCCTTTGCCCCATTCCCCCTGGAGGCAGCGTTTTCTCCTCAGCCCTTGCTCGCCTCCTTTCCCTCACACTGGGGTCTGAGGTGAAGCATTTAGAGCAGGGAAGACAAATGCCTGCTATGCTGTCGCCACTGCCTGTGCTATGCGTATGGCGTCCTTGCTAAGCTGAGCAGACACAGGTTGTTGCCCCTTTAGTATCCACTCCGAACGTCTGCATCTTATCAGCCCTACCTGTGGTTCTGGGAGAGCTAACCCAGCTCACTGCTTCAGGCGTGTAGTATGTGACCTAGATTAAATTTAGCATTCTTTATTGTATCCCATTGGTGCACAGTGGGTATGTGAGCTAAGCTAGTTCAAGCTAGTGGATCTGGGGACTACAGAAAGAGACGCGGGGATAAGGAGGATACGGGTTTAACCTGCTGGAAGCATGTCGTCCCAGGACTTCCGGCAGCCATCTTGGGGTCACAAAGGGAGCCACGATCGGGGTGAAGCTGGCCCTAGTGGAAGGCAGAATTGAAACGGAAAAAGACTGGCGACGTGGTGCGGTTGTTGCTGGATCAGTTTCACCTGGAGCTAGCACTGCCTGTTCGTCCGAAACAATACATTTTCCATATTGATGAAGCTAGTTGGCTCAAGTTTTCTTTTACTTGCAACTAAGCATAGCGATATGCTTATTAATCATGGTGCCTTTTTTTTTTTTTTTTGCCGGAGAGAGACCCTCGGTCTCCTTCGAAATACAGCAATCCAAGGGGCTTCCATTCATTTAATTATGGTTGGCAAGTGAGAGACCTAAATCAGTAGCTCTCAAAATGTTTGACTCTTGCCTTGTTGTGGGAACTAAGAGAAACCTTCCCCAGAAGAAGAACTCTTGCGGCAAGGGAACATTACTGTACAAGCCCATTTGGGGGGCATTATATGTAAATCTGTTTTACAATAGCACAACGGAAGATATATCTTTAGTTTTTCTCTTTCAAAATATCCTTATGTTTTGTTATTACCACTACGCTGGCCTCATGAGTAGAGAGTGTCCTTTCATGTTTTTCTCTGAAATATTTCTCTGAAGTGGTTTTTTTTTTGTTTTTTTTTTTTTATGAAATTTATTGACAAATTGGTTTCCATACAACACCCAGTGCTCATCCCAAAAGGTGCCCTCCTCAATACCCATCACCCACCCTCCCCTCCCTCCCACCCCCCATCAACCCTCAGTTTGTTCTCAGTTTTTTTTTTTTAAATTTTTTCTTTTTTCAACGTTTATTTATTTTTGGGACAGAGAGAGACAGAGCATGAACGGGGGAGGGGCAGAGAGAGAAGGAGACACAGAATCGGAAACAGGCTCCAGGCTCTGAGCCATCAGCCCAGAGCCCGACGCGGGGCTCGAACTCACGGACCGCGAGATCGTGACCTGGCTGAAGTCAGATGCTCAACCGACTGCGCCACCCAGGCGCCCCTGTTCTCAGTTTTTAACAGTCTCTTATGCTTTGGCTCTCTCCCACTCTAACCTCTTTTTTTTTTTTTTTTCCTTCCCCTCCCCCATGGGTTCCTGTTAAGTTTCTCAGGATCCACATAAGAGTGAAACCATATGGTATCTGTCTTTCTCTGTATGGCTTATTTCACTTAGCATTACACTCTCCAGTTCCATCCACGTTGCTACAAAGGGCCATATTTCATTTTTTTCTCATTGCCACATAGTACTCCATTGTGTATATATACCACAATTTCTTTATCCATTCATCAGTTGATGGACATTTAGGCTCTTTCCATAATTTGGCTATTGTTGAGAGTGCTGCTATGAACATTGGGGTACAAGTGCCCCTATGCATCAGTACTCCTGTATCCCTTGGATAAATTCCTAGCAGTGCTATTGCTGGGTCATAGGGTAGGTCTATTTTTAATTTTCTGAGGAACCTCCACACTGCTTTCCAGAGCGGCTGCACCAATTTGCATTCCCACCAACAGTGCAAGAGGGTTCCCGTTTCTCCACATCCTCTCCAGCATCTATAGTCTCCTGATTTGTTCATTTTGGCCACTCTGACTGGCGTGAGGTGATACCTGAGTGTGGTTTTGATTTGTATTTCCCTGATAAGGAGCAACGCTGAACATCTTTTCATGTGCCTGTTGGCCATCTGGATGTCTTCTTTAGAGAAGTGTCTATTCATGTTTTCTGCCCATTTCTTCACTGGGTTATTTGTTTTTCGGGTGTGGAGTTTGGTGAGCTCTTTATAGATTTTAGATACTAGCCCTTTGTCCGATATGTCATTTGCAAATATCTTTTCCCATTCCGTTGGTTGCCTTTTAGTTTTGTTGGTTGTTTCCTTTGCTGTGCAGCAGCTTTTTATCTTCATAAGGTCCCAGTAATTCACTTTTGCTTTTAATTCCCTTGCCTTTGGGGATGTGTCGAGTAAGAGATTGCTACGGCTGAGGTCAGAGAGATCTTTTCCTGCTTTCTCCTCTAAGGTTTTGATGGTTTCCTGTCTCACATTTAGGTCCTTTATCCATTTTGAGTTTATTTTTGTAAATGGTGTGAGAAAGTGGTCTAGTTTCAACCTTCTGCATGTTGCTGTCCAGTTCTCCCAGCACCATTTGTTAAAGAGGCTGTCTTTTTTCCATTGGATGTTCTTTCCTGCTTTGTCAAAGATGAGTTGGCCATACGTTGTGGGTCTAGTTCTGGGGTTTCTATTCTATTCCATTGGTCTGTGTGTCTGTTTTTGTGCCAATACCATGCTGTCTTGATGATGACAGCTTTGTAGTAGAGGCTAAAGTCTGGGATTGTGATGCCTCCTGCTTTGGTCTTCTTCTTCAAAATTCCTTTGGCTATTCGGGGCCTTTTGTGGTTCCATATGAATTTTAGGATTGCTTGTTTTAATTTCGAGAAGAATGCTGGTGCAATTTTGATTGGGATTGCATTGAATGTGTAGATAGCTTTGGGTAGTATTGACATTTTGACAATATTTATTTTTCCAATCCATGAGCAGGGAATGTCTTTCCATTTCTTTAAGTCTTCTTCAATTACCTTCATAAGCTTTCTATAGTTTTCAGCATACAGATCCTTTACATCTTTGGTTAGATTTATTCCTAGGTATTTTATGCTTCTTGGTGCAATTGTGAATGGGATCATTTTCTTTATTTGTCTTTCTGTTGCTTCATTGTTAGTGTATAAGAATGCAACTGATTTCTGGACATTGATTTTGTATCCTGCAACTTTGCTGAATTCATGTATCAGTTCTAGCAGACTTTTGGTGGAGTCTATCGGATTTTCCATGTATAATATCATGTCATCTGCAAAAAGCGAAAGCTTGACTTCATCTTTGCCAATTTTGATGCCTTTGATTTCCTTTTGTTGTCTGATTGCTGATGCTAGAACTTCCAGCACTATGTTAAACAACAGCGGTGAGAGTGGGCATCCCTGTCGTGTTCCTGATCTCAGGGAAAAAGCTCTCAGTTTTTCCCCGTTGAGGATGATGTTAGCTGTGGGCTTTTCATAAATGGCTTTTATGATCTTTAAGTATGTTCCTTCTATCCCGACTTTCTCAAGGGTTTTTATTAAGAAAGGGTGCTGGATTTTGTCAAAGGCCTTTTCTGCATCGATTGACAGGATCATATGGTTCTTCTCTTTTTTTTTGTTAATGTGATGTATCACGTTGATTGATTTGCGAATGTTGAACCAGCCCTGCATCCCAGGAATGAATCCCACTTGATCATGGTGAATCATTCTTTTTATATGCTGTTGAATTCGATTTGCTAGTATCTTATTGAGAATTTTTGCATCCATATTCATCAGGGATATTGGCCTGTAGTTCTCTTTTTTTACTGGGTCTCTGTCTGGTTTAGGAATCAAAGTAATACTGGCTTCATAGAATGAGTCTGGAAGTTTTCCTTCCCTTTCTATTTCTTGGAATAGCTTGAGAAGGATAGGTATTATCTCTGCTTTAAACGTCTGGTAGAACTCCCCTGGGAAGCCATCTGGTCCTGGACTCTTATTTGTTGGGAGATTTTTGATAACCGATTCAATTTCTTCGCTGGTTATGGGTCTGTTCAAGCTTTCTATTTCCTCCTGATTGAGTTTTGGAAGAGTGTGGGTGTTCAGGAATGTGTCCATTTCTTCCAGGTTGTCCAATTTGTTGGCATATAATTTTTCATAGTATTCCCTGATAATTGTTTGTATCTCTGAGGGATTGGTTGTAATCATTCCATTTTCATTCATGATTTTATCTATTTGGGTCATCTCCCTTTTCTTTTTGAGAAGCCTGGCTAGAGGTTTGTCAATTTTGTTTATTTTTTCAAAAAACCAACTCTTGGTTTCGTTGATCTGCTCTACAGTTTTTTTAGATTCTATATTGTTTATTTCTGCTCTGATCTTTATTATTTCTCTTCTTCTGCTGGGTTTATGCTGCCTTTTCTGTTCTGCTTCTATTTCCTTTAGGTGTGCTGTTAGATTTTGTATTTGGGATTTTTCTTGTTTCTTGAGATAGGCCTGGATTGCAATGTATTTTCCTCTCAGGACTGCCTTCGCTGCGTCCCAAAGCGTTTGGATTGTTGTATTTTCATTTTCGTTTGTTTCCATATATTTTTTGATTTCTTCTCTAATTGCCTGGTTGACCCACTCATTCGTTAGTAGGGTGTTCTTTAACCTCCACGCTTTTGGAGGTTTTCCAGACTTTTTCCTGTGGTTGATTTCAAGCTTCATAGCATTGTGGTCTGAAAGTATGCATGGTATAATTTCAATTCTTGTAAACTTATGAAGGGCTGTTTTGTGACCCAGTATGTGATCTATCTTGGAGAATGTTCCATGTGCACTCGAGAAGAAAGTATATTCTGTTGCTTTGGGATGCAGAGTTCTAAATATATCTGTCAAGTCCATCTGATCCAATGTCTCATTCAGGGCCCTTGTTTCTTTATTGACTGTGTGTCTAGATGATCTATCCATTTCTGTAAGTGGGGTGTTAAAGTCCCCTGCAATTACCACATTCTTATCAATAAGGTTGCTTCTGTTTATGAGTAATTGTTTTATATACTTGGGGGCTCCGGTATTCGGCGCATAGACATTTATAATTGTTAGCTCTTCCTGATGGATAGACCCTGTAACTATTATATAATGTCCTTCTTCATCGCTTGTTACAGCCTTTAATTTAAAGTCTAGTTTGTCTGATATAAGTATGGCTACTCCAGCTTTCTTTTGGCTTCCAGTAGCATGATAAATAGTTCTCCATCCCCTCACTCTGAATCTAAAGGTGTCCTCAGGTCTAAAATGAGTCTCTTGTAGACAGCAAATAGATGGGTCTTGTTTTTTTTATCCATTCTGATACCCTATGTCTTTTGGTTGGCGCATTTAATCCGTTTACATTCAGTGTTATTATAGAAAGATACGGGTTTAGAGTCATTGTGCTGTCTGTACGTTTTATGCTTGTAGTGATGTCTCTGGTACTTTGTCTCACAGGGTCCCCCTTAGGATCTCTTGTAGGGCTGGTTTAGTGGTGACAAATTCCTTCAGTTTTTGTTTGTTTGGGAAGACCTTTATCTCTCCTTCTATTCTAAATGACAGACTTGCTGGATAAAGGATTCTCGGCTGCATATTTTTGCTGTCTAGCACCCTGAAAATCTCGTGCCAATTCTTTCTGGCCTGCCAAGTTTCAAAAGAGAGATCAATCACGAGTCTTATAGGTCTCCCTTTATATGTGAGGGCACGTTTACCCCTTGCTGCTTTCAGAATTTTCTCTTTATCCTTGTATTTTGCCAGTTTCACTATGATATGTCGTGCAGAAGATCGATTCAAGTTACGTCTGAAGGGAGTTCTCTGTGCCTCTTGGATTTCAATGCCTTTTTCCTTCCCCAGTTCAGGGAAGTTCTCAGCTATTATTTCTTCAAGTACCCCTTCAGCACCTTTCCCTCTCTCTTCCTCCTCTGGAATACCAATTATGCGTATATTATTTCTTTTTAGTGTATCACTTAGTTCTCTAATTTTCCCCTCATACTCCTGGATTTTTTTATCTCTCTTTTTCTCAGCTTCCTCTTTTTCCATAACTTTATCTTCTAGTTCACCTATTCTCTCCTCTGCCTCTTCCATCCGAGCTGTGGTGGTTTGCATTTTGTTTTGCATTTCCTTTAAAGCGTTTTTCAGCTCCTCGTGACTGTTCCTTAGTCCCTTGATCTCTGTAGCAAGAGATTCTCTGCTGTCCTGTATACTGTTTTTCCAGCCAGCGATTAATTTTATGACTATTATTCTAAATTCACTTTCTGTTATATTATTTAAATCCTTTTTGATCAGCTCATTAGCTGTTGTTATTTCCTGGAGATTCTTCTGAGGGGAATTCTTCCGCTTGGTCATTTTGGATAGTCCCTGGTGTTGTGAGGACCTGCAGGGCACTTCCCCTGTGCTGTGGTGTATAACTGGAGTTGGTGGGCGGGGGCCGCAGTCAGTCCTGATGTCTGCCCCCAGCCCACCGCTGGGGCCACAGTCAGACTGGTGTGTGCCTTCTCTTCCCCTCTCCTAGGGGTGGGATTCACTGTGGGGTGGCGTGGCCCGTCTGGGCTACTTGCACACTGCCAGGCTTGTGATGCTGGGGATCTGGCGTATTAGCTGGGGTGGGAAGGCAAGGTGCACGGCGGGAGGGGGGGCAGGCTTAGCTCGCTTCTCCTTAGGTGATCCACTTCAGGAGGGGCCCTGTGGCAGCCGGAGGGAGTCAGATCCGCTGCCGGAGGTTTGGCTCCGCAGAAGCACAGAGTTGGGTGTTTGCGCGGAGCGAGCAATTTCTCTGGCCGGAACCGGTTCCCTTTGGGATTTTGGCTGGGGGATGGGCGGGGGAGATGGCGCTGGCGAGCGCCTTTGTTCCCCGCCAAACTGAGCTCTGTCGTCCGGGGGCTCCGCAGCTCACCCTCCCTTTGTCCTCCAGCCTTCCCGCTTTCCGAGCAGAGCTGTTAACTTATGACCTCCCAGACGCTAAGTCGCGCTTGCTGTCGGAACACAGTCCGTCAGGCCCCTCCGCTTTTGCAAGCCGGACTCGGGGGCTCTGCTTGGCCGGCGAGCCGCCCCTCCGCCCCGGCTCCCTCCCGCCAGTCCGTGGAGCGCGCACCGCCTCGCCGCCCTTCCTACCCTCTTCCGTGGGCCTCTCGTCTGCACTTGGGTCCGGTGACTCCGTTCTGCTAATCCTCTGGCGGTTTTCTGGGTTATTTAGGCAGGTGTAGGTGGAATCTAAGTGATCAGCAGGACGCGCGGTGAGCCCAGCGTCCTCCTACGCCGCCATCTTCCTGCGCCCAAAACTCTCTGAAGTGTTTTTAATAAGATTTATGTTATTTCTTTTTGAATGTTTGGATGGATTCATTAGTGAAGACTTCTGGGCCTAGGTTTTTTTGAGGGAGGATTTTAAACTATAGATTCATTTTAAAAGTTGAGGTGTGGGGTGCCTGGGTGGCTCAGTGGGTTCAGCCTCTGACTCTTGATCGGGTTATGATCTCATGGTTTGTGAGACTGAGCTTGCGTCTGGCTCTGTGCGACAGTGTGGACAGAGCCTGCTTGGCGTTTTCTCTCTCCCCCTTCCCTTCTCATGTGTGTACATATATACACTCTCTCGCAAAAGAAATAAACTTAAAAAAAAGTTGATGTGTGACTAAATTTCTTTTTTTTCCCTTGTGTAAGTTCTTATGAGTTGGACTTTTAAAGGAGTTTATCTAAATTCTTATCTTTTTGGTGTGAAGTTGTTTGTAATATCTCATTATTAACTATATTTAATGCATTAATCTTTGCTTTTAAATTACTTCCTTAATTATTCTTTCTTTTTCTAGTTTTAACTGATTGTTATTCTTTTATTTTTTATGGATAGAGATATTTAGAGCTTTGTATTTCCTCTGATCCCTCCTTGAAATGGATCCCTACTTTGATATCTAATGTTTTCATAATCCTCACTTCTCAGAGATTCTTTTTCATTTTTTGGGGTTGGGAGGGGAAGAGGGAGAGAGAGAATCTTAAGCACACCCAGCACAAAGCCTGACTTTGCCCTCTGTTCCACGACTCTGGGATCCTGACCTGAGCCGAAATCAAGAGGAGACACTCCACTGACTAAGCCATGCAAGTGCCCATTTTCCAGAAATTTTGTAATTGCTGTTCATATTTTTCTCATTGGCCAAGAATTGTTTACTAGAGGATCTTTTAATTTTCAGATTGCAAGGCCTTTTTTTTTTGTGGGCATGAATTTTACTGTCTACCTTGTTTGGCATTGTGACCAGAGAGTGCTGTTGGAATATTTCTGCTGTGTGGGCCCTACTGATTTTTACTTGAGCTGAAGTAGATGATCAACTTTTATTTCATGTGCATATGAGATGAGATATATTCTTTGTTGCCAAAATAAAGTGTCCAGTATATGTCTACGAGGTCCACCTTATGCTGTTCACATATTTTATAACCTTACCATTTTGATCTATTTGGCTTGTAGAGTGTTTCTACTTATTTCTCTTTGCAGAAATGAGTTGCATAATGTTTATTTTATGTCGGTGCTTGCTAGGTTACTGGGTGCCCAGATATTCAAACTTTTAAATTTTCATTGTTGAATGTGGTTTTTGACATTATAAATACCATTTTAACATGATTAAACATTAACATTATATCAGAGATTATGAAACATTTTGAGGGGCGCTTGGGTGGTTCAGTCGGTGAAACATCTGACTCTTGATTTTGGCTCAGGTCATGATCTCACAGTTTGTGGGATTGAGCCTTTAGTTGAGCTCTGTGCTGAGTGGGGAGCCTGCTTAAGATTCTCTCTCTCTCTCTCTCTCTCTCTCTCTCTCTCCCTCTGCCCCTCCCCTGCTGGCACTGTGTTTTTCTCTGTCTCAAAACAAATTTTTTTATAGTGTTAGAAAAAAAAGCATTCTTTGTCTCATTGAATCCATTTTGTCTTGAAGCCTACCTTGTCTGCTACCAGAATTGTGACCTCTGCTCTCTTTTGCCTGGTAAAATTTCTGGCCACCCCTTGGGGCACCTGTGTGGCTCAGTCGGTTGAGCGTCTGACTTCAGCTCAGGTCATGATCTCATGGCCGGTGAGTTTGAGCCCCGCATTGGGCCCTGGGCTGACAGCTCAGAGCCTGTACCGTGCTTCGGATTCGGTGTCTCCCTCTCTCTGCCCCTCCCCAACTTGTGCTCTGTCTCTGTCTCTCAAAAAAGAAATAAATGTAAAAAGAAGATGAGCTTCAACTAATCCAGAACCGACTGGGCAGACTTCTCAAAAGGACTGGCCGTGGGCATTCTGCATATTCAACTGTAGAGGTGGGAATAAAACAAGAATGAGTCATGGGCTCAGTCACAACGTGTAAATCCTAGATGTTCTGACAATGTCGAAGGAAGGCAAATAAAAAGTAGGAGAAGGGAGAAAGGAGAATAAGATCATTAAGTGTTGTGCAGGCAATAGGTAGGGGTCAAATTTCGCCCCTTAAAACTGACACATATTAAAAATTAAATAAAAATAAAAGGAATTTAAGGACACTATAAAATGTATTCATATAAAACCACTAGAATAAAAATTAAAACTTTGCTAAAACCAAAATAAATTTTTTTAAAAAAAATCATAGAGGGTAAACAAATAGAGACACACAGGGGTACCTGCATGGTTCAGTCAATTAAGTGCCTGACTCTTGGGTTAGGGTCAGGTCATGATCTCACGGTTCATAGGATCAAGCCCCACGTCAGGCTCTATGGAGGTTGCTGGGGATTCTCTCTCTCTCTCTCTCTCTCTCTCTCTCCCTCTTTCTCTCTTTCTCTCTCTCTCAAAGTAAATAAAGTTAAAAATAAATACTAAAAACACAAATAGACACAGTAAATGTAGAATAGTACACATGATAATCACAGCAAATACATCAAGGCAGAATTGTGACCAAACATTATTGTCATATCAATAAATGTGAATGGGCTTAAATTACCTACTAATGGAAAAACAATTTTTAAATTGGCATAGAAAACAAACCCTAACTCTGTACTATACACGAGAGATACACTTAACAAGCAATAATTGAAAAAGACTCAGAATAAAGGGGTGGTCAGAAATTTTTTTTTAATTTTTTTAATTTAATGTTACTTCTTTTGAGAGAGAGAGACAGAGCACAAGCAAGGGAGGGGCAGAGAGGCAGCACAGAGCCTGACGTGGGGCTTGCACTCACGAACCGTGAGATCATGACCTTCACCGAGGTCTGCCGCTTAACTGACTGAGCCACCCAGGTGCCCCGGTTGAAGCTCATCTTCTACGACATTCCTTAGAGCAGGGACGTGTGTGGAGTAGTCCCTTGGTTCTGGCACATTGAAACCCTTTTCCTGTGGCCTTGAAAAAAGCGCTGGGGTTTGGATATAATGTCCTTGGTTTACATTTATTTGAAGTTTCCTAAAAATAGTGTCCTTCTGTTGTCTTGTTTTGTAAGTTGTTTTCCTGAAGTTTGAAGCCAATCTAAATTTTTTTTTTTTTTTTTTTTTTTGCCTTGAAAGTTATGTCCTTTTTTTGGCAGGAGGCTCCTTCCGGTCGAATGTTTTATGAATATGTGTCTCACAGTTGATAATTCTGGGTCAATTTTCCTTGTATCTGGTGGGCCCTTTCAAGTGTAGACTCTGGTCTTTTTTTTTTTTTTTTAGTGTATGGAAAGAGTTGTTGGCTTATTATGTCAAATATTAGTTTTCTTGTCCTTTATAAATTTCTTTTTCTGAAAATCAATAAATAAATGTTCAACCTCCTTTTCAGTGATTTTCTCTTGCCTATTTATACTTCTTCCATATCCCATTTATTAAAAAATTTTTTTTTAATGCTTATTTATTTTGGAGAGAGGCAGAGACAGAATGCGAGTGGGTTGGGGCAGAGAGAGAGGGAGACACAGAATCCGAAGCAGACTCCAGGCTCCAAGCCATCAGCACAGAGTCCGATGCGGGGGCTCGAACTCACAGAGCTGTGAGATCATGACCTGAGCCGAAGTCAGACGTTCAACCCGACTGAGCCACCCAGGCACCCCATATCCCATTTTCATCCTACAGTTGCTTTTGGTCTTTTCTTCAGGGCTTTTTATAAAGTATTCATTCAAAACTATCTTCTCTTAAGTATCATGTAATTGGTCTCCCTTTCTGATATGGTTTGTTTTTCTTTCCTTCTATTTCTTTTCTGAGTTCGTTATCCACACAGAGTGGTTTGGATACAGAAATCATGGGTGTTGTGGAATCTTCAACTCTATTCTAATTCCATGCCTTTTATAAGGCAGTGAAGCCCTCAACGGAAGGTTTTTAATTTGCTGGGTGTGATGGATGATTTCTTCCAATAATAGTATCTATTTTATAGTGTTGTTGTAACATTAAGTGAGTTAGTAATTGTAAAGTGTTTAGGACAGATGTCGGGCCCAACTTTTTCAGTAAAGTGCCAGATCGTAAAATATTGTCAGACTTTGTGGGCCATATGGTTTCTGTCACAACTATTTTAGTATGAAAAGCAGCCATAAACATTATGTAAATAAATGTGTGTGTATCTGGAAACTTCGGTTTTCCACTTCTTATGTGTCTCCTTTACTGCTCACACACAACACTTCACTCTGATACTTGTGGTCACCAAATTGTGTGGGTTTTTCCCCCTACATGAAGCGCTTCTCAGTGACAGCAGCTGGGTTGTCCTACAATTAATTCCGTTCTGGCACTGTCTATCGGAGTAGCGTCATATCCCACAGAGCAGGAACTCAGCCCCACAGGGCTGGCCCCCTTCACTTCAGGGGCCCCTGGCAAGTTCTGGTTGTCCCCCGTGTTTCTGACACCCCCTCCTCAGCTTTGATCAATTTGCTAGAGGGGTCATAGGACTCAGGAAAGTGTTAACTCCGTGTTTACCAGTCTATTATAAAAAATATGATAAAGAACACAGGTGAGGGACGCCTGGGTGGCTCAGTCGGTGAAGCGTCCGACTTCAGGTCAGGCCATGATCTCACGGGCTGTGAGTTTGAGCCCCGCGTCGGGCTCCTGGCTGACAGTGCAGAGCCTGCTTGGGATTCTCTCTCTTCCTCTCCCTCTGCCCCTTTCCCACTCTCTCTCTCTCTCTCTCAAACTTAAAAAAAAAAAAACAAAAAAGAACACAGGTGAACATTCAGGTGGACGAGATGCGTAGGGCAGGGTATGTGGGACGGGGTGCAGGGCCTCTGCACCCTTTCCGGCACACCATTCTCCCCACACCTCCACCTGTTCACCAGCTTGGAAGCTTCTAAAATCCATGCAACAGGGATTTTAATGGAGGCTTGCTCACCTGGGCATGATCAGTCATTGACTCCATTTCCAGCCTTTCTCCCCTCTCCAGAGAAGTGGGACATGGTGGGAGGAGAGGGCCTGAAAATTCCATGCTTCTACTCATGGCCTTGTCTTTCTGGTGACCCGCTCTGATCCAGGAGCCACCACGTTAGAACAAAAGATACTTCCAGTGCTCTTATCAGTTAGGAATTTATAAGGGTTTGGGGAGCCTGTGTCAGGGGCAGGGTCAAAGGTCAAATATCAGAAAAGGAGATGCTCTTAGTGTTCTTATCACTTAGGAAATTACAAGGTGTTTTAGGAACTCTGGGCCAGGAACTGGGGGTAGAGACCAATATACGTATTTTCCGTTATCTCATAACACGTGATTGCGTTCTAATAAAGCTTCGTTTATGAAAACAGGCAGTGGCTTGGATTTGGCCATAGTTTGCTGGCCCCCTGACTTAGAACAAAACTTGACACGTAGGAAGTGATATATAAGTATTTCTTTTCTTTTTTTTTAAGGTTATTTATTTATTTGAGAGATGGAGAGAGAAGGGGGGGAGGGCAGAGGGAAAGAGAGAGAATCCAAGCAGAGTCCACACTGCCAATGCAGAGCCCCGACGTGGGGCTCAAACCCACGGACTGTGAGATCATGACCTGAGCTGGAATCAATAGTCAGACGCTTAACTGGCTGAGCCCCCCAGGTGCCCCGATATATAAGTATCAATAAATAAAATGAACTAAATAAGTTCCATGTGAAAGGGTTACTTTTATTATTTATTTAAATGTTTGTTTATTTCTGAGACAGAGCATGAGAGGGGGAGGGGCAGAGAGAGAGGAGAGAGAGAGAGAGAGAGGAGGGAGACACAGAATCCGAAGCAGGCTCCAGGCTCTGAGCGGTCAGCACAGAGCCCGACACGGGGCTCAAACTCAAGGACTGCGAGATCATGACCTGAGCCGAAGTCGGAGGCTCAACTGACTGAGCCATCCAGGGGCGCCCCTAAAAGGGTTACTTTTAAAAGATGATTATGGAACACACTTGTGCCACAGCTTTGTACCTAAGGTAAATACAGTGAGGTCTGGATAAACATATACCTGCCTACGTTCAGATACCCTCACACTCATCTCACCTCACACACACACACACACGCACACACACACACACACACACACACACACACACAATTTGTCATACTATCGGCCATTGGCCCTGTTTAATTCATTTCTCATTGACTCTCCCTTGCCACCCGAACATGATGAATTATACTCCGTATGGCTCTTGCTCAGAGCACTTAGGGAATGCAAACTAGTTTTAGTGGACCCGAGCACATATCAAATCATTGCATAAAAATCACATAGCAGGGTGCCCTGGGTGGCTCAGTCAGTTGAGTGTCAGACTTAGGCTCAGGTCATGATCTTGCGGTTCATGAGTTTGAGCCCCGCATCAGGTTTTCTACTGTCAGCACCGAGCCTGCCTCAGATCCTCTGCTCCCTTCTCTCTCTGCCCCTTCCCTGCTTGCATGCACCTGCGCTCTCTCTCTCTCTCTCTCTCTCTGAAAAATAAACATTTAATAAAAAAAGTCACATAATATTGTGAAGGCAAGTATTCACGGTGTCCAAAGTTCTGCTTTGGATTGACTGCTTTGCTCCTTTTTCCCCCCTCATTAACAAAGATAACAGAGATTTGCTTGTATGTTTAATCTGCGTCATTTTTATAAATGTGTAGTTATCAAAATGTCTCAAGTATCTTCTGATAAATGATCATTTTGAGCTTCACGTTTGGATGATGAATTTTGAATTTTGGTTGGGTTCCCCCCTGAATTCTTCCAGAATCCTCTTTGGGATTATGTGTCCCTGTGCACGGTGGTGGGGCAAGCAGAAAAGAATGAGTAAGTCTCCAGTGCAGAGGCTCGCGGGCTGAGGAAGTACACGCCTGCCCACACCTGCACCATTCATTCCAGAAAAGGGTAGCGAATGAGATTCAAAAAGAAACACGGTGGGAGACTGGGGAGGAGAGCTTGCTTCCCTCATGTGTGCCGTGCACCGGGTTCTATATCCTATGCAGGTGGGAGCTTCATTAATTCTTTTGGGTGATGATCATGACAGTGACGATGAAGATACTGCTGGCGATGGCAACTAATTACATTTTCTCAGGTGGCTGAATCTCAAATCAGGAGAAGAGGCCGATCTGGGCCACATGATGAGTTTTGGCCACCTAGGGACTTGAACTTCTGAGTTACCAGAGATGTCGGCTGAGTTTAGAAGTCCCACCTGTCTAGGAAATATCTTTGCTTCCCTGGTTGCGATCTCAAGCAGGTTCTGACACAGCTAGAAAATCTGCTGACTGTAATCAGAGAGTCGACCAGCTGTTCTTAAAGCAAGCAGTCTGTTTATGTGGCCTCCTGGTCAAGTCAGACTCCGTGTTGAAGACAAGTAGTTCATTCTGCAAGAGCTGAGTTGCTTTTTTTTTTTTTCTTCTTCCGAATCCAAAAGCGAAATTAAAGCAATATAACGTTTTTGCCAGTTAGATTCTGTTTTCAAAAGATGAATCATCCTCATGTTTGGACTCAAAGACATCTAGTTAGGTGCAAGATGATTTGCAGACTAATTTTGTACAGGAATCACCTTTTGACAACAGATCAATATCAATATATGTGTTTGCTCTGGGGAGGAGGCAAACGCACGCATAATGCTATTCAGGAGAAAACTTGAGTTGCGAGCTACTTCTCGAATAGATTATTGCAGTGTTTTCGTGTGAGTCCAAAGGTCATATCCAATGACATTTAAAAAGCTAACAAACGGAATCTCCATTCATGTTTTGAGTAAGACTCAGTAATATTCAAAAGCAGTAAAAATTCTAAAAATTTTAACTTTCCCTTTAATTAATTTCAAATTGAGTGAGATTGCCATTTCAAGCCTGTTTGAAACTCTTTCCTTCCTGGATTTCTCCCCTCTCTATCTTTTTTGTTCTAGAGAAGGGAATCTAGGGGCAGAGAAGGAGAAGGAGTATCTGAAGAAGCAGAAACAGTGTTAAGGACACTAAATGACCTTGAGAAGCATGGGCCACTCACTGGTTTATTTAGCTTTGCTGGCAGCGGGGAGAATGCATGCTAGAATTTTTTTAATACCCAAGAATCATTTTCAGTAGAAGGATTTTTAGTGCAAGCTCTGGATATAAATGATTGGTGGAGGATTTTAGTTAACTTAAACAAATTTTTTTAAAGTATTTATTTTTGAGAGAGAGAGAGACAGAGCATGAGCAGGGAGGGGCAGAGAGAGAGGGAGACACAGAATCCCAAGCAGGCTCCAGGCTCCGAGCTGTCAGCCCAACGCGGGGCTCGAACTCACAAATTATGAGATCGTGACCTGAGCCGAAGTGGGACGCTTAACCGACTGAGCCACCCAGGCGCCCTGGATTTTAGTTAACTTTAGCTAAAAATGGAAGCAAACACAATTATTTCTATCCATTTTTATTATGAGAGAGTGAATACTGTTGGTCAATTAAAACATTGGAATTTGTTTATTGGAGGGTCAGGTATGAATGATAACACAGATTCGAAGAAAGGGATTATGCTCAAAGGGTTCTTAACTCTCTTACTCCTTTGCTCCTTTTTGTTTCAGAAGGCTGGGTGCAAATAAGGGATGAATGAAGGTTTGCAATGGTTCTTTTTCATGCTTCCTCTCATTTGTTCATTGTTTCCATAGATCTGCAAATTCTGTGAACTAGTTTGTATTTTTTATTATGCATGCAAAAACTTTACTGTATTAACTATTAACTACCATTTGTTTTAGTGTTTAAAAAAATTTTTTTTAATATTTATTCATTTTTGAGAAAGAGAGACAGAGCGTGAGGTGGGGAGGGGCAGAGAGAGGGAGACACAGAATCGGAAGCAGGCTCCAGGCTGCGAGCTGTCAGCACAGAGCCCAATGCGGGGCTCGAACTCACGGACCGCGAGATCATGACCTAAGCCGAAGTCAGACGCTCAACCGACTGAGCCACCCAGGTGCCCTTATTAGCTACCATTTTAAACTATTTCTTCACTGGTGTCTTGCATACCTCCTAGTTACCTTCTTGAGTGCCATTTGCTATACGTGGGAAGCTTTCTGAAGCTGACAAGCACTGTGACCTAACTATCCTCCATGTCTAACTAGCTTCAGACCTATGTTGTCAACTTCAGCCTCAGGGTGTCCTTGGAAGAGTATGAGACACCGCAGCGTTCTCCAAGCTGTCATAAAACGTGACTCGGTCATCCTGAAAGCATCCATGTTACAAACCCTTAAAGGGGTTGAAGATGAATATTGATCCACCCTCAGAATGATTGGAAATAGAACCAGCAGCAAAACTGGGGGCTTGTGGCTTTTATCTCTCACGTCCTTATAGCTGTGCCTACTTCCAGGGTCTAAAACTTGGAGGCTTGTGTTTGTGTCGTCCAAGTTGGCATTCCCCCGAGAATATGGGGTCTGGGGCGAGCGCCTGGCACTTAGTCAGAAGGTGGAGCTCACTCAGTGC
The DNA here is from genome assembly GCF_007474595.2 of Lynx canadensis. Classification (NCBI taxonomy): domain Eukaryota; kingdom Metazoa; phylum Chordata; class Mammalia; order Carnivora; family Felidae; genus Lynx; species Lynx canadensis. Next base: position 58,812,036 of record NC_044319.2, on the reverse strand, counting down.
ACCAGACTCCTCCTCTTTCTATGTTGTGATTCCACAGAGTCTTTTTGTGTATCTAGAAGCCCCCAGAAACTTCCTATGGGGATCAGTCAGTTGACATTTGCCCCAATGCCAAGGAGAAGTTGTCTATTACTTTTTCTCTTTCCTCTTACGAGATCATTCGGCCCAAATGGGTGAGTGGTGAAGCTCTGAAGATCAATGAGATTCCATGATGGCCCTTAGACTGGAGTGGCCACAAGCGGGGGCAGGGCGGGGGCGAGTGGTCTGCCATCTTACCCAATGTAGTTCTGGAGGTTCCAGATGGAGAGTGCTTTGCATTCTCCAAATCATCTTTCTGCTTCACTTACAGAAGTAATTGAGGTTGACTGGACTGCCACAAGTGATTGCCTTCCTGGCCTCTCATCTCCCTTAACTCTTCCCATCATCAAATTAATCCTAGTTCCCGAAGCACTGTTTAAATGGCAGGGAACATTTGGAACCTGGAGAAGAATGCCTGGGAAAAAGGTTGAAGCATGGAGAAAAGAATGAAAGAATTCAGAAAGCCGGGTCTCTCCGGGTCAGAGTCACTACATGACTCCTGAGCGAGGACGGCTGGATCTGGCCAAAGGAACTGAACAGATGCCAAGGGGAAGGGCAGGAGGAGACAGAGCCTTCAAGGACAGTTCCAGGACCAGACTGAGCCAGAACTGCAGCAGCCCCGGAGACACAAGTGCAGATGTTTGATGAGAAGCGTAAATCACTTAAAATTGTAAATTGATTTTTTTTTTTTCAACATTGTTTGGCTTTGGCGGCAGTGGTGGTCAGGAGGATATGTGTGAAACAGGATTATAAAGACCAGGGGCAACATTTTTTCAGAATGCCTTTCAAGGAACACTGATTCAGTGGGAAGTTAGCAGACAGTGAGAAAACAAAGTGATTCTTTATTCGAAGAATTTCAGGAAAATTCTGGCCTAAACAAAATTGAACACCTGAGTGCTTCTCCTTTAATATACTTTTATGCAACGTGAGTCTATGAGGTTGGTGCATGAGACACAGGATTTCCCCAACTTATCTGAGCGTAAAACTATTTATAATGGACAGTCGCACACAAGTAGTGTTCTGGGGAACAGATTTTGGGGAACGTTGGTCTAGCACACGTGATACTATCTGGGAATGCAGGCCACAGGGAGGCACAGTTCTAATTTCTGGATTTTTCAACCAGGGAAGAAGGGGTTAAAAAAGGGCACAAAAATGATTGTTTATCAACTTCAGGACTTTTCCCAAACCGGAGTCCAGCGTTGGTACTTAGAGCATGAAAGTTACAAGAAAAATGCAGTGATATGGTATGTGAAGGTGATACTCCACTATTCTCTGTGCATAAGAAAAGATGTTAAATTTTAAACCCAGCCTTTAGGGATTCTGTGAGGGTTAAGATTTTGGTCCACTTGTTGGAAGATTATTTATTAGTTGAGTTCTGTGAGATGTTTTCTCGGAGTGATGAGGATTGGGTGCATTTAGGGTAGAGTGGAGAGATCGAAAGAGTCCATGCAGGTGTAATAAACCCGGAGGGGCTGTTCATCTAGCCGAAAATACTGGTGGTCCATGTGTTGCTAAATGCAAGCTGAGGGGGCCCTGGAAGAGTTTCCTTATACCAGGAGAGTATAACTGACTGGGATGAATGAAGAGATAGGAGATATGGGTCAATTATTTTTGCATCTTGAGTTTTGAAGGTCATTGAACAATGCTTAGTTACTCATTTGTAATCTCTATGTTTCGCCCGGACTTGATTCTCTAACTGGAACTTCACCAAGCAGTTCCCTAATCTCATTTTTTTGCCAGTGCTTCGGACCCTAGGATGCCACTCATTCTGTTTGTGACTCAGTTTCTTTGTCTAGAACGGGCATAATAATTTAAACTGTTTTACTTCCCTCCTATAGTTAATTAAGTCATTAATTAATTCAACAAATATTTATAGAGACCCTACTTTGTACTGGGCATTTTTCTAGGCACGGGGGTGGGATAGGGGCACACCACTGAGCAAAACAGAGTTTCATATTCTTGTAGAATATAAATAAATAAGTAAGCCTATAATATAGGTTAAACAAGTAAACCTATACTATAGTATCATAGAATGATTAGCGTTACGAAGAAAAATAAAACAGCATAGATTAAACAGATAGGAAGGTCAGGAATGGCATCTTTGAAGATGTGACATTTGGGTGTAGACTTAAATGAATGTAGACTTAAACGTCTTGGAGAAGAAAAAACAACAGGTATACACGCCTGAGGTGTGAATGTGCTTGCCAGGGTAAGAAAACGTCGTAACAGCATCCACCATATTTCAGTGGTTTAATATAATAACAGCTGGTCTTTCATTTCCAGAAGAGTCTAGCAGGCATCAGTGGCTATGGGAGTGCTGTTCCACTTAGTCGGTCAGGAATCCAGGCTGAGGGAGGACTCTGCGGGTTTTAACGATGGCTCCCAAGGTTGCCACGGGACCATCTCCGCCCAGGGTGCAGAAAGTGGGTGCAGACAGAATTGCGTGAGTGGCTTCGGAGACCAGGTCTGGAGGGGGGCGTAATCACTCCCACCAATGTTCCCTTGGTCAGAGCTCGTACCTGTGGTCTCACTTACTCGGGAGTGCTGGGATTTGTAATCTGGCTGTGTGCCCTGGGAGAAGTGAAGAACCCGTGGTGTTAGTGAGCACGAACATTCTCGGCTGCATGTGAGTTACTTTCGGGAGGTCGGTTTGGTTGGAACACAGTGGATGGAGCGGTAGTTGTAAGAAGAAGTTGTTGAAAGGATCGAGGAAAAAGATAAAGCCTGGAGAAATAAGAAATAAGAAATACTGTTGTATTTCATTGAATTCTTGACTGTAAGCCACTGTATAGTGGTAATAGAGAAAATTTTCTTTGAATTAAGTAGTTATACTACCGTTTTTTTTTTTTTTAATCACTTAGAATTTACACTTCAAACTCACCAGAAGAATTCTTTTAGACTTATTCGGGCCTTTAAAAATTATAAAATTATACATCACTTTTGTGCATCCCATTAGAAAGGAAAATAAAAGCAAAATAAATTGGTCAACGTGTTCCCAAAGCCTATTCGCACTGAGAGCCTGATTTTTCTGAATCATTTTTCAGGTCTGTCATCAGTGTCCATGGTTTTCTATTCTCTGCTGTCCTCTGTGCCATCAAGAGCTTTCTTTAAAAATGTTCTTTGCAGTGTCTCTTCGGTCTTCCTCTGTGTTCTTCTACCATTTCTGCATGTTTTGGAGCAAGCACTTTTTTGATCTTACAAGAAAATGGCAACCAGAAATTATGTTGCTTCTTCAAGTGGTCTTTAAATGCTATATTGACTGAAATGTTTTGGGTTTACAGTTGTCCAAACAAGGTCCAGGAATAACAACCAAGTTCACGTGCATGCGGGCAATGGCAACTCTGTCATGATGACCAGGTGGCCAACGGTGGCTATGAGACACCGTTGATTATTAGATGAATGCTGATTTAGGGGCGCCCGGGTGGCTTAGTCAGTTGAGTGTCCGACTCTTGATTTTTGGCTCATGTCACGATTTCACGGTTACTGAGTTCGAGTCCCCCATGTGGCTTTGCGCTGACAGTGCTTGGGATTCTCTGACTCCCTCTCTCTGCCCCTCCCTGATTGCTCTCTCTCTCTCTCTCTCTCTCTTTCTCAGAATAAATAAACATTAAAAAAAGATGAGTCCTGACTTAAGATGTTAAAATGTGAAAAATACCTCATGTCTTGCAATAAATTAAATAGCGTATTTAAAATGCAGAGGATAGATTCCTTTAAGTTCTTAAAAACATCAGATACTGACTTAAATAGTACATTTGAAAGGAGGCATAGCATGCAGTTTGCTGGCGATGCATCCGGGCATCAGTCATGAATTGCACCTAGGACATGAGAAGCCTGATGTTCATCTATGTTATTTATCTCACAGACTCGATGAGGGGAAGGGAACTCTGTGTCATCCCCTGCCCTAGCCCACTCCAGGTGAGATACTCACGTCTCCTCCCTGAAGCCTACAGTCTGCTTCGGACTTCTTCTGCCAGGCTGGCTTAGGAGGCTCGTGTAAGGCTGATCCATCAGCCTTCTAGCATGGCAATTGTCTTGCTGCATTCCTGGTGGCCTGGGATGAACCGGGGGTAGTGCCGTTCATGACGCTGTAACCTTCCCCCAAGCTGGACTGTGGGTTCCCATTCTGCAGCACTGGGTTTCCGCTGGTTTCTTACCCAGCTTCAATTTCATATTAGGACTCCGTGTTGCCCTGGAATTTGGTCCTGATGACTAGCATCTTATCATTTCAACTGACTCTTACCAGCATCTTTTCTCCCCCATCTGAAAAACAAACCCTTTCCTGTTGTCTCTCTTGCAGCTGGCATACTGGCCACTCCTGACTTACGTTCCATTAGGTCGGATTTTGCAAGGACGTGGATGCCACTTAAAGACATCTCTGCGCTGACCAGTCGTGTGGAAGGGTTTACATGGGCGTCCTTGTTTTCCTTGGCCCTTAGTTTTCCTAGGACTTATCTTCCCATGATATCCTCCCCTTCATGCCAACCGAAGGCCGGAGAAGGCTGGAATGGAAACTCACTCAAATCAGGAACCATTGGGGGTGCACGTGAGTGGAGCACACAGGCTTTTGAAAATTTGATACCTTAAAGGAGGCCCTATCCATGGAGAAGAGTCGCCTGAGGTTTTGAGAGAGTCCAAAGTCTTATTGAAATAAGCGAATGTCGGGCGCCTGGGTGGCGCAGTCGGTTAAGCGTCGGACTTCAGCCAGGTCACGATCTCGCGGTCTGTGAGTTCGAGCCCCGCGTCAGGCTCTGGGCTGATGGCTCGGAGCCTGGAGCCTGTTTCTGATGCTTTGTCTCCCTCTCTCTCTGCCCCTCCCCCGTTCATGCTCTGTTTCTCTCTGTCCCAAAAAATAAATAAAATAAATAAAAAACGTTGAAAAAAAGAAATAAGCGAATGTCAAGAGAGTGATGTTTCAAAGAGTAGATGAAACTTCAGAGAGTTGGTAACTGACATGTTGAGTGGTCGGTATCTTGTTTGAGGGATTCACAGCCATCGTAAATGTGTCACTAACTGTGCTCCCTAAAACCCACAGTTGGGAGCTGTTAAGATTAAACTATTAACAAGAAGCTATATTTGTAGAATGGATGAACTTGGAAAATCAGATTTTCTGGAGTGTTTAGTCAATAATGCTCCATGAATTCTTTCCCCTTTCTTGCTCTGTCTTTAGATTTTCACTTAAATTAAAAATCTTGGCTCTATGGGTTTACTTTTTTAGCCTTACATTTGTTTGACGTCGAATCACTCAGATGATTTTCAAGAATAATTGTGAACATTTGATTTTTGCTGTGGTGTTATGGGACTTCTGTTATTTTTCAGAAGGTAGTTTTTTCCACACACCTTTGCACATTGTTGTGTATGTGACCATCTTTTCTTAGATCTTCATAAAGGTGTTTTAAGATATTTTTGGAGGGTACACTTCATTAACTGCTGCCAAATATCCACGTAATTTATCAGGAATTGGGCAGCATGAGTCACAGCTGGGAGACTTATCACAGCGCCTTCTCCAAACCAGGTGCCAAGTCCCATAGACTCGGGTTTAGATGTTAGTGCTGGTGGCACATCCCAGGCTTGATTTCTCTCACAGCCAGAACATATTACAAGTGGGAAAACCCCAGTAGTTTTTCATGTCAATGTGTATTTATCCTTTCTTCATGTCAGTGGGCTCTCGTGTAAAATTTGACTTAACCATACTTCCAAACATGGAGAGACAGTCTAGCCTTTAACAAATGAGGCCGCCTCATTCGAGGCTAGCTTCTAGAAAGAATGGTGGGACAGAGGAAGGGGAATCGTATTTCATTTCTTCTTCTTCTTCTTCTTCTTCTTCTTCTTCTTCTTCTTCTTCTTCTTCTTCTTTAAATGTTTATATTTGAGAGAGAGAGAGAGAGAGAGACAGAGCACATGCAGGGGAGGGACAGAGAGAGAGGTATACACGGAATCTGAAGCAGGCTCCAGGCTCTAGCTGTCAGCACAAGGCCTGACACGGAGCTTGAAGTCACAAGCAGTGAGATTGTGACTTGAGCCGAAGTCGGACGCCCAACCGACCGAGCCACCCGGGCAGCCCTTCAGTTCTTTTGAGGGGTTTCCTTTCCTCTCTCTCCTTTGGAGTCATGAAATTTCCTTTTCTCATATTTGATTTTGTTTTATTTCTCTCTCATTCTGTGGGCAACATCTTGGAAGTCAGGAACTTTCAGCATCATTCCAGAAACATGAAGGGATGTGCTCGTCACACCAGAGGAGGCTGGGGCTCGTCACACCATCTTCAGTTTTGGACTAAAACCCAGGATACACTTAAATGAGCTGAGTCACTTTGGTGCCAGCGAGCCCTGAGGGCGATGTGATCCTGAAGGACACGTCGGAGGTGGGACTTTTCCTGAAACCTGCAGTGAGAACGGGAGCTGCGGGTGCCAAGAACCCGGGGGGGGGGGGGGAGAGAAGCCAGTGCCCGCAAAGCTTGCGTGATGAGCGTGTGGACAGTCACTTCCCCTGGCTCCTGACCAGCGTCCCTTGGAGTCGAGCTGTCAGGATCAATTACTGAGATTCTCTACCCAGAGTGTGAAAATGGAAAACCCCTGTGAGTGCCAAGTGTTATCGGCTTGCATCACAGCCTAGATATTTGGTGAAACAGCAGACAGAGTAGACATTTTCAGGAAATCTAAGTTTGTTGACTTCTGCTTTCAGGATTTTTTTTTTTTTTTTCTGGAAGGAGTCCTGGAGATTTCATTCCACTGAGGTTCAACGTCTCCTGATTCTTTGTAGCTATTTGTTGTTGTTGTTGTTACCTTTCAACGTATCTCTTGTCTATCTTGTACATGATTTTGGCCTTTGTTCTTAGTCCCTGTGAGTCAGGTTAAAGTCAGTGCTCAATTTTATGCACAACTGGAATTCTACGTTTGGGTAAACAAAGAGAGTAAGTGAAGCTGAGGGGCACATATCGAAAACTGTGGCAAACTCTTCCCTTCAGAAGGGGGCTCTCTTCCCCACCCCAATCCCAGTGGCATCCTCTGGGTGGGATGAGCTGATGTCACCCCAACATGGGCGAGAAAAATGGTCCTGCCCCACAGGCATGCCCCCTTTATTCTGCAAATGCATAGTGAGCATTTGGTTCATAAACACCTTTCATTTTCTCTTCTCTATAAGCAGTACATGTTTGTTAAGCGCTACAAAGCTCTTCACAGGTGCCAGTGACGCAATAGTCAATAGGATAGATTTCCTTTTTTTTTTTTAAGTTTATTTATTTTGAGAGAGAGACAGAGAAAGAGCATGAGTGGGGAGAAGCAGAGAGGAAGGGAGAGAGACAGAGAATCCCAAGCAGGCTCTGCACCATCAGCGTAGAGCCCGATGTGGGGCTTGAACCCACAAACTGAGATCATGACCTGAGCTGAAGTTGGACACTTGACTGACTGAGCCACCCAGGCACTCCAACAGATTTCCTGTTCTTAAGGGGCTTGTTGGAGTGGAGAGAGAGAGGAGAAAATCAATATTCCCCATATGGGGTCACAGGTGCCGGAATACAAGCACTAGGTATGCTTCTTTAGCAACATCTCTTCTTTTCTTCAATTCTGGAAACTTCGCAGCCATTATTATTTCTTTGAAGAATTTCTCTTCTCTAGAGCTAATATTCTCTTCTTCTGGAAAGTACATTCTCATTCTATCCTCTGTACTTATGCACCTCGCATTTCTTCATTTATTTTTTCATTTAAAAAATGTTAACGTTTATTCATTTTTGAGAGAGAGAGAGAGAGAGAGAGAGAGAGAGAGAGAGAGAATATCCCAATCTCAGTGCAGAGCCCGAAGTGGGGCTCCATTTCACTACTGTGAGATCACAACCTGAGCTGATATCAAGAGTTGGATGCTCAATGACTGAGCCACCCAGGGGCCCCATCATTTTTTCACTTATGTGTCTCTCCATGCTGCGTTTCAGTGCACCGATCGCCTCTTCAGGTATTTCAAAGTTACTGGTTTATGCATCCATTTACCGTGTGAAGTTAATGGCTTTAAACTGGACCCTACAATCTCTCTTTCCAAACACCAAACCACTTAAACAGCATAAAAGCTTGTAAAAATAAACATCTTACCTCTGACTCAAGCCAAAATTTGATGTGCAAGGGATTGGATTCTCCAAGGGCAGAGGACTTGCCTTGGGAGTGATAGAACAAAGAGGGGGAAAACGAGAGTTGTTTTTTGTCTTGGATGGTGCCCAGGAGCAAAGGTTGATAGATTCTGCAGGAAAAGCCTTCTTATGACTTCGCTTTAGAGGAAAATAGACTTAGTGAGGCCAAGATTCAGTCCTAGTTTTGGTGACCACAACCTTGACTCCTCAAATAAAGCCCTTGGTTGGTGCAGACAAGAGAGAAGTAGACGAGACCATAAGAAACCAAATGAGTTACTTTAATAGGAAGACAGCAAAACGTAGTAACAGGAAAAGTCTGAAAAAGCTTACCGAGCACTAGTCCTGAAATGACTTCATCCACTGACGTTTTGTTAACAGATAAACACGCCAACCTATTTTGCCATGGAGACTAGGAGCTGAGCGGTCAACTACTGCAAAGTCACTTATAGCCAAGGACGAGAACCTGTTTCACTCTCTGATTTTAAACTGAGGACCATGTGATTAGGAAGTGAACACTGTGACCTCACAGTGGAAAAAAACCTTCAAAACCTTCCTTGCACCTCCTCTTTGATCCTTTTTTCTAATATTGGCTATCCTGAAATCATTTTCCTTTATTTGGAGTAATCCATGATAACTTGCTTTAGGACAAGATTTTTGCTATAAACCCTCAGTTTTTATTTGTAAATGACTTCCTTTAAGTCTTGTTCATGATGCAGTTCTGCTGGCAAAAATGGTTTCCAAGGACAATTATTTTATCTCAACACCTTAAGATACTATTCCACTGTCTTCTGACATCTACTCTTGATTTTGAGAAGTCTACGGTCATTCCTATTGTCATTCTTTGTTGGGTGATCCATCCTTTTTCTGGCTGCTTTAACAACCTTCTCTTTGTGTTTGTTTGTTTGTTTTTAACTTTTTAACAATATGTCTGGTGTGGATGTTTCTTTTTCCTGCTAGAATATCTTGGACTTCCTGGGTCTGTAGATTCATGTTATCTATTAGCTAGATACATTCAAAGCCACAATATTTTAAAATACTGACTTTCTTTATTGTTTTTATTCTCTTTTTGAGACCCTGCTTAGATGCATGATACACCTTTTCACTTAGTGTACATATCTCTAACTTCTTTTTCACATTTTCCATATTTCTGTGTTGTAATGTGGCCATTTTTTGATATGTTTATATTATGTTTTACTAATTCTTTCTTCAGTTTGGCCTAATCTGCTATTTAATTCTATGCTTTGATGAAAAGAAATCAAATTCTACTTATGCTATGGTCTGAATGTTTGTGTCCCTCTCAAATTCATATATTGAAATCCTAACCCCGCAAAATGATGGTATGAGGAAGAGAGGTCTTTGGGTTGTGCTTAGGTCATGAGGGCAGAGCCCTCATAAATGGGAGTAACATCTTATAAAAAAGGCTCCGGAGAGATCTCGAGTTCTTCCCACCTTGTGAGGATGCAAGAAGTCTGTGACCCAGAAACAGGTCCTCACCTGGTCATGCTGGCACCGGATCTCAAACTGTCAGCCTCCAGGACCACAATCAATACATTTCTGCTGTTTGTAAGTCACCCAGTCTTGGATGATTTGTTATAGCGGCCTTAATGGGCAAAGGACATTTATGTGTTTGCTTGTTTGTTTCTCATCCGAACAGGCAATACATTCGTTGAAAATGCATCAGAAAGTCACCTGGTGGCATTCTGCCAACAGTGTCCACTCTCTAGCCACCTAGAAGTCTTCCACTGAGTTTTTGGTATCCACCTCTATGTTACCATTTCCAGTGACCAATTCTTAGTCCTAGTGCTTGGGCTTTAGTGACATTGACATGGCTAGCCACACCTCCTCATCTTCAGAAATGGCCACACTCCTCTGTCCTCTGCACTCGATGAGTCCTTCTCAGTGTCCTTTGCTGGGTTCCCTTTTTGTTACTCATACCAATGCTGAAGAGCTCAGGTCAGTTCTCGACCTTATTCTCTTTCCTACCGATGCTTGGTCATCTCTGACTCCCCTGGTAGTCTCATCCAGGTTCATGGATTTAGATAACCACCAAATATTCCTAACAGTCAAGTTTATATCTCCTGCCTAAATCCCTCACCCAAAGTCCAGACTCGTATAACCACTTACCTGACACTGCTGCTTGGTTATCTAAAAAGAATCTCAAAGCTAATAAGCCAAAAATGGAACTCTAGATTTTTCTCACACACACCTGCTCTATCTAGGACCCTCCTTCATCTCAGGTGAAAGCAGTTTCATTCTTCCTGATGCGCTGGCCATGAGACCCACATCCTGCCTAAATCTTGACACAGCTCGCCTTTCAAGGTTTTTTTGCTGATACCATTTTGTTGTAATTTTTAGTTCTCTGATTACTAATGATTTTGAACCCATTTATTCACTTTCCTTAATTGCCTGACATATTGGCTAATCATATATCCTATCCCGTTTTTTTTTTCTTTTGGATGGTCACTATTTTTGTTCTTTAATATTTCATGTTGTCATGTAGAGAACTCAGTGATCTCAGGATGGAGTATTTCAAAAAAATTAAAAAAAATTTTTTTTAACGTTTTATTTTATTTTTGAGACAGAGAGAGACAGAGCATGAGCGGGGGAGGGTTAGAGAGAGAGGGAGACACAGAATCCGAAGCAGGTTCCAGGCTCTGAGCTGTCAGCACAGAGCCCGACGCGGGGCTCGAACTCACAGACTGTGAGATTGTGACCTGAGCCGAAGTCGGAAGCTCAACCGACTGAGCCACCCAGGCGCCCCTTTAAAAATTTTTGAATTTCATTTATTTAGCTTGAGGGCAAAAGAGAGAGCACAAGTGCACATGCTTATGAGCAAGCAGGGGAGGGGCAGAGAGAAAGGGAGAGAGAGAATCCCAAGCAGGCTCCACGATGTCAGTGTAGAGCCTGACACGGGGCTCAGGCTTATGAACCGTGAGATCATGACCTGACTTGAGACCAAGAGTTGGACATTCAACCGACTGAACCACCCAGGTACCTAAGAATTTCAAATGTTTTAAAGGATAGGGTCATGGACTTCATTATGATAAAAAGTATATTAATTATTTGGGGGGACAGGAGGCATCCTAATTGTTTTCATTTACCTTGAATCTCTTGTGGGCAAACTTCTGCAGATTACTCAAAACTATCAGAGCCATGCACCAAGGAGGCTTCTACTTCTGATTTCTGTGGATCTGAGTTCTTAGTATATTTCTTAGAACGTGAATAAAGTGGACTGCTTTCAAGCTTCCGGCCGGCTGTATTCTAGCCCATCCTAACTTCCCATTTTCCATTCTTCTGTTCTGATTTCTAAGTGGTTGTAAAGTCCAAATCAGAATAATTATACAGATCACAAAACTCACTTCCTGGTCTCAATTCTGCTCCATTGCACTTGAAGTGGAATATTCCAGATTAATGTTTTGATGAGGAAAAAAACATCTGATGTGTTTTTATATTCCTACTTATACTGAGTGGCTTGGAAATATTCCCTGGAGCCTGTTCTCCAGATTCTTAGGGAATCACCTTGGGAATAACCTTCTAGCATAGATCAGGCTCTGCTGTGTGTTTTTTAGTAGACAGTTGAGGAAGAGTTTGGGACCTAGTCTCATATTGCAATTTTTTAAAACAGTCTTTCCTATTGAGACCAAATGATGCGAGTATTGCTCTGATAAAGTGAGGTTCAGATCATGGATTGTCATGTGCTCAGGACAGAGCTGAGGTGGAGACAGTTTGCCCTGCTTCTATCAGAACAGTGCTGTCTCCATTTCATTTCATTTCATTTCATTTCATTTCATTTCATTTCATTTCTTTGTATTTTTTATTTTTAAAAAATTTTAAAGTTTATTTTTGAGAGAGACAGAGACAGAATGAAGGGAGGAAGGGCAGAGAGAGAGAGAGAGAGAGAGAAAGGGAGAGAGAGAGAATCCCAAGCAAGCTCCACACTGTCAGCACAGAGCCCGACGTGGGGCTTGAACCCATGAAACCATGAGATCATGACCTGAGCCAAAAGCAAGAGTCAGACACTTAACTGAGCTGTCCAGGCGCCCCTGTATTCATTTTATACATTCAAGTCGAACATTAGATTTTCATGGGCAGAGGGTGTCCATAGATTTTGTTCATTATTTAGTCAGTTCATTATTTGCTTTCTCTACACTGGGCAAAGCAGACAGTTAATGTTAAACCACTTTAGTGGGGATAAAAGTCAGTTCCAATGGGTTGATTGATTAAAATTTTACTTTTCTTTTTTTTTTTTTTTTTAATTTTTTTTTTTTTTAATGTTTATTTATTTTTGGGACAGAGAGAGACAGAGCATGAACGGGGGAGGGGCAGAGTGAGAGGGAGACACAGAATCGGAAACAGGCTCCAGGCTCCGAGCCAGGAAACAGGCTCCAGGCTCCGAGCCATCAGCCCGGAGCCTGACGCGGGGCTCGAACTCACGGACCGCGAGATCGTGACCTGGCTGAAGTCGGACGCTTAACCGACTGCGCCACCCAGGCGCCCCAAAATTTTACTTTTCTTTATGTTGCCTACAGATTGCCTCTGCCAGTCAATACTGAGCTAGAATGGGCACCACGAAGGAGTGAGAAAACCTTTGCCTGCAAGATGTTTTATGGGAGGGGATAAAGTATATAGCATGCATGCATACACATACTAGAAAATCTCCAAAATATAGAGGACAACATGGAAAAGAAAGGAGGGCGCCTGGGTGGCTCAGTCGGTTAAGTGTCTGACTTCAACCCAGGTTGTGATCTCACGGTGGGTGAGTTCTAGTCCCACATCGGGCTCTGTGCTGTCAGCTAGGAGCCTGGAGCCTGCTTCAGATTCTGTGTCTCCCTCCCTCCCTCCCTCCCTCTCTCCCTCTCTCTCTGCCCCTCCCTTGCTTGCGTTCACTCCCTCTCTCAAAAATAAATATAAATAAACATTAAAAATTAAAAAAAAAGAAAGGAAATTAATGGTATGAGGTCTGGTGAGTTAGTGGGTCGTGCTCAGTAAGAGCTAGAATTTTGCAGTCTGCTGCCCTTGGTGGAGGTCCATGCCTCTCCTGATCGCTAAAACACTACTGACCCTGCAGGACTGGTGTGAGGACTATGGGAGGAAATGCATGTGAAACCATAGTCATCGCACTGTGTAGTTGCTCAATAAATGTGACTTCCCTTTTATGTTCTCTGATCTTTCCCTCCTTTTGTAGCCATTAGTTACCTTTTTTAACATCATGCCCATCAATCTAGTTTATGTCCTCAAGTTCTGATCTTTCATACTTTCCAGTATGCTTGTGTATTCGTGCATGCATACATGCTTGTGTTATATACTCTATTTCTTACTAGACTAAACATACCTTAAGGGCAAGGATATTCTTATTTCTTCACACTGCCTGCTTTAGCATCGGATTTGTTCCCTGAAATATGCAAGATAGAATACATCTATTCCTTTGTGTGTCAAAACCTAGACATAACCGCCCCCCCCCCACACATAAAATTACCCAATAAGAGAGAAATGCATCTGACTGTTAGATATCTGGACCCATAATTTTTTTTCCACTTAGGTTCTAAGGAATATAAAATCTCCGGAAAAATTAATGGGAATGAAGAGATGACAAAATGCATGTTAGAGGTCCTTCCTCCTTTTTTCCCAAATATGTTTACTCAAAAAATTCATTAAAAATCTCTTTGGAGAAAAGTGGTCAATGGGTCACTGGAATGTTATAATTCTTAATGTGACTCTCATCTGCAAACGATTTTTGGAAATTTCAATCCAAGTAGGGAGTTTTGAGTTGAAGTTAACACTATGTCAGCAAACTATAAAAATTTGAAGCAAAATCCAAGAGAGTCTGTCTTTAAGAAACAAACAAACAAAAAATCGTGAAGGGTGGGCCTTTTGCCAGTCTAATAAAGAAAATTTATATTATCTGCTATGTTCAGTTTCAGAGATTTATGTTCTAAGCCTAAGGTAATTCTTCTAGCTAAAACAGTAAACTGCACCCAAATATGTGTTTAAATAAGCCCTGTGACTAATCTAATGATAATCAAAACATTTTGCAGTTCACGTAGAAGAAATCCTCCCCAAACCTTGGTAAATGCATTCGCCGTTTCTTATAACCTCTTGGGAACGTGAGCTCCATTTGGCATATTCTCAAAGGCAGCCCCGTTTGGGTTTTCATGACACCGAGTATCTAGATGTTACCAAATACCCACATGCTGGGCCTCAAGAAAACATTTGCAGGATTTAATGGCTTCTTAATTACCCAACTGAGTGAGTAAACGTATTGCATCAAGATGGCCACTGTGGCTGGATGCTGACTTATTCCCAGGCATTGGAGTGGGGTGTGGTGACGAAAGAAAACTATGAAGAGGCCTCCAGGAAATTTCATACTTGGCGAGTCCTGAGGTGAGGAAAAATAATCACAGAACGTTTTAGACTTTCAAGAGTTACATAAAAATTTTAAAATGCTCCAGTGTCATTGGTTTCTTATTGAAAGAAAGAAGAGATCCACAGGTGAACCGGTTATCAGTCTTGCCTTTATACTCCGACTCGGGTTGTTTCCTGCTTTTCACTTCTTAAAGGTTCAGTGTCAAATGTTTCATTCTTCTAATGACTCGACCACAGTAGAGTGATAGCCCTTTGCCAACTTTGGATAAAGGGATTTCTTTTTTTTGTGGAAAGAAAGCTGTGACCTCAAGTGGGTACAATCATATTAATGATAATGAATCATTAGAGTATTGTGGTTTCAAGATGCCAAGCAATGATTTAAATGTGAAATATTCGTGGAATCATTTAACTTGATAACAATATTATAAAGTAGATGCTATTGTCACGTGCATTTTACAGATGAGGTAATTGAGGCCCAGTGTACATAATTGACTTAGGCAATGTCACACTGCTAAGTATTCAATTTGGGATTTGAATCTGGTGACCAGATGATGGATAGCAATGGTTCATGGTGTGCCCAAGCTGGGCATGTCATTGGGGAGGCTACTGGAAAGACAGACTCGTTCTGCCAATGTGGAGTTGACATGAAGTGTCAGGGATTTAGGCAGAAAGGTTAGAATTTCCTAAATCTTGGGGCGCCTGGGTGGCCCAGTCGGTTGAGCATCCAACTTTGGCTCAGGTCATGATCTCATGGCTTGTGAGTTCAAGCCCCGTGCTGGGCTCTGTGCTGACAGCTTGGAGCCTGGAGCCTGCTTTGGATCTGTGTCTCCCTCTCTCTGCCCCTCACCCACTCATACTCTGTCTCTGTCTCTCTTAAGAATAAATAAACATTAAAAAAAAAAAAAAAAAAAGAATTACCTAAATCTTGACCCCCATTTGCTGTGGGGTTTACTTGACTGACAAGATTTAAGGGAATACATGAACTAATCATTTGGTCCAATAGGTTCTTCATTCTTAGGGTTCTACTATTGGCTGATGATCCTGAAAACGTTATTGGTGTAATCTTCATGTGCTTTCAGAGAAAACCAGACACTTGGATTATCCATGATGCCTTATAATAGTGATGCGGGCTGACAACTCAGCGAAGTATATCAAAGGTCTTCTGATCACATTTCTTAAAATGGGATCTGGACTGTGTCAAATGCTAAGAGGGTGGTCTTGCCCTAGAATTTTGTAGGTCCCATGTCTTTTTCTCTACTTTCTAAAAATAAATCCAGTCAAATAAGATTAGCATAACAAGTAGAAACTTGTAACTCTCCCGCTGAGGAAACAAAGTATCTCTCTTCAAAGCATCTTGTCTTGAAAAGTAAGTGCCTTGAAGTGATTGGGGTCAACGAAAGCACAGTCAGGGGTAACCACAAGCAAGTTTTGCACATGAAAATGAAAGCAGCAAATAGGGTTGCATCATCTGGTGTTAAACCAAAGAACAAGACAGAGTTTCAGTCCATGTGAGGAACAGAATATTCCAGAAAAGGACGTACCAGGATGCAATGGATCTAAAGTACTGCCACGGTACCAGTGAGTCATGCATTCAGCTTCTGGTTACACAAGTAACTTCTGGAAGCAGGCTCCACAGGAGAGAATAGCACGTGGCATTAAGATCATAAGTAAGGAGAATTACAGTGTGTGTCTATTGGGAATAATGGAGAAAAATGAGTATGCACATTGAGGGAACTGCTCTGAGTAATTTAAACAAGGGACAACTTCAATGTTAAGAACAATGTAATTGAGAATACTGCCTTCCAGTTGTGAAATGTTGTGTGTCAGGGTCCCCAAGGCCGCTCTAACTCCAATGATTTGCTAGGAGGGTCCACGGGACTCATCATGCAGTTGTATTCACAGCTATAATTTTTTTTTTTCACCAAAAGAATCAGAAGCAAAATCAGCAAAGGGAAAAGGTGCATGGATGAAGTCCAGAGGAAACCAGGCACAAGCTTTCAAGAATCCTTTCCTGGTGAAATCACACAGGGCACACTTCCTCCCCGCCAGCCAGAAGTCATGACAAACATGTCTGAAATGCAGCCATTTGGGAAGGTCGTTAGAGACTCGGTGCCTAGAGTTTTTTATTGGGCGGTTACCGTATGGGCACCTTTTGTTAAGGGAACACACGAAATTCCAGACTTCACGGCAGCAGGTGTTGGCCACACATTATCTTGCTCGTAATAGATGGTATGTATAGGCAACAGTGAGCCACAAGCCAGGGTGGTAGGAACTCTCCTGCAATCCAAGTTCCCAGATACCAGCTAAAGGCCCACCTGCAAGAAGGTCTTTCTGAGGATGGGTGCTATGGTAGCCCTTTCTGCACAACTGACAAGCAACATGATTGATGGCAAACGCTGATGTACAAATAGGCTGAGGATAGGCAATCAAGTAATGGGATTCTGGAGTTTAGCTAGCATCTCCTGAGAGGACACAGACTCAAAATCAAAATGGCCCTTGATGCAATAGGACACAACTCTGATAGAGGATATAATGCTGTCCTACTTCCACGAGAATCTGGTCTGTGGCGACATCAATCTCACAGCCCCTGTCTCGCTCTGATCATGATGGGACAAGTCATTTGAACATACACTCTTGAAAGTCATGCGAAAAAATTCCCTTCTGAGATAAATCTGCAAATTCATTGGCCTACTGGGGAGAAAGGTGCTATTTAAAGGTGGCGTTCTTAGGAGACTCTCAGAACACGTAAGCGTTTCAAAGCTGCACAGCAAGTGTCCATGTGGGGATGTTTCTTCATGAGGGTGTGAGTTAGTTGTGTTAATGTTCTGCATTCAGACGTCGTGGCCACGTTTGTTTCTACGGAGACCCTAGACATGGTATGCCAACAATGTATCATTACACCCGAACTTCTCTAAATTCCATATGTCTACCCTCATAAACAGCTAAACAGGCGTTTCAGTCTTTAGAAAGTGATGCATCTACTCCAGAATGGAAATAGAAAGTGGCATGCCTGTAATCAGAGATTCTACAGATGAAAAAGACCTTATCAGGTCATCTAATTTGCATCTGTTCAGGGCTCTTCTCAGTTCAGTTGCCAGTGTTTGAACAGGGCCAGGCTCAACGTTCTAGTGTATCTCTGAGAAGGCTATGCTCCCATCTCATTAAGCTGGAAATTTCACTTAGAAATTTCCCTGCTCCTCCTGCCTCCTGCCTACGAGCTATTTCATGCAACTGGTGAGGAAAGGTACATGTTCATGGTGACTAGGGGGGAAAGAGCTGCTGCAAGGGCCTCTGGGTGAGGAATGAATTAAAATTCTGGGACATGGGGAAGAGTACTCAGAAGGGGGCATGTGGTAGATGCAGAGGGAGTGGGTGAGTGCTCGGCCCTGGGTGGGGTGGGGGTAATAGAGGAGGGGAAGGAGTGAGTAGCTGATACCCTGAAGGCTTCATGTCACATAGGTTGGGAAACCCAAATGTGAATTTAAGAGCAATACAGAAAATTGTTTCTCCTTCTATCTTCCAAATTGGTGTATTATAAAATTAAATTGTACATCATCTTTCATTTATAGTGCCATTTATTCACTGTCAGTCAGCCACAGGGTTTCTACCCCCAAATAGTGGAGAGACCGGATCTGGGCTTCCCCAAGGTACTCTCCCGCCCATATCTCTGGTGTTCCTTGGTGTATATCTGAGACAGGGAGCTAGACTGACTTGGTGCCCAGTTTGTTTGAAAGGAAAGAGATGCAGGGGCACCTGGGTGGCTCAGTCGGTTAAGCACCCCACTCTTGGTTTGGGCTCAGGTCATGATCTCACGGTTCGTGAGTTCAAGCCCCACGTTGGGCTGTGCAGCTGGCAGAACGGAGCCTGCTTGGGATTCTCTCTCTCCCTCTCTCTCTCTGCCCCTCCCTGCCCTGCTCCTGTGTCTCTGCCTCTCTCCAAATAAATAAATAAACTTAAAAAAAAAAAAAAAAACTACTGTACTTGAAATAAAGGAGATGCAGTCAGGCACAGCTTTATACTTCACATCAGTATGGCATGTTTACGTGTGCATCAGTTCAACATGTAAGGGAAAAGTCACCATACACAGCTTCTAGTATTTCAGACATACTGTAATTCCAGATAAGGACTTGGGAAGATGGAAGAGAGGATCCCAAGGGTTTCCTCCTTTCTCCTTCCTTTCTTCCATCCTTCCTCCTTCTCTTTCCTAATTACTTCATCTAACTAATATTTATTAAAACACATCCATGGACCAGGTGCTGTAATCAGTGCTGGGTCCCTGCACTCAGAGAACTTTTCTGTAATGGGAGATCAAACTTGTCAGTAAAGATAACACAGCCGGTGAAGTCTGTGAAGACAAGGGCACAGGGGGCTGGAGGAAACACATGATGCAGTGTCTAACTCAGTTTATCTGGCTCAGAGAACATGCCTCACAGGAAGTGACATATAGGCTGACACTCAATGGATAGGAAGGAGTTACCCACTTAAAAGAAGGGTGAACATATTGGCATTGGCAGAGACACAGCAATTGAGAGGTCTGTAGGTCTGAAGACCAAGGCCCAGGCAGGCAATGAAGTAAGTAAGCCTAGAGCGGAGGGGGAATGGAAGATAGGGCGATATGGGAAGGGAGAAAATGTGGTGTGATATAATGAAAGGGTGCAAAGATGATCAGAGACAGATGGGAGGCCACGCCATAGTATCTTGAATTTTCCCAGATAACAATACGACTCACCGAAGAGTGATGAGAGAGAACCATACTAAAATCTTCTTAGAAATATCACTAGGACATCCTGTGTAAGACTGGTAACTACTCTCTGAAGGGTTAACCAATGGGACTCTGTACTTAGGAACACAAAGCCAGTAAAGTTTGGAGGTTTTCATAAAAATAGGGGAATTAACTGAAGGTAGATGTTCTGAACAGTGAGATCCTACCTTCAGTCCCTTTCCCCCACTGCCTTCTCAAAAATGGTCACAGTTGTATTTACACTATCTCACACCCCAACCGTTCTGGCAGGAAATTTAAAAAGTATTTCTGGAAAATATCTGTATGATAGAAAAGTACTACAAAGAATACTATTTAGGGATCTAACAAGGGAACAGCTCAGCCCCTGTCATACTGCATTACAGTGAAGCCCACTATGTGATAAACTCAGACCTATGCACAAACTTCCAATTAAATTTTAGTGCCTCTTAAAAATGAAGGCATGACCAACCATCAACAGATATATTTTAGGGGAGCTTTTGACATGAAAGTCAGAATCCAAAATAGACAGGGGGAAGAAAACCTTCAGAAGAAAGAGAAAATGTAGGGGGCGCCTGGGTGCCCTCAGTCCGTTGAGAGTCCGACTTCAGCTCAGGTCATGATCTCGTTGGTTTGTGAGTTCGAGCCCCACGTCAGGCTCTGTGCTGACAGCTCAGGCCTGAGCCTGCTCGGATTTTGGTCTCCCCCTCTGTCTGCCCCTCCCATGCTCGTGCTCTGTCTCTGTCTCTAATAATAAAATTTAAAAAGTTAAAAATTAAAAAAAAAAAAGAAGAAAGATGAAAGTGTAGAAAAGTAGAATACTTAAAAAAAAAGCATATTCTTAGAGAAAATAGAAAGGACATTTCATCCATAAAACAAGGATGGGCAAATCTACAAAACAAGGGACATTAAGATGATCAAAAAGATTTCTTTGAAAATGAAAATAGAGAGATCTTAAAAAAAAAACTCAATAAAAGATTTGGGAGACAATTTGGAAGATTGGAAATCTTCCAGAAAGTAGAACAAGAAGAAAAAAAAAGAAAGAGGTTGAGAATAGAATAAGAAAAGTGAGAAGACTAGAGGGCCAGATTTGGAGGTTCAACTTTTAAGATTATGAATTTTAGGACAGAGAAATTGAAAGAAATTGTCAAAGAACTTAATTCAAGAAAATTTCTGGAATGAAGGAATATGAGCTTCCAGGTCAAAAGGGCTGCTGGGTGCCCAGCACAATGGTCAAACAAACCCATTGCAAGGCACATGAGTGTGAAATTCCAGAACCCTGAGGGCAAAGAGAGAATCCTGAGACCATCCCTAGGGAGGAAAAGAGGTCCCATACACAAGATCGAAACGAAAATGGCTTTCAACATCTCAAGAGCAAAAACGAAAGGCTGGGAAACAAAGGAAGAATGTCTTCAAAATTCAGTGATGCCCAATCTGTTATTCTATACTCAGACAAAATATAAACCAAGTGGGAGGCTTCATGCAACATTCAGACAGGCAAGATCTCAGAAGTTTTATTTCCTCTGAGAATGAGTGGAGTGAGTGTGGGAGTATATCCCACGGAAGGGAGAGAGAAATGGGATCTAGAAAGCAGCGGGTCCAGGACAGGGAAGGAGGTGGTCAGGTCCCCTTGGATGATGAAGGAGCCCTGGGATGTCTGCTCTGCCAACAGAGCTGGAGAGAAGCAGTCAGGACTAAGCAAGGTGAAGGAGGGCTTATGAGCAAAGTCTCTAAGAAGGTGAACTCAATGGTGAAACTGATGAATGATCTGAGACTAGATTTCCTTTGCTGGTGGAGAAGCTGGAAATAAATGGGTAACAAGTACTTAGAAATTTAAGAAGTGTGTTGTTAGTTTCTCATGGGTCAATTGATAATGTTACCACAACCTGGTGAATAAAACAACACAGACTTATTTCTGTCACTATTCTGGAGGCCAGTGGTCTGAAGTCTGTTTCACGAAGCTAAGGTATTGGCAGGGCCCCACTCCCTCCAGAGGCTTTGAGGCAGGAATTGATCTTGCATTTTCTAATTGATAGAACTACATTTCTTGCTTTCTTTGGCTCACAGAGCCTTCCACCATCTTCAAACCTCTTGGCTGAGGTCACATTGCCTTCTCTTTTCTATAGTAGAATCTCTGTCTTAGAAAGATACTGTGATTGCTTTCAGCACCTACCTGGTTAATCCAGAATAATCTCCTTATCTCAAGATGCTTACTTTAATCACGTTGGCAAAGTTTTCTTTTCAACAAAGGGTTACGTGTAGATTAGGGATTAGGACCTGATTATCTTTGATGGCCGTTATTCAGCCTTCCATACATAGCACTTAAAACTGAAACCATTATTAAGTCAAGGAAACACTACTATACAAGGAAGAAAATGTAATTTTAGTACGCTGCACGACTCTCTATGAATGATATTACATGGTCCTTGTCACGTTCCCCTGGTTATGAGTTCAATCCCCACCTTCGATATATGTTTCAGAGGTTGATGGAAGGGAAGTCTGTGGTGTGTGGGTGTGTGTGTGTGTGGTGTGTGAGTTTGGGAGGTAGTGGTTAGGAAGGACAGTTAAATCTTTATTTTCCACTATAGGAATCCAATAATCTAAGTCTGAAAAATCAAGTAATGTAAGAATTCTGGTTGAGAAGTAATGTAGGTATTTTGTAAACACCAAAATAACTAGCAGGATGGGAAGTGATGATGGCCAGTGAGTATCAGTGGGGAAAATAATTTTTCCTGGATGAGTCTTGTAAAGTTCCATATGACATTAAAAAAAGAAAAAAAGACATGCATCAGCAATCAAGTTGAAGTAAAAGACTAGGTTAAATCCTCTAGCAAGAGTGCGGAAACTTTTCAGAAGCGAGATGATCACATAGGAAAAAAGTCCGCCCTTCTTGCTGAAGTGTGAAAGGGACAGGCTGAGGTCCGGAGACTAACTGGCAAGTGGGGATGTAGCGGGAAGAGAGATTAGGAGATGCCCCGTAGAGTCCCTCCCAGGTCTCCTCCGACAGGAAGCGCTGGCCATTTGGAAGTAAGGACTGAAGGAAAAGACAGTGTCAAGTTGGACACTGAGCTCCAGTTCATTGGCTTGATGCGATGCCATTTCTTGGCAAGGGGAAGAGGAGACGCTTTGGAATCCGGCGGGGAGGCACCCTCAGCACTGGGTGTGCATTTGGGAATCAGTTGTATCAGGAGAGGCCTGGAGGAAAGAAGGGTTTCCTCCAAGGACAGCCTGCCTCTGAGAGAGAGTTGTGAAGAAAAAAGTATATGCATTGTAGGCAGGAGAGGCAGGCTGTTCGATTCTGTTATGTCTCAGCTTGGCTCTGCGATCTTACTTTCCAAATGGACACGAGCAGTTGAGAAATCAGTCAACATTTCAATGCTTAGAAACATAGGGAGGGTTTCTCTTTTCTCCCCAGCAGAGTCTCATCAACTGCAGAAGGGAATATGTAAATATTGTTTCAAGATTAATATTTAAATATAGAAAATGATTTTTGAACCCCCATGTATCTCCATCATGTATTTTACAGTAGATGGTTAGAACTTCCATTTGTCAGCAGGTTCTTTTAAAGATTTGGTAATTGCAACATGTTGAATTATCCTAACGGAAGAATGCAATGCGGAACAAATTGCACGGAATGCTTCTGTGATACCTGAGCTGACAGTGTGTGAAATGCACGTATAGTCAGCAGACTCTGGCCAATGCTAAAACACTCCTTCTAGCTTGACATCACCTCTTCCATTTTAAATAGCAACCCCGAACAAAATGCGCAGGAAAAACCCTAATGAGAAGTAAGTGGGGCTGTATGAATTCAACTGTAAAATGTGGTCAACATTTAGAAAAAAAATTTTTCTTTTTAATTTATTTATTTATTTTGCGAAAGAGACAGAGAGAGCCAGCAGAGAAGGGGGTGGGGTGGGGAGAGAATTCTAAGGAGGCTCTGTGCTGTCAGCACAAATCCCGACGTGAGGCTTGAACCCACAAACAGTGAAATTGAGATCTGAGCTGAAACTAAGAGGTGGATGCTTAACGAACTGAGCCACTCAGGTGCCTCAAGAAAAAGAAAATGTGTATAATGAAGAGAAATATCAGACCACTGGGTGGAAAAGCTGCCGGTTATAAAGATGACAATGTTTTTCCCAAATAAGTGAATAATTTAACAGTATCCTAAATAAAAATAATGTGACAGTTACTAGGGCAACCTAAGATGTGATTTTAAAATTTATTTAATTTTTTCAGGCAGGAATAGCAAAATAAAATATAACACTCTGAAATGGGAAGGGAACTTGATGTGTCAGGTGTTAACCTGTATTATTAAGCTATAATAATTATATTGGTAAAGAAGTAGCATGAGAATGGGTAAATTGATTTTTAAAAAGTCAGTATGGCTCTAAATCATACACACACACACACACACACACACACACACACACACACACACATATATATAAGCTTAATACAAGGAAAGAAGCATTTAATATCACTTCTGCTGAGATGCCCTCACTGACCATCTGGAATAAATTAGATTCCCCTTGCTGATGTCCTCATAATATCTCCAGTATAATTATAATTGCTTGCTTAATATCTGTCAGCTCTGTGAGACTAATGGCCATGTCCATTTTGCTCAAACTCGTATAATCTACACCTAGCACAGTACCTGGTTTATAGTAAAAAATACATATTTATAGTCAATATTTTTGTAATATATTTATTGTGGTGAGCACTTGGTAATGTATAAACTGTTAAATCATTATGTTGCACACCTGACTCTAATTTAATATTATATGTCAACTATACTTCAATTAAAACAAAAAATAAGTATTCGTTGAGTTTTTGAAACAAATGGGGGAAGGAGAGTAGCTTTTCAAAACTGTGGATGTGTGGGAAATCAGCATTTGAAAAATTAAATGAGATATTTACCTCATTACATACTTCACTTTGAATTCCAGATGAATTCTAGAAATAATGTATCAAATGTAACCATAGATATCTAGAAGAAATAATAAATTAATATGTATCTTCTCTTAGAACAACAGCAAAAAAGTAACCCACAGCCTAAAAGACTACTGAAAAATCACAGGTGAAAAGTTTGGTAGAATTGACATAAGAAATTAAATTTCGTAGCTCTGCGTATCATAAGCAGTATGCATAGAACATAAAGTGGAAAAGTCCCGATAAATATGGCGACGCGTTGTGCTTAATTTGTAAAGAACTTTTACAACTCCAAAGAAACAGTGTACGATATGGTAAAACCTACAAAGGCTACGAATAGGCAATTTACAAGATAAATAGAAGAGGCTTATTACAATGTTCAAATTTGCTGTTCACCATAGAAATCCAAATAAAACACAGGATATCATATTTTTAATATGCCAAAGTAACAAAACTTTTAACAGAAAGCCATAGTGAAATTAAATCGTCACCACTAATACCATTTCCTTAGGGCCCCTGGGCTGTGACCATCCAAGCAGCTCTGTCCCAGGGCTGGGACAGAGCTCTGCTGAAACACGGAGGCTGGGGGCAGAGATGCCTCCACGGAGGAAGCCCTGAGCTGGAAGATGTGTTTGGAGCCTGCGCTCAGATTCATTTGGCCTCTGCTTGATTACTGTGAGGATCCCTGGAGGCCCCTTCGAACGCTGAGACTGATGCAGACTCTACTGCCTTTGGCACTGAGCATTCACCAGAAGGAACAGAAAGATTTCTGAAGTGGAAGCATCTGGTTTTTGGGCATCTTCTGAATGTGTGCTTTTTCCCACTTCCTGTCTCTTGGGTTATTTTTTGTGGTTGAGATTGTTGGCCAGAGAAATTCTGGAGACTCCAGGGGAGATGCTGTTCCTGCCTTGTCTAGCCTCAGGAGGCTGTGACATGCCTTGGCGTGGCCACATCACCCCAGGACTCTGTTTCCATCATCACATGGCCTTCTCCTTTGCCATTGTCTAGACTCCTTCTGCCTCCCTCTTCTAAGGATATTTGTGATTATATCTAGGGCCACCTGGAAAATTCAGGAAAATCTCCCCGTCTCAAGATCCTTAACTTACCACATTTGCAAAGTCTCTTTTACCTTGTAACCTTCACACCTTTCGGACATGAGGACCTGGGGATCTTTGGGAGGAACTGTTTCTTACCACCAACACTACTGACCTTCTAGACTCTGATGGAAAAGAAAGTATATGTCAGGTGGACATGGGTGGGTACACCTGGGTTAATGGCAGAAGTAGAGAGGACCCATAGCCCAAGAGCCAGAGAAGACCTGTGGAATGAGAATGAGCACTGGGGAGTCATCTCCCCAAATGCCTCCACGTGGAGATGTTCACACATTTGAGGAGGGAAGGGTATAGGGCACAGCAATACCTGGTCACAGTACGGATTACTGTCTACCTAGGACAGCATTTTTATTTTATTTTTTATTTTTTTGTTTTTTAAATTTAATCCAAATTAGTTAGCATATAGTGCAACAATGATTTCAGGAGTAGATTCCTTAGTGCCCCTTACCCATTTAGTCCCTCCCCCCCCTCCCACAAACCCCTCCCGTAACCCTCAGTTGTTCTCCATATTTATGAGTCTCTTATGTTTTGTCCCCCTCCGTTTTTTATATTACTTTTGTTTCCCTTCCCTTATGCTTATCTGTTTTGTCTCTTAAAGTCCTCATATGAGTAAAGTCATATGATTGTTGTCTTTCTCTGACTGACTAATTTCACTAGCATAATACCCTCCAGCTCCATTCATGTAATTGCAAATGGCAAGATTTCATTCTTTTTGATTGCCGAGTAATACTCCATTGTGTATATATAATATACCACATCTTCTTTATCCATCCATCGATGGACATTTGGGCTCTTTCCATACTTTGGAAATTGTTGATAGTGGTGCTATAAACATGGGGTGCACATGTCCCTTCGAAACAGCACACCTGTATCCTTGGATAAATGCCTAGCAGTTGCAATTGCTGGGTCGTAGGAAAGTTGCATTTTTAGTTTTTTTGAGGAACCTCCATACTATTTTCCAGAGTGGCTGCAGCTGCTTACATTCCCACCAACAATGCAAAAGAGATCCTCTTTCTCTGCATCCTCGCCAACATCTGTTGTTGCCTGAGTTGTTAATGTTAGCCATTCTGACAGGCGTGAGGTGGTATCTCATTGTGGTTTTAATTTGTATTTCCCTGATGATGAGTGATGTGGAGCATTTTTACATGTGTCAGTTGGCCATCTGGATGTCTTCTTTGGAGAAGTGTCTATTCATGTCTTTTGCCCATTTCTTCACTGGATTATTTGTTTTTTGTGTGTTGAGTTTGATAAGTTCTTTATAGATTTTGGATACTAACCCTTTATCTGATATGTCGTTTGCAAATATCTTCTCCCATTCTGTCAGTTGCCTTTTAGTTTTGCTGATTGTTTCCTTTGCTGTGCAGAAGCTTTTTATTTTGATGAGGTCCCAGTAGTTCATTTTTCCTTTTGTTTCCCTTGCCTCTGGAGACGTGTTGAGTCAGAAGTTGCTGTGGCCAAGATCAAAGAGGTTTTTGCCTGCTTTCTCCTTGAGGATTTTGATGGCTTCCTGTCTTATGTTTAGGTCTTTCATCCATTTTGAGTTTATTTTTGTGTCTGGTGTAAGAAAGTGGTCCAGGTTCATTCTTCTGCATGTCGCTGTCCAGTTTTCCCAGCACCACTTGCTGAAGAGACTGTCTTTATTCCATTGGATATTCTTTCCTGCTTTGTCAAAGATTAGTGGCCATACATTTGTGGGTCCATTTTTGAGTGCTGTATTCTTTTCCATCGATCTGAGTGTCTCTTCTAGGGCAGCATTTTTTTTTTTCCTCAAGCTGATGCCTAAAGACACACACAAAGACAGTGACCATTGGAACAACCATGTCCCGATTTCCTAAGTGAAAGCTTCTCTTAGGTCCTACTTGCTCCCTGAAGAGATATCTTACTTCTATCCTCAGCCTCTGACAGGCTGCTTCCTGCGGTTTGGACGTTCATACGCTAAGGTTCTTGACTACCAGGAACAAATTACTATTTGGCCGGTTGGTTGCATAAACGTCCTCCTCTCTGTCCACATCAGCCACGGAACCATGTGTACTTTCTCCTGTCCCTCTCCCAATTCCTTTCTGTATTTTTGATTTCTTCTCCCCATGCAGTGCGTCTCTGAGTTTTTGCCCCGACACCCTACGTACCCCTCTCACTCCCGTCCTTGTCTTCCTCTGCAACACTAACTCATTGGTCTGTCAGCGTCCTGTGGGGACTGGTTTCTGTCTCATCTGTGAGGATGGAGGGGCTCCTGACACTTGCTGCTTAAGGCTTCACATCATGGGATTCACACCATTTGCCTGTGGGGCTCTTCCTGCCCTGTCAGCAAGTGTGTTTGAGCATGAAAATATGTGCATATATTCATTCAGCATTTGTTCAACAGATGTTGATTAAACATTGCCATAGGCTTGACATTTTACTAGTCCTCAGGGGACAGAGAGGGATGAAGCATGAAGGAGTTTATAATTTAAAATAAAATGGCTAACAATTATTGAGCATTTACTAGGTGTTGGATAATGTGTGCTTTTTTTTTTAATGTGTGCTTTTTAAGTGTATTTTGTTAAATCATACCAATGACCCTTGAAGTAGGTATTTTCTTCTTTTTAAAAAATTATTTTTAGGTTACTTATTTTGAGAGAGAGAGAGAGAAAAAGAGAGAGCACAAGTGGGGTAGACGCGGAGAGAGAGAGGGAGAGAGAGAATCCCAAGCGGGCTCTGTGCTGTCAGTGCAGAGCCTGATGTGGGGCTCAAACTCAGGAACTGTGAGATCATGACCTGAGCTGAGGTCAAGAGTCGGATGCTTAACTGGTGAGCACCCAGATGCCCCTCAAGTAGGTATTTCATTCTCATTAATAGATGAGGAAGAAAAGCACTTGCTAGGTTCACACACCTTGTTCACGGTATGTTTTCCTGACCTTAGTGCCCGTCTCATGTTCAGTTGCTCTCCTGGAAAAGTAAAAGACTTCCTGGAACATAGGACAAAGAGGACAAGTGACCCTCACACACATCGCCTCAACAGCCAGAATGGTGGCATTTGTTTTGGAAAGCAATGTAGCAGAATATATCAATATTACTTTAAACTTTCAACCAATTACAGCCCTTCTGCGAATTTTCTCTGAAGAAAGAACCCAAAACATGGAAAACGCTTTATGTCTGGGACAATCACTGAAACATTACAGAGAGAAGTAGACAATTTACTTACAAGTACAGTAAAACCTTGGTTTGCGAGCATAATTTGTTTTGGAAACATGCTTCTCATCCACAGCACTCGTATATCACAAGCGAATTTCTCCCTGAGAAATCATGGGAACTCAGATGATTCGTTCCACAACCCAAAAATATTCATGTAAAATTATTACCGTAATATATATAAAATAGTGAAGAAAAGACAAAACATAAAGAAAAATAAAAAAATTAACCTGCACTTACCTTTGAACATCTTTGTGGCTGGTGCAATGGAGACCAGAGAGAGGAGGGTATTGTGTAGGATGACTTTCAGTGCCACTAATGGAATCACTGCTCTCTGTTGGCTCAATGGAATCCTTTTCTGCATGGGGGCTATTGTATACGCTCACATGGATGTTGGCTATAGTATAGTATTAATAAACTCTTGTCATATTCTGTATTTAATGTAACTGGCAATAAGGCAGCAGAGGAAAGGGTCTATATCTGCAGGCAGCCTGACCTAGAATGAAGCAAAGCATTCCTAAGCTTACTCTTGGATGGAAAAGCGAAGGACAGTCCATAGGTGCTTTGAAGTGACAAAAAATACACCAGTGCCAGAGTGGGCACCTTCCAACGTTCTGAAAAGTCACCGATTCCTGCCAAACACCATGGCCTGAGACCGAGCATCCGAGCATAGGAGACAATCACCCACAATCCCGAAGTGATAGAAAGAGAGAGAGAGAGAGAGAGAGAAGAACCATTGGCTCAGTTGTGATCATGTGACATTCGGCATCCCGCAGTACTCGTATTGCAAGACTCGCTCGTTTATCAAGTTAAAATTATTGAAATGTTTGCTTGTCTTGCGGAACACTCACAGAACAAGTTACCCACAATCCAAGGTTTACTGTATTCTGATGCACAAAGGAAATGTACCTTTCTTTTCTTCTTTCCTGTAACTAACCTAATCTTCGTGATAGCTCCTCCTGTCATGCCCCCCTCCCCTCTACCCTGTGGGTCAAGGGGATATTGCAATGTCTTCTCATCTGGTTACCCTGGCAGCATCTCTTTGGGATACATTCTCGCATTCTTGCCCCTCACCTTGGTCCATGTGGAGAGAGCTTCTGGGTGTCTGTGGGGAGAGTGTGAATATGAGTTCATGGACATGGGAAGCCAGGGACCTTGGATACATAAGCACAGGTATTTGTTCTGGTGTCTCACTCTCCTGGCCTCTGTGGTGACAGCCCCTTTCTCTGGACATTCAGGCTGGAGCTGTGGAGCCTCTGAGCTCTGGAGGTGACCCCCATTCAGTCCCCGGTCTGAGTAACTTGCCCCGTATCTGTTCTCTGCTTACTGGAGGGGAGAATGGGAAGATGATGAGGGGTGGAAGCAGTGAGGTGAGAGAAAATCAACAGAGTCCAAAAAACGATACCCACGAGAAGACTGAAAGAGCAACTTAAACCAACAGGGTGGAAAACACTTACTCAAGCTGCATAACCAGGTGAGAAGGAACATGGTAAAATTTAACCAAAGCTGGGTGTTGAACATGGGGAAAAAAAAATGAACTAGCTCTTGGGTACAAAAGTAAAGAGATGGCCAAATATGTTAGTAGGTGATCAAATAAGTTCTTTATCTGTGTATCGCTTAAATGAATTTTAAATACAATCTAAATGCAATTTAAATGCAGTTATAGTGAATTTTAAGGGCAATAACAAACATTTGAAAAAATGGAAAAAAATGTCAATTGGTCTTGTCTGAGAATCAGCCTCTGGAGGCTGTGCACTCGGTCCTCAACAGCAGACAGTCACACGGGAGTACTAAGCAGGCCTGGCCCTGGGCAAGTCCTGGGTTATGATCTTGGACCCTGGGAAGCACCGTCTGAGTGTCTAAGGGAAGCCAGGCCAGAGTCCCTGTTGCTTTCACCTTTCCTCCCTATGTGACTCCATCGTTGGGTGGTGACATTATGGGTGATTTTTCTTCCCAACTTTTGATCATAATACTTTCATAAATCTTTTTCTTCTTTCTTTCTTTCTTTCTTTCTTTCTTTCTTTCTTTCTTTCTTTCTTTCTCATTTTTTCTTTCTTCTTTCTTTCTTTCTTTCTCATTTTTTCTTTCTTCCTTTTTTCTTTCTTCTTTCTTTCTTTCTTTCTTTATTTCTTTCTTTCTCATTTTTTATTTCTTCCTTTTTTCTTTCTTCTTTCTTTCTTTCTTTCTTTCTCATTTTTTATTTCTTCCTTTTTTCTTTCTTTCTTCTTTCTTTCTTTCTTTCTTTCTTCCTTTTTTCTTCCTTCCTTTTTTCTTCCTTCCTTTCCTTTTTCTTTCTTCTTTCTTTCTTTCTCATTTTTTATTTCTTCCTTTTTTCTTTCTTCTTTCTTTCTTTCTTTCTTTCTCATTTTTTATTTCTTCCTTTTTTCTTTCTTTCTTCTTTCTTTCTTTCTTTCTTTCTCATTTTTTATTTCTTCCTTTTTTCTTTCTTCTTTCTTTCTTTCTTTCAGAAGGTGACTTTTAAATTATGGCCTTTCAAAGAACCCGGTTTGCAACCCTAATTAAAGGGGGCCTGTTTTTGAGATGATGCTGTTTCTAAGTGCTGTTGTAAGGAAGCCAAGCCGCACAGAACTGACTCTTCAAACGTGTAGTTGAGGACTCCCGGGCAGGACAATCACCACACATGGCAGAGGAGACAGAACCTACACGTTGATTATCTCAGCCACGTCTTCTCCCTCCTTCCTCCCCCGGAGGCAGGACCCCCGGTCTCGCCAGCCAAACTGGAAGATGGAATTCACGTAGGGACAGGAAGCGCTGAGGGGATCATCACCAATGACCTCTCTGCCCTTGCCTGGAGCACCTGCCTTTTCGACAGCAGAGATGGTCAGCATTTTGAGAAAGGGAGTTTGTTGGAAGGCTGAGAAGAGATGGCTGAGGATGCAGGGGTGCGGCGAGAGGCTCAAGTAGGATCTGGGGAGGCAGGTGGGCCATTCCTCTGCAGACACCCTGGCTCCGTGGCCAGCCTCGTTTGGGGCCTGCCGCTTAACAGGACCAGGTAGATATTTCTATTTACCCCTGTCTATTATTTAATGGGCCCCTCGTTTAAATACTCCTATGCCTGTCCACGGTGTTAGTCGTTTCTTGAATTTAATTCAGTGACAACGTTGTGGGGAAACTGTTCAGCAGGAAATGGCTGTAATATGTTTTGCAGACATCAGAAATACCCCGAGGAGAAAGTTAATGGGGGAGAACATAATGAGCTTTTTTTGTGAAGAGTAAGATGTGGGATATATTTTATCTTAACAGTTTTCAAGAAAGCCCCTGGAGGTTGTTTTTATGTGGGTAAGAGTTTTTCATTAAAGTAGATTTTTTTATTATTATTATTTTTAATTTGAAACATTTTTCCCTGAAAAAATGTTTTTTTGCCCAAAGGAAACCTCAGGCCAAGCCCCCTCATCTCCTGTGATCCCCCAATTATATTTGTTAATCTTGGTTGTAGACATACCAGGACAAGCATTACAAAGGCTTCTTTTCATTTGCCAGGAGGATTTTTTCCTTTGGAGGAGAGGTTCTATTAAGTAAAAATGTCTTAAAAAGACACAGAGAGGGACAAAAATCCTGTTAAGTGACCCCGTAACTTCTTTCTAGAGTCACAGATTAACTTGGACTCTAATTCATGGGGTGCTGTGTGTGTGAGTTGGACAGGTAGACAATCATAAATGAGAGCAAGGGGGAGGCTCATTAAAGCCCTTATGGGGGGGGGTGTCACTCTCTCTATAATGTCCTTAAGCACCATTTTGCAGATGAACCAGCATTCATAAATTCCCTTGCCTTTTCCCATATAGTGACATCACCAGTTCTTTCATTTTTGACTCAAATGACACACAATTCAAGTTTATTAATTAATTTTTGGCCACACATAAAAATTATTCTCTCTTGATATCATCAAGTAGAAATTCTTGAATTGGAGAACGTAAGTGCATCTAATATGAAAAACCCAACAGTATAGGTGCCTATTCTTTATTATTCCAATCAATAGTTGTGAAGAGTTTGGAGCAAGAGGGCTCTGG
This sequence comes from Lynx canadensis, assembly GCF_007474595.2. NCBI lineage: Eukaryota > Metazoa > Chordata > Mammalia > Carnivora > Felidae > Lynx > Lynx canadensis. The sequence continues at coordinate 58,779,513 of NC_044319.2, read as the reverse complement.
GGCCAGTACCTGACTCAGTCTATAGTTAACTGTGCCTTTAGGAAATGTCTGCATGTTTTGTTTTCCTTCTCAGGTTGGTTCTGAGAATTTCTCAATGTGTGTTTCAAAAACATGAAACAAAACAAAACACTGAGGGAAAAAGAGCTGAGTCAGTTTTTAACAGCAAGGGTGATCTGTTAACAATCAGGCACCAAGCTTGAACTTGCACACAAGTGTTTGCAGACGTGGTGTTTTGTATCTGGGATAGTGGTGAGTCGACTGGCTTAGCGAATCCCAACTAGCTTTATTTTAAACAAGGATTAAAATAGCAACTACATTCTCTAATGTATAATTATAAATACAGAAGGTGGCCACTAACTCATTCTGAAGTCAAAAGGAAAATTCACCAAGGTTGCAACACAGGGATGGGTGCATCACGAGTTATACAGTTTGAGGTGGGATCTTACACGCTCCTCTTTCTGTCACACTGAGCATGCGTGAGTGCCCATGAGTCCACTGTTCTTTAAGCGGTCTGACTGTCCATCTGTGGTTCCAACTTTAAGTTCTCACAAACCCTGGAGGAGGCAGTCTTTGTATTCACTTCTGTATGCTTAGGTGACACAGAGCCCTGCCCTAATCATGAAGGGTCATTGTCTTTATATTCTGGCTTTTAGCTGCGCACAGAGGACAGTTCTCCATGACCCATTCCACAGCTCTTTTGAAGAACTTTTCAGTATGAGAAGATGAGATATGAGATACTCAATATGAGAAGAGGCTGTTGACAGAAAAGTCATAATGACAAACAATATTCCGATAGGGTTAAGAGAACAAGGTTCCAAGATGGCACCGGGGGTGGGAAGTGTGAGAGAACTGGGGCTAATATGTCTATGTGTATGTTTATAAAATGTCTTAAAAACATATGTATAAAAATGTTCATAGCAAAGACAGATACGAAAGAAGGGATATCTGCTTGAACAGAAAGTGTCTAGAGGGGTGGTAGGACCCGAATGTTTGTCTCAGCTGGACTGTTTTCTGTCTCCTTCCTCCCTCCCTCTCCTCCTTCTACCCTTCCATTCTTTCTTTCTTCCTTCTTTCTTTTATTTGATTTTTTAAATGCTTATTTATTGATTTTTGAGAGACAGAGAGCAGGGGAGGGGCAGAGAGAGAGGGAGACAGAATCCCAAGCGGGCTCTGTGCTGTTAGCACAGAGTCCCATGAAGGGTTTGAACCCACCAACCGTGTGATCACGACCTGAGCGGAAATCAAGGGTGGGAAATTCAACCGACTGAGCCGCCCAGGTGCCCCTCTTCCTTCTTTCTAATGAAAGTTCCCAGCAGAGGTTATTAACAGTAATGAATTTCGTCGTGGGTGTCTGGAGGGGGGCTGTCAGCTGTGTAAACCTTGTGCGTGAGCACAAGGTGTAGGAGCAGGCTGTGAGGGGGTAAGTGTGGAGGTGGAATGACAGCTCTGGGTCCTTGGATCTGCCCACATGCGGAAGAGGTGGGTTGAGAACACGGGAGAAGGGAATGGAGATTCTGCAAGGGGGCTTCCCGATGCTGGGTTACGTTAACACGGAGCACGGGGACAGTCAGGCTCCTTTCCCTTTGTCTCAGGTGAACCCATCTCAGACGCACCATAACCTCTACGCTTGGGGACAGGAAGTTGACTTCATTTTGCTTAAAGGAGATTGTTTCTTTTGATTCCGAAGAATCCCTTCTGTAGTTTATTTGTGTCAGCAAGAACACACAGGCTTTGTAACCAGTGCATTAGTCTGTTAGGGCTGCCATAACCCAGCACTACAGACTGGGTGGTTTCAACAACAGGAATTTCTTTTTGTTACAGTTCCAGGGCTATAAATCTGAGATTGAGGTGTCGGCAGAGTTGGTTTCTTCTAAACTCTTTTTCCCTTGGCTTGAAGATGGCCATCTTCTGTGTCCTCACCTAGTCTTCCGGGTGTGTGTCTGTGTTCTAATCTCCCCTTACAAGGACATTGGCCGTATTGGATTAGGGCCACTTCCATGATCTTATTTGGACATAATTTGAATTCAATTACTTTAAAGGTCTTGTCTCTGAATACCATCACACTTTGAGATAATAAGGGTTAGGATCCCAATACATGACTTTTGGGAAACACGATTCAGTCTGGCTCCCTTTCTTCAATGTGGGAAAACTCTACAGGTCTGCGCAAGCTTCAGAGCCTCCGGTGGGATTTGGTGAAGCATTTGATGAGATTCCATCGGAGCCCGACTCCTTGCTCTGTTCAAACCTGCTTCTCTCCATTCCGCGAAGGCATTGGTCTGGGGGAACTTACGAATAAACTTCCTGGATGCTGATATCTACTACAAAGTCTTTTTCTGTTTTTGATTCATCATTTTTTCCTTGGATACAGTTCTTGGGGTCTCCCTTCTAATCTTGCAAATTTACCAGGGTTCTTTATTGAAAGACCATAAACTAATTTGTCCCCACAGGATCTTTTCAAAGCCTTTCTAGGTCCTTCAACCACAGGTTCACAATTTATAGACACCTGAGGTAAAAAGTGGACCCAATGTGAGACTCATCTCTCGGCTCTTCCCTCTTCCAGATAGTGTCCCCACAATTTCATGCTGCACTTACCATTGTTTTGTGCTTTCAAAGAGATTTTTTTCACAATGTTGCCTATGGTTGTTTTCAGAAGGACATCTATAATTCTTTTCACCCAGTCTGCCATTGCCAGAAGTGGAAATTGTTACCTTTGTGATTTGGATTAAAAGTTATTTGAAAGTTTAAAGTCTGATTCAATTTAATTAAATTCAACAACTTTATTTATGTGTATGCCAGATGCTGAGCTGTGTTCTAGGGATAAACTTATGAATGTTATATTGTCTTTCTGCCCCCCCCCCCAGGAGCTTATAATTGAATAACAACAGCAAAATAGATGCTTAAAGTATTACCTTGATTAATAAGGATAAGACATTCAAAATAAAGCTATGGTTCCTGGCAAGTTGCCTTTGATGGAAAACCAGATAAGGGTTAATATACTAAGCATCTGTGATATGTAGATTTATGCCCATAACTATGTCCTGCTGCTCAAATTTATAGAGGCTTGGGTTGTGAAAGCAGGTCTGTACACAATCAGTACAAATCAGGAGAAGAGGTGGGGTGACACTGTCATGAGAACACCTTTTGGGCAAGGCGAGAATGGATACACACCTGGGACCTTGAAGTCAACAATAATACCAGCATAAAAGAAACACTTTCTGAGACAAATACCATATGATCTCACTGATACGTGGAATCTATGAAACAAAACAAATGAACGAAGAAACAAAACACCGGCTCTTAAATACAGAAAACAAACTGGTGGTGTCCAGAAGGAGGAGTGGGCAAAACAGGGGAAAAGAAGGGAGAGACACAAACTTCCAGTTATAAAATAAATAAGTCACAGAGATGAAAAGTACAGCCTAGGGAATACAGCCAATAATATGGTAATAACATTTGGTGACAGTGACTACCCTTACTGTGGTGAGCCTTGCGTAATGCATAGAATTGTCGAATCAGTACGTTGTACACCTGAAACAAATATAACATTGTACGTCAATTATACTTCAGTAATAAGTAAAGAAAGAACCCTCTCTACAGTTGAGCTTATGGGATGGCTGCGATGTAACGTGCTTGGGCAGGTAGTGCAAAGTGAACCAAAGCAAAGGATTCGAAAACCAAGGAGAGGCGTCCTCGAAGAAGGCACCAAAACCCAACTGGGGGCTCCAGGGAAGATCCGTGATCTGCTGAGAAATGCCAGTTGGATCTGACAAGCAACGAATCCATGTGATCCCGTAGGAGAAGTGGCTGTGAGTAGTGAGAAGGGGCTTCGTACACGGCAGCCTCTGCTCTGTTATGCTTGAGCTGATAAGGCTGCGAGGAAGCCTGATTGTCACACAAGAAGATTCCAGTAGCAGCTGTTGGAGAAATGCCAGAGTCTAAGCAAAACCTGGTACGAATGGAGTGTGGGGTGGGAGAGAAAGTTAGGACAAAGTGCAAACTTGTTCACCAGGTGTGGCTCTGGCTTCCTGATGGGACAATCCAGGTGGTCCATTAGAATGTCCAGAGGGAGGAGCGCCTGGGTGGCTCAGTCGGTTGAGTGTCCAACTCTGGCTCAGGTCATGATCTCGTGGTTCGTGGGCTCGAGCCCTACGGTGACGGGCTCTGTGCTGACAGCTCAGAGCCTGGAGCCTGCTTCGGATTCTGTGTCTCCCTCTCTCTCTGCCCCTCCCCTGCTCGTGCTCTCTTTTCTGTCTCAAAGATAAAAAAAAAATAAACATAAAAAAAATTAAAAAAAAAATATCCGGAGGGAGCTTCTGGAAGTCTGGTTTATTTGAAGAGAGAGAATGCAAACAGTGGATGAAGTTTAGAATGGGGAAGAGGGAGGTGGCGAGGGAAAGAGGACTCACTGGTACTTGCATGAAGGAGGGAGGGTGGGTGGGATTCAGATGGAGAGGAAAAAAAAAAGAAGAAAAAGCAGAGAGGGCCTCCCTTCCACTCTTTCGTCTCAAAGCCCACCCATCTGGCTGGGCCAGACTTCCAGACATTTGAATGTGTTTTGCTGTTCCATGGTCGTCATGGAATACGTATGCCTGGAGAAAACGAATACATATTCAAAAAAAAATTTTTTTTGGAGAATACCTTTTGGAGATTGCTCCCAAGAAGGTAGGAGCTTTCTCTTATTCATATCTTTTCTTCTTTGCTTTATTTCTATTCTAGAATAGAAACTAAAGGAGAATCAAAACTTAACATGATATGTGCTGTGCCCTCAAGGAACTCACACATTCAATATATTCTTTTTTTTAATATTTATTTTTATTTAATTTTGAGAGAAAGTGCACACAAACAGGGGAGGAGCAGAGACAGAGAGAGAAAGAGAGAGAGGGAGAGTGAGTCCCAAACAGGCTCCACGCTGTCAGTACAGAGCCCAATGTGGGGCTTGATCTCATGAACTGTGAGATCGTGACCTGAGCCGAAATCCCACTGACGGAGCCACCCAGGTACCCCTCAGTATATTCTTTAAGTATCTATTAGCTGCCAGGTGCCAGGCTGGGTGGAGAAGGTATAAAGATGGAAATATAGATATTTTCTATACTAAGATATAAGACCAACACACATAGGCCAACATTGAGTAATAGACGTCAATGGGTAATTTCATCAAATAAAATTCTGAATCGAAATTCAGAGATCAGGAGCTATGCCTGTCTCTGTGGTGCAATGGATAGCACATTGGACTTCTAGACAGAGATAGGAGCTAAATGAGAAGTAGAAGTTTAGCATGCATTTGCACACAAGAGTTCACGCATGCACACACACACACAGATACACACACACTATCACTTCCTCCTACTACTTCATCCCTACCATGGAGCGTTTGGTACAATAAGTTTCCAACACAGTTTTGCTGATTGGATTTCATGATAGAAATGTTTTTTTTAAGAAAAGTCATTCTGATTCTCAGATACAGCACGAATTGGAGATGCGCTGCCGGGGGTCTAGAGACACCTCTCTATTGCTAGTGTCCTCGCGTGCAAAACAGAGAGGGTAACAGAAATGGGGAAATCTACACTATTGGTTGAAAAACAGTTGTTGGCCAACTGACCCAGCAGCAGAGAGCTGTTGTCGTCACTGGTTTCAACAGCTTGGGAATAGCTTCAGTGTGATCCTTCTGCGGACCCTCCCATGCAGGTTTGGCTATGGATAGTAACCAGAATTATGAGAAATGGTTCCTCCCCAGGCAAGAGAAGTCGATTGCCCTCCGACAGAGCTAAGGTAACCTATTCACGTAGCGATGAGACCAAATCTGCATGTTCACTCTCACGTAGAGTAGAGAGCGATCATAGAGTGATCGGTTTAAAAATGCAGTGGGCAATACTGAGTGCAGAACACCAAGTGCTGCATCTCTTCCTTGCTGGTCAAGACTGTCTCCCACTGTAAAAACTGAGAATACCAAGACTCACGTGCCTCAGCTTCCCTTATAACTCGTGCATAAGGCATGGCATCTAATCCTGGCCCATGGGTCCTGAGAAGAAGTCTGCTGGGAAGCTTCGAGAACAAGAAGTGTGAGAAGGAAACCCCTTCCCTGTCTTTTGACTCAGGAGGGTGCTAATGTGAGGATGAGATACATGAAGCAGCAGCCATTGGCAGCCATTTTGAGCCCATGAAGCCATAAGACTCAGGATGAAGAGCTCTACACTGAGGAAGGCAGAGAAGAGGAATGGAAGCCCTTGGATTCTTGATGAGATCATTGTGCCACTGAGTCAATTGATCCTCTCTGCTACATGAGATAATAACAATGTTCGTAAGGTGCCAACATTTATCATTTAGCTATCTGCTTACTTGTAGCTAAAAATACAGAGAGACATGAAGAGATAGTAGCCAGAACCCTTGAAATACTTACAGTTTAATATAAGTGAGAAGTAAAGTAGATGTGACCAGAGCTAAGGAATTAAGGCTAGAAATGGTTGCGTATGAATGAAATATAAGTAGCCTTATTGTATCGTATGCTGGGGTGGCTGGTAATGACTGTAAGGATCAGAACCAGGCATCTTTATCCTGAGAATACGTCACAAAGGATGCGGTTTTATTACTCCTCTGTTTTGGGCTTCTACACGTGGTGACTGCTGTCATAAAAGCTTGTCATTTTCACTCTGTGTGTTTTTCATTAAGATCATTATGCTGTTACCGAGGATGAGAAATGGGGAACAGAGAGGGTTGGCAGGGGACAAGATTCACTGTTAACAAGTAAAATATTTTCAGATGTTCCTTGGGTGCAGAAAATGTTCCATTATGTCACAGAGTCATTTCATCCCAGGAATCCATTGCTTTCAGACCTTGTTAAAGTGGTGACCTCCTGCAGTGGCACACAGCTGTGGGGGGACTGTCAGCACCACTGGGTAGTGATGGGGATTGTTTTCTTCGCCAAGGAGCTCCACACGCCTCAACCTACCCTTGCTTCGATGGCTTTCACTTACCGGCTTCTAGAAAATGAATGGATCTGTATGTCACCCAAGCCCAGGATGACTGAGCTCTTGAATCAAGGAAGGACTGACTATTCCTTCACTCGGCTGTGCTTTTTGTTAGTGGGTCATGAACTTAATTTATTGGGGGTGAGATCAGCACTTAGAAAAGACAAATAGAATAAAATGGCACAGAAATAATAAAATAGAGAAGAATATAACTGAACAGACCAGAAAACACCAGAGAATACAAAGAGTAATACAAGTGTATCGTGCCCCTTTTGGGCACTAAGACTTTTGTCTTAGTTCGGTTTTAGGTGCATTTTTAATTTTAAATTTTTGTCTCAGTACCTCTGATTGAAGATGGCAAACAGCGACTGAAAAAAATTAAAGATGTATCTTTCAAAGGTCACCAAAGTAAATAAATATACAATAAATTTAAAGAAACAGTCACATGATGCTGTTCTAAGTTGGTAGCACTTACCTTCTGAGGTTATTACAGCTTAGCACTGTAGTAGGACATTTGGGACACTCTCTCTTGCTTTGTGAAATGTGGTTCAGTTTGCCTGTGTGTGTGTGTGTGTGTGTGTGTGTGTGTGTGTGTGTGTTGGTAAAAAAAAAAAAACATGTTTGGGAGTCACTGTTCTAGTGTATTGAGCATTTCTGTTCAGTTCCAGCACATGGATCCAATCTGATTTTTCTGATGACTTATTTATATCATCTGTGAGTGTAGGCATTAATTAGCCTTTGAACCAGAATTCCTAAAGAAGTCAAATACTGGGTCCAAAGAAAAAAAGCACAGAGTCCAGATGAAATTCAAAGCTCTCTGCCTCTCCTTTTTGGTCCTTTTCTTTTTTCTGCAGAGAAACCTATGTTTCTGGCTCAGCGTCCGGCTAAGGGAGTTGCTGAGTGAGGGAAGAATATTGGTGTTACCTTCTGGGGTGGAAAGTGGTAAAACTTCGACTGGCCAGCTAGAAGGAGATGCCTAATAACAAAAGTGCCAAGCAAATGGGTTCTATTGTGCTTTTTGATCTGAGAAAGGAATTCGCTTAGCTGGTTAAGATTATTCCCTTACCAATAGAAGTTCTCATCCATGTGACACTCTTCATTCAAGATTTACTTCCCCTTGGTCCATGCGTCTGTCCTCTTCCATTCTAACATCATACACACACACACACACACACACACACACACACACACACACACACCCCTCTGCCCCAACTGTTGGGTTTTATTTTCCTCAGAGTCAGCCAGGAAAAAACCTGAGAGTATCTGCTCCATGCAATGAATGAGACTGCTTCCTAGTGCTATATGCTACTGTACTTGGATGGGAGACAAAATCAAAGATGTTTAAAGAAATTCTACTCTTAAAAAAAAAAAGAAATTCTACTCTTTCTGAAAAGAGGCTCACTCTTCTCTCTATCTATCTATCTATCTATCTATCATCTATCTTTCTATCTTCTATCATCTAACATCTATCTATCATCCATCAATCCTCTGTCAAAAACAGGGGAGCAATGGCCCTGAACCAGACACTCTACAGAACCCTAAAGTTACAAAGAAACATACAGCATTATCCTCCATTTTGAGGAGCTTTCTGTCTCATGGCTGAGCTAGACAAACATCCCACAGTGGCCCTGTGGCATGTGAATGCTGTGACAGATTTTTATATTCAGTCAGTGTGAGAATACAGGGGAAGGCCAGCGAATTGGAAGAGGAAAACAGAGTCTGAAAAAGATTCCAAGATTTAATGAGTACAAGCTATCCAAGGAGTAGGGAGTGAGGGAATAGGGATGGGAGGGGCAGGGATACATGTGGAGATCATCCAAGCTGAATATGATGGCATGTGCAAAGGCACAGAGGCAGTAGTGAACATGGTATGCTTTAGGAAAACTGCAAGTAGTTCTGATACAGGGGCCCCGTGGGGTGGAGTTGTGGAAGGTGAATCTGGAGAATTGGCAGGTGCTGGGTGGTGAAAATCCTGTAGTTGGGTTGAATGAATGCAAACCTTCCATCCGTTTCGTCTGCTGGAGGTAAAGTGGAATTGTTGGAGACCAATTAGAGGGGGGATTCACTCACAGGGCCATTTACAGCTGGTGATATGAGGCTTGTGACTTGGGTCAGACTCAGGAGAGTTGCAAGCTCTTAGAATAATAAATCAAGGTTTATTGTTTCATGAGGGGGAGGGGCCATGAGGTGGGGGGAATACAATGAACTCAAATGTTTGCATCCAAAGTCCAAGATAAAAGAGTCAACAAGGAGGCAGGTGGGATAACTGGTAGAATAGCCTTCCTTCATAGGAGATGGGTAGTTTATTATTTGTCAGGAAAGAGAAAATAACACCTTCCACTTCGGTTTTTTTTTGTGGGAGTTCTGCAAGAATGAGAGCTAGGACGATCATCAGTCCCTGACTCCACTCCTTGACAGGGATTTCGACACGAAACGCCATGGCTGTTGGACATTGCACGGACCAGCAGAGAGAAAGTAAGATGAACTTATACACATGAAGTTAAGGAGTTTGGGTTTTGTCCTGAAGACAATGGTATACTATTGTGGGGTTATAAGAAGGGTGTGAAATGAACGTATTTACAGTTTAGGAAGGTAGCTGAGTTGGCTGAAGTTTAGAGGATGACGAAGACCGAAGACAGGTAAACCTCTCAGGAAGTTTTTGCGGCGACCTAGATGTGAAGGAATAATGTTCTGCACCAAGGGAGACGGTGATACGAGGATGTGGAAAACATTAAGGAACTTCAGTGACTGGATGTGCTAAATAGAGGTGGCTTTCAAAAGATTCTTTTCTTTCTGGCCTTGTGGGCTGGTTAAGTGTGGGGTATTATTAATTTTAAAAAAGTTTTTAATGTTTATTTATTTTTGAGAGAGAGAGAGACAGAGCACGAGCAGGGGAGGGTCAGAGAGAGAGGGAGACACAGAGTCTGAAGCAGGCTCCAGGCCCTGAGCTGTCAGCATAGAGCCCGATGTGGGGCTCAAACTCACCAGCCGTGAGATCATAACCTGAGCCCAAGTTGGACACCTTTAACCAACTGAACCACACATGCACCCCAAGTGTGCGGCATTATTAGTTGACATAAAAATACAGGATGAAGAACAAGCCTGTTGGGGGGGGGCATGGAATGTTCTGGTTCAGAAATGTTGAATTTAAGGTAGCTCTTGAGGGGAGATGTCCAGTAGGAGGTTGGCCACATAATTCTGGATGGAATTCAGGAGGGGAGGGAGGCCAAGAAATTTAGATTGGGAATTATCAACAGAGAGGAACTAATCTGAAGCTAGGGGGATGAATAAGTTTAACCAGAGAGTGTGTAGCATGAAAACGGAAAGGAAAGATGAACAACACCGGAAATCACCAGTATTTAAAGGATGGCTGGAGGAAAATGAATACAGTATGGGGGCTTGAGATGCAAGGGGGTAAAAGAGATACAGGGAAAAGCAAGAGTGAAGGCATCACAGGAATCAAGTGTAGATTTCCAACATTTTCAAGAAAAGCGTGAGGGAGGTGTTAAAAGTCGCAAGTTAGTTGAGTAAGGTGGCCTGAGAGGCGAGTGCCAGACTTGGTAAGAGGGGCTTTGTGGACGGCCTTTAGCAAGAACATTTCAGTGGAGGGGTGGGGAGAAAGCTCGGGTATAGGTGACTGAGGCAAAAAATAGGATGTGAGACAGTAGCTATAGGAAGTTCTAGACACACACACAACTTTCCTAAACACCGGCTGTGCTGGTGAGAACTGAATTCCTTCCTCCCTTCCCTTCGTGTCATCTTTCTACACTTCCTTCCTTCCTTCTCTTTCTTCTTCCTTTCCTTCTACCCACAAATGCATATTAGACACGCACTAAGGCCCCAGAAGTACAGAAGACACAGGGTACAAAGACAAAACCAACACGACCAGTCCCCTGCAGACCATTGTCTAGTAAGTGAAACAAGATAAGAAGAATACAGTGGAAAAGGGATGTGTCCTGTAGAAAGAGGAGACAGGGGACCATGTGAATATTATTTTTCAGTCTGCATAGGCAGAGTCGGGTGGAATGGGAGACACAGCGGAGAAGGTGGCGTTAGAAGTGGGTGAGGTTTATGAGGGGTGGAGCATGGGGCTTCCCAGGCTTAGAAAAGAGAAAAGGCAAAGGGTCAGGGCAAGTCCTGGGCAAAGGGTCAGCAGTAAGGAGTGCCAAGAAGCTAGAGCACAGCGCACGGAGCAGAAAAGTGGAGTGGGGTTAGGGAAGGATGGAGGAACTTGCACACCAGGACGGAGGATCTGGTCTTCAAGGGGTAAAACAATGGGGAGTTTTGAGCAAAAGAGAGGTGATCACAGCTGTGCTTCATGAGCATTTTTCTGGTAGAAAAGGGTCATCCATGGTTCACGACCTCAAGCCCAGACGTATAAGGCTAAGAAAGAAGAGAATAGTTCCACATACTGTGCTAATCCAACTGTCTGTGTGATCAACATTCACTGATGATGATGGATAATCGATACGACCAATAATTTAGTGACCTCCTTTTGCCTGTTCTTCCTGGCCTCTGTTGTCTTCTTTAAAGAAAAAAGCAAACCTCATTCTCCCGGGGGTCATATTGCAGCAGTGTGTTGAATAAAAATAGCCTAGGGGTGATTAAAATGGTTTTTTCAGTTCGTTTGTTCTTGCTATAGATTGATTTTCTGAGTACCTGTTCAACACCGGAAGTTTTAAATCTATTATGACTTTGGAGGTTGACTTTTTAATAGGCCGCTTATACACTTCCTAAAAATGATTGTGATTTAGATCATAGATACCGAAATGAACAACTGACCAACCCAGTTCTTTTGGAAGATAGTCTAATGATGAGTGTCCTGTCTTACAATGGAAATAATATGTGGGCATCTGGAGCCTTTGACTCACTTCTCAAAACCCTAATTCTCCAGCCACCCAGTATGTGGGATATGAGTCAGGCTCAGGCTAGCAGGGAAGACAGGGCCCTTTTTGGGCACTGGGCACGGATGATGCATTTGCCCTGACATTCCTTGCATGGTTCGTAAGAGATATTGATATATATTTGATTCATGGCTCCGTCTTCCAGAACAATGCTCTCAGCAGGGGATCAGGGCACTATTGGTGGCCCACACTAGAATCCCTTGGTCGGGGTGAAGTCTTGACTTTCATGTCGATTATTAATAATTTGCTCTGATCCCTGATCCTTCCTTCATTGAAATGAAGACATTTTTGTTTCTCTTCTGGTGGTGTATTTTTTCTTTTCTTTTTTTTCAGTAGCAATGTCGGGGAGGTGTGGGGTTTCTCCACACATACTTTTCTCCTCCTGTATTAACCAGTAGATGGAAAGCCTTTAAGAAGCCTGGAGGCAGAAGTGTGGCCAACCTAATGAAGAGGGAGAGTCAGAATTTGCCACCATTTTTGACAAGGCACCTCAATAATTTCAAAATTGCAATATATTTTTTAAGTTGCATGGCACAGACCACTAAATGTGCATCCACATCCTCTTCTTTTAAAAAAAAATTTTTTTTTAATCTTTATTTATTTTTGAGAGAGAGAGACAGAGTGTGAGCAGGGGAGGAGCAGAGAGAGAGGGAGACACAGAATCCGAAGGAGGCTCCAGGGTCCGAGATGTCAGCACAGAGCCCGACGTGGGGCTCGAACTCACAAACCGTGAGATCATGACCTGAGCCGAAGTCGGACGCTCAACCGACCGAGCCACCCGGGTGCCCCATAAACATCCTCTTCTTCTAAAACACATGGTCTTGTAATCAACCCTGACCAAGAATGTCTGTGTTGGACTCAGTATTTTGTATTTTTAAAAGTTCCCTGGGTATTCTTCATAAGACCAGGTTTTAAGCTCACTGGCTTTAAACTGGCATAAAGATTCTAGGGGTTTTAACTCACAGATTGCTCTTTGTTTTTTTTTTTTTTTTTTAAGTTTATTTATTTATTTTTAGAGAGAGGGAGAGAGAGAGAGAGAGAGAGAGAGAGAGAGAGAGAGAAAATCCCAAGCAGGCTCTGCGCTGTTAGCTCAGAGGCTGATGTGGGGCTTGATCTCACGAACCGTGAGATCATGACCTGAGCTGAAATCAGGAGTCAGATGCTATGCTTAACCGACTGAGCCACCCAGGAACCCCAACTCACAGATTGTTCTTAATCATTGTGTTAGTGGAGCTGGTTCTAGGAATTGCTTCTCTTCTTACTTGTCCTAAGGACGGCATGTGAATTCAGTGTCAGGAAACCTCAGGCTCACGAACAGGAGTGACCAACCTTGCTTTAGTACAACAGCTTTCTGGGCCGCATCCTTGTCCTCTCCCCCTGTGTCCTCACACTGGTCTCATCCCTGGACGCCCAGTGGCGCAGGACCAGAGGCTGTCTGGCTGATGGCACCTCAGCTCCTGCGTGGACCTCTTGTCCTTCCCTTCCAGCTCCCAAATCCTACTTCCATCTCTCCTTCCCTCCTTCATGTCTTCCACTGTCCATCAAGGGCTCTGAAAGTCCAAATGTCCACAGCAGAAGAAGTTAGCCTTCTTTCCTACCTCCTCCTTCATTACTTGTTCCAGTGCATGGTCTAATGTCCATATTGTTACCACTGGTTTTGGATCCCAATCTCTTATGGCATGAATTCATAACACGTTATTTTAATTCTCTGTGGTTATCCATGATTCCCTCCTAAAAAGTTGGGTAACAAGTACTTAATTGCTTTTTTTTTTTTTTTTTTTTGAAATGAAGACAGTTTAAAATAGGTTGAAAAGAAAAGCTGGTGGCCTCTGTGAGATGAAGCTCGAGGGTCCTTGCTAAAGAGTCATGACCATGTCTCCTACCTGAGTGGGAGGGCACCCAGCTCTCTGTGTTCTGGGGCATTGGCTGTGGTCAAGATGACCTCTAAACGGGCTGGTTTCTCAAACACTTAGCAAGAAAAGTGAGAAATAGGGTACTAAGCACAAAGAACTCAGCAAATGGCTCACCAATGAGATTCCAAATATTTGGGTGGAAATATTAAAATTCTGACAACTGCCCATTCCCTTGAATGGCAATTACCTAGTTGTTTTTGCAAACCAATGACTTGGACTGGATTTTCATTTGGCCATCTGGTTTGCTATATGGGAGTGGGAAAAGTAGATTTGATTATAAGGATGCAGAGTTTTGGAAAAATGGCTTCCCACGGCTCAGCAAAGAGAGTCCAACAGCGTTGCCGAGCACATCATGATTAGAGCAATTGGAGATGATTATCTGTCAGAGAGATGAAGAAACACAGTTCTGAGTTTTTCAGAAAATGTTATGCACATGCATAATAAGAACCTAAAAATGTAACACCTTCAATTCTAGCCCAGCCATGAGATAAAAGAGGGAGTAAAATTATTATACCAATTTAAATAAAATGTTTGATAAATTGCTTTAAAGATGGTGAGTATATAAATATTGATGCAGAATAGAAATATAAAGAAAGTGTACTTTAATTTATGTTCAGAATAAGAAGAAAGTTCCATTTTCCGTGAATAGACTATTAGACAACCTCTAAACACAGACTTGGGAGAAGGAACAGTTGAGGACGGTGTAGTTAGAAATTGGAAGGGAAGCTCAATTGTGGAAGATGACTCAGAATCGGGGGGCAGGGGGTCTGGGTTTGGGCGTGAGGCTCTGGCATGACCTTGCTGTGTGACGAGGCATAGCATGCTCTCCCTCTCTGGGCTTCGTTCAGTTTTCCCAAGTATAAAACGAGTGGTTTGAGTTATAAACCCTCCAAATTCTCTGCCCAGTTTTATATTAGGAAATTGTGGTTCCAAATACGAAATTGACAAGTATTTTCACTTTCTTCATTGCTAACTCTTTTCTGGGTCAATGTGTTATCATGCTACCCAGAGGTTCTGCAAATTTGGCGTGGGTCAGAATCCCCTGGAGCGTTTTAAAAAACTCAGGTTGCTGGGCTCTACCTCCTGATTCAGTAGGTCTGAGGAGGCCCCAGGAATATGGAATTTTTTTTAAGTTTATCTATTTTAAGAGAGAGAGAGAAAGAGAGAGAGAGAGAGCGCGTGCGCTCGAATGGGGGAGGGGCAGAGAGAGAGAGAGGGGGAGAGAGAGACTCCCAAGCAGGCTCTGTGCTGTCAGCGAGGAGCACAACATGGGGCTTGAACCCTCAAACAGTGAGATCATGTCCTGAGCTGAGATCAAGATTCTGACGCCCAACCGACTGAGCCCCCGGGGCGGCCCAGGAATGTGCATTTTTAATAATTTCCCAGGTGATGCTGTTGCTGCCGGCCCCAGGACCACACTTTGAGAACTTTCGCACTAAACGGCAAGAGTCCAGCCTGAACCTGCAGCGAACACGGGAAAAGTTCAAAGCTGTCTGGTTAACCTAACGGCTCCCTGCGGAGGGATTAAGCCCAGGCTTAATTCTCAGACTCCCTGCTTTCTGTTTGAATTCTCATGAAAACGAAGAGTGAAGTCAGGGGGATGCAGTCAAGGCTTTTCTCTCTTTTTCACTGGCTTGCGGGCTCTCCGGCTGTGTCCACATGGGCCGAGAGCAGAATGAGCTCGGTGAGGTGGGCCCCGAAAGGGCAAAACTGGGCCAACTGCTTGTCTGCGCGATGCCTGGGTTTCTGAATCTACAGACTGGGTCTAATGACATCTGCCTCCGAGGGCTGCCGGAAAGCTCACACGAGGAAATGCACTTAAAATGTTAGAATCGTGATAGGCACAGAATCAAGTACTCAGCGGTGGGCAGATATTATTATTAATTTACGGAGCATTTTCGAAACTCACTGTTGTAAGGAGGAAGGGGCACCATGTGTTAGGGACATGCATACCAGACAAGACCTGAAAGCTGAAGGCATCGGGTGATCCGATTTCCATGCAAAACGACCCCCACCTTAATAACATGGGATACCCGCACCCCCCTGGACCCCCACCCCACCCCAAACAGCAAATTCTTCCAGATACAGTTCACCAGGCTCAGTCTTGGTGGCTGATGTCCTTCAGTTTTGTTCTGACACCGTCTGAATACACTCATCCATCCTGGACTGTAACTCTTGAGTGGAGCTTGGAAAATAGAGAAACGTTGTGCCTTTGATGGTGGATTTAAGATGAGTCATCCTCTTTTTTTTGCTGGTTTTCCATTTGAGAACAGGCGGCAATCAGGACATAATTTGATTCTCTTACATTTCAGTATGTTCACATTGCTTATTCGATATAACAACGAAGCACTCTTTTTTAAAAAATCATTATCCATTTTTTAATGTTTACTTATTTTGAGAGATAGGGAGAGAGAGAGCGAGAGAGCGAGCACAAGCGGGGGGGGGGCAGAGAAAGAGAGGGGGACAGAGAACCTGAAGCAGGCTCTGCCCTGACAACAGCGAGCCCGATGCAGGGCTCGAACTCACTTATGGTGAGATCATGACCTGAGCCGAAGTCAGATGCCCAACTGGCTGAGCTACCCAGGCGCCCCCAACTAAGCCCCCTTTATGGAAAAATCACAAAATTCCCATCTTCTGTGTGTACATGTGTCCCACGCGGTGAAGTGCAGAGCAATAATTGATAATGTTTATTAGGAACTCGCCGTGTGTCCAGCCCTGAGCTGGGTGCTTTGGGGAGCAGAGAAGACTTATAGGGGGTAGACTCTCCCCTCCCCTCTAGGATCCTCTTTCCCAGTTTTTGTTGGGCAGTAAAGGTGAACATGTAAATTAATTATCAGGCATTGAATTATCAAACTGCGCTTTTGAAACTCAGCATGGAACGCTTTCCCCGCTCCTTGCAACGATCCAAATCCTATACATATTTTAAGCCCCATGTTATGAAAAGCCTTTTCCAAGAGGGCTCCGGAAAGGGAGGGAGGAAGCCCAGGAGCTGGTCCCAAAGGGTCTACCCTCAGACCTCCCACTCCCGCTATGTGGGCAAACTCACTTGGGGATCTTGGATAACCTCCTGGCTCAGTGGACCAGGTCATGCTCATCACATCTCACTGATGTTTGAATTTAACCGTGAAGCACACAGGCAAATGCGGTCCCCAGGGTGCGGCGTGCAGCCCCCCAACCTCCCCACCCCCGGAGGACTGATCGATCACCCATGGCCCAAGTCCAGCATGAGCCCCAGGGTTCTGTCTGCCAGGGGACCCAGGAGCAGAGTCAGCTTGGGGTGGAGCCTCCCAACGGTCTCCCCGCCCACCGGTGTGGCCACAGGGCCCTCAGAAAGCAAGCGCCTTGGTTTTCAAACCATTTCAAACCCACAACTTTTATCTTGAATGAGAGAATCACACATACTGAAGTCATAACATCGTAAGCACAGATATAAAAATAAATGTGTGCTTATGTGCATATGTGAGGCACATGGGTAATGGAGGAAAGCTTCTGTTGCCTTTGGGGGCTTGCCTTTCTGTGTAAATGGAAGGTGTCTGTCATAATATGTAAAAAGGCTACGACTCAGGTTGGAGCCTAAAGTCACAAAGGCTCCAATGAAACCATCCTTTCCTACTTGGGATGCTCCTGATCTGGGTCATAATGAAATAAATGTAATGAAAATTTTCACCCAGTGCTTTTCTCTTAAACATGTGACGTTGGCTAAAAATAAACAAGAATGATGCAGAAAGATTGAAACACAAAATCCCAGGAAATTTATGAACCTGCTCACAGCCTACTGTGTGTAAACTGATGGCACTAGAGAGCCTATCAGTGTCCCCACGACATGCTCCATTGGGAGCTCTCCAATCACACTCTGATGGCCAGGAAACAGGGTTCTGAGTCAAGTAACATTTACTGGATATCTATGGCGCGTCTGGACTACGCCAGCTGCCTTCCCATGTGATCTCGCTTTTGATTACCAAGCAGCCCTGTAAAGTGACATTATCCCCACCTTACAGATGCGGAAACTGAGGCTCAAAAAGGCTGAATCGTTAGCAACAAGCAGAAACAGACTTCCACCGGCTTTGAGAGTTTCTGACACTCCCAGAGTACCAGGCTGGACATGTGTATACAAGGAGGTGCCTCCCTTTGGGCAAAGACACAGAGCTCAGTCCCCGGGATACTCTGAACTCTGGCCACAGCCCAAACATTCTAAAGGGATGAGGTTATAGACCACTGTCAGGGGGAAAATCCTATAAGAAAATGAATTTCAGATTCAAGAGGAGGATCCTAAGCTCCTGGATAAAATGCTCTATGTCACACAGACCGAGCAGTGATGTGGGGGTGACCCAGCACTTGTGTCAGAAAAGGGGGGGGTGTTGCAGGTGGGATCCGAGTGCCTCTGCTGACAGAGCCCGGTGGACCACTCAGCGTCCAGATGACCCTGCCAGGGGGTGCTCACCACGGTACACAGTAGGGGTTTTCAGCTGCGGAATCTCTGTCGATGAAATGTGTGTTTTCCTGTGACACAGGCTGTGGTCGAAATTCGCCCTCCACCCGCCCCCTGAGAGGAAATAGAGTAGAAGGCAGGGGGATGTCCCCCTGGACACAGCAGGGTAGTTGATGTCTAGCCAAAGGGGACATTGACTCAAGTTTCTTGGGAGGTGGGAGTGGGTGAAGCCAAGGGGGATGTAACAGGGCAAAGGTCATGGGGGCCAGATGCCTGGCCATGTGGGGTCTGACACCTGATGGAGAATGGCCTGGTCTGGGACTCCTTTGAGAGTCCCATCTCCTGCCAGCCCCCCTCACTGTCCTGGCTGCAGGTTACACCCAGATGAATGCAAGAATCAGACCCCTCTCTCCTTGCCCAAGGAGCCAGAGGCCCCAGAGTTCCTGAGCCTCTGGGCTCAGGCTGGGGGCTAATGCACATTTCCCTGAACCTTCCCTTTGACTCCTGTCCCTGGGGCCTCTGGATATAACAGAAGCTCCATCCTGTGCAGGGATGGATGGGAACCAATGTGAAATCTATTCCGTAAAGCTGAATTCTTACCCATTAAGGTAATGGGATTCATCATGCGGAGTTCGTGACAGCGGTGGCCTGGGGAGGGACAGCCACACCACAGATCCTACATCTTTTGCCAACCAGACTCTTGCATCTAGGCTCCACCCCCTTCTTCCCTGGTCGAATTTTTGAAGTGGGAAAAGAGTCACTGAAAGCAGTGAATTTTTGGATATTTGGCTTTCTCCATATGAAAAATCAAATGGCTTTAAGACACAGCAGAGTTGGCTGTTACAGGGTATAGGGTGGCAATTCACTATAAAAGTGATAAAGATCGCTTGTTTCCTAGTGTATGAAGCACCTCTGCTGAGTTACTTTGGATATTAACATCTGCTACCTAAAGCAAGTTCGGCCGTCAAACCTCGGACTTTTGGGTCAAAGCAGGCACATTTGATGTTATAATGTGAAAGTATGAAGGGTAAGAAAAATCTTACCCTGGATTCTTCTATTGAATTGTCTTATTTTCTCTTGGAACTGGGTCGACTTGGGACTTGGAGCAGAGTGTTGGGCTGGTGATTCCAGACTGCCCTCTCCCCGTGGAGCGGCCCAAGATAGAGCACGGGGTGCCAGCACACAGCTTCTGCTTTGACCACTCAAGTCACAGCATGAAGGCTGGGCAGGCTGCGTCCTGCAGGAGATGAGACAAAAGAGTGTGGATAGGTCACTGGCCTGAGGCCACACAACCAAGAAATGGTGGACCAACCAGGGGGTCTCCAGACACAGGGTGGAGTCGAGCCCTGTGCCTTGTCTACGCTCAGGACCATGCGTGGGGCCTGGAACACACAGTGAAAACAATGTTGAGAAATGGTTCAGACTCCAAGGAAGACACTGTTGAAGACTCTGGCCCTGGGGGCAGAGAGTGAGCTTGTCTCCGAACACAGCAGGACAAGTAGAGATCTGGCTGAGCTGGTAGGGTAGGGGAGTGGATGGAAAATCACAAAGGGGGACGTGGGTAGGTGCTGAGAGCGAGTTGCGTAGACATCCAACGTGGAAGAAGAAGAGCGTGATTGGACGCCCAGGGCGAGGGGAGTCTCAGTGCTTAGCTGGGCTCTTTGTTAAAGAGAAGGACTTTGCCAAGGATGAGGCCTAGCTGAGGAGCTTAGAGGCACCTGACTTAAGTTTGGTCGAACAGGGAGTCACTGTCAGTGGTTCAGCTGCCTTTGTGGGTGAATGAGGAAACCTAGGGGCACAGCTTCAGTCGGGGGGTACGGTGGAGACACACCCCGAACTGTTCTTCTCAAGGCCTGTCATCGTCCTGTTCTGATTTGCAGAATTTGAGAGCCACATGAATGAACACGTATTTCTAATTTCAGCTAGCATCAAGCCAGGAAGGCTTCCTGGTGGCGGCGGCAGTGGTGTTGGTGGGGGCGTGCGTGTGTACGTGACAGTCAAGCTCTGAAAGAGGAGAGGGGAAGGAGAGGGTGAGAGCCATCCTATTTTGCTGCCAGTCTCCTGACACGCCTTCAATAAGTATAATTATGTCCCCATACTCATTGTGTTAATCTCCACACCTAGCCCAGGGGCTCATGCACACTAGCTAGGTTAAAAGACGCTTGTTGGCAAGCCTGTCCCAACGGGCTCCCTGATGGATACTGGAAATATCAGCAAGAATGTGAATGCAGGAGATACCTACAGTGCTGCTCAGCGGGGTAAGAGTGCGGTGGAGACAGCGTGGGGGCACGTTGGAGGGGAGCGGGCACCCGCCACGCCAGCACCGACATCTCTCCTCATTTCACAGTCAGCTTGTCCATCTTCCTAGTGAAACTGTAAATTATAGTCGTTTCCATTGGCAGCTAAAGAGACACTGGAAGATCAAAATTTTACTTTCAATCGAAATTGAGAATGTTTTTGGAAGTCAACTTTAGCTTGACCTTCTCTTTGGGAAAAACTATACTTAATATTTGTTTGAACACGTATTATGAACTGGGTACTGTTTGAAGACTATTTAATTAATTAATTGGTTAATTATTCACTTTTGTATTTATTTTTGATTGACATCCAAGTTAGTTAGCATGTAGTGCAATAATGATTTCAGGGTAGCATCCATTGATTCATCCCCCTACATACAACACCCAGTGCTCATCCCAACAAGTGTCCTCCTTAATGGCCTTGCCCATTTAGCCCATCCCCCTCCCACAACCCCTCCAACAACCCTCAGTTTGTTCTCTATATTTAAGTCTCTTATGTTTGGTCCCCCTCCTGTTTTTATATTAGTTTTACTTCCCTTCCCTTATGTTCATCTGTTTTGTATCTTCAATATCACATATGAGTGAAGTCATATGATATTTGTCTTTCTCTGACTAATTTTGCTTAGTGTAATACACTCTAGTTCCATCCACATTGTCGCAAAGGCAAGATGTCATTCTTTTTGATTGCTGAGTAATACTCCATTGTACACATACACCACATCTTCTTTATCCATTCATCTGTTGATGGACATTTGGGCTCTTTCCATACTTTGGCTCTTGTTGAAAGTGCTGCTATAAACATTGGGTTGCATGTGTCCCTTTGAATTAGCACACCTGTATTCTCTGGATAAATACCTAGTAGTGCAATTGCTGGGTCACAGGGTAGTTCTATTTTTAGTTTTTTGAGGAACCTCCATACTGTTTTCCAGACTGTCTGTACTAGTTTGCATTCCCACCAGCAGTGCAAAAGGGTTCCTCTTTCTTCACATTTTTGCCAACATCTGTCGTTGCCTGAATTGGTCATTTTAGCCATTCTGACAGATGTGAGGTGATATCTCATTGTGGTTTTTCATTTGTATTTCCCTGATGATGAGTGACGTTGAGCATTTTTTCATGGGTCTGTTAGCCATCTGAATGTCTTCTTTGGAAAAGTGTCTATTCATGTCTTTTGCCCATTTCTTCACTGGATTATTTGTTTTTTTGGGTGTTGAGTTTGATAAGTTCTTTATAGATTTTGGATACTAACCCTTTACCTAATATGTCATTTGCAAATATCTTCTCCCGTTCCTTCGGTTGCCTTTTAGTTTTGCTGATTATTTCCTTTGCCATGAAGAAGTTTTTATCTTGATAAAATAGTTCAATAGTTCATTTTTGCTTTTGTTTCCCTCGCCTCCAGAGACATGTTGAGTCAGAAGTTGCTGCGGCCCAGGTCAAAGAGGTTTTTGTCTGTCTTCTCCTCTAGGATTTTGATGGCTTCCTGCTGAGACTATTTGACTTCAAAACAAACCTGTAAAGGAAGCACTATTGCTGAACACATTTACAAGTAAAGAAAATAAGGCAAAAAAGTGTGGAGAAGTCACTTGCCTAAGGCCACATGACCAAGAAACGGCAGACCAGCCCCACGGCCTCGGAGCCCAGGCTGGTTTTCAGCCCTTTTGCGAGATGCATCTCCAAGGCACACTCTTCACTCTTATAAGGGCTTCCTATCTCCTGGAAAAATGCTGACCACTCATTCAGGTCAATGTGGATACCTTTTCACAAACAGGCTAAACCTGAAATTCAAAAGAATGAATAGATTATCTGGCACCTGGGCATTGAGACAGTTCATTCCCACAAATAGTCACAGAGTGTCAGCAGCGTGCCAGGTACTATGCTGGAAGGGAAGGAGCATGGGATTGGGCGAACCAACCTTTCTGAGCCTCAGTTTCCCCCTCTGAGTGGCGGAGATGATAGCACCTGTTCCTGAGGTAGCGTTGTGAGCATCAGCAGAGACGATAATGCATGCCTGGCGCTTAACAAAATGCTTTGTGCAGAGTTAGAACTCAATGCACGTTAGATCCCTTTATCAGGCTGGCCTGAGGTTGTATAGTCTTGGGCTTGTGGAAGTGGCAGATTCTACACCCCCACTGAAGCACCCGCTTACCGCTACATGAACCAGCGGTCTCCTCCCCCTTTACCCCAATCACATGCACCCCCAGTCTGATGCCGCTGCATTGGGCATGCTCTCAACATCTCAACCCTCTGGCCAGAGTAGTCTTGTCTGAAGTGTGAGATCATTTAATGGGACACTTCCGTGTCCAGGAATAAAAGACAATATCTCACAGTATGTCCTTGTGGAATCTTATCTGGGAGGTAATTTATTCGGTAGATTTCATACCCTGTTATACATTTCATGTGTGTCTTGCCCGGAATACAGAGTCGGAATACATCTATACTAATTAATTGCCCTAATTGTTACATATGTGAGGTTAGGGCCACTTGTACGCATTATTCAAATTAATGCAAAACAGATGGAAATGACACAATCAGCATACTCTTAAACACAATTATAGTGCTGGCTGTCCTCCAAGGAATGTGTTTTGAAGACTGAATTAGAATTCTTTGAAAGCTTGGCTTTTAGCAACAGAGACATAGCCTGAACCTTTTGAATCACCTGTTCAACTGATTTCTATTGTAGGTTTTGTATCTGAAATGGCAATGGTCTCAGTTGTCCACCTAGTACCCCTACTGGTCAGAGATGGAGGCATCTAACATAGCTCAAGGGAGAGAGAAGGCATGAAGGCAGAGATTTAAAAGTAAATATGCTTCACAATCTGGGTGTAATATACGATTAAGTGATAAAATCTACAAAGAGGTCATGCTTTAAGCAAGTATGATAAATAAAAAATTCAGTCTTATAAAACAGATTAGGGAGTGCATGATCATATCGAAGATGAACGCTTTGCTTTGCAAAGTAATTTACCATAGGGGACATTAAATACCACCTGTCCTGGTATGTTTAAAATATGGCTGCCATTTGAAAAGCGAGTAATTTATACACAGATTTTCAGGAGATAATCTAACATCATCTAACATCAGGTATAACCCAGACAAGATGTTTTATTTATGATTCGATTAGAATTATGGATCAAGGATGGCCCTGAAATAAAATGTAAGGGAAAGTGCAGGCTTGACATTGCCTGGACGAAAAGAAGATAGGATGGCAATTTTAACTCTAAAAAAATGCACAACGAACGGACGCCACTCAAGAAGGGGAGGAGCTAAGCTACTTGAGAACATTTGAGAGAAGGTGTTATGGTTCAGTCTGCAGAAGAAGACACCAAGTGCACCTGTGTAAGACGGGGCGGTGGTGGTTTGATGCAGAGGAGTGGTCTCAGCTTGGTGCAGGGCTGAGGTGCTGCTGATGGCCGTGGCTAGCATGGTTAGTGACATGCGCGAAGAACTTTGTGTCGTAGGAACTGCAGTGGGTATTTTACGTGGATGACTTCTTTCAGTTCTCAGTTGGGGGACTATTGTTACTCTCCCGTCCACTGCCTTCGTTTCCCTATAGCTGAGGAAACTGAGACTCAGGGAAGTTGTCCAAGGACTGACGTATGGCTAGAGTTTAGTAAACCCAGGGAAACCCATTGCTTTCGACCATTATATAGAGAGAATCTAAAAATTTGTTAGACCCAAGGAAGACTCTTCCGTCAGTGAAAGTTTAAAAATTCCAATACGTTGCTAACATTTTCAAGGTAATATTTGCTGGCAGGGAAAGCATACTTACAAAGGGGCGCCTGGGTGACTCCGTCGGTTTAGCATCCGACTCTTGGTTTCAGCTCAGGTCATGATCTCACGGTTGTGAGACTGAGCCCCATGTTGAGCTCTGTGCTGACAGTGTGGAGTCTGTCTGGGATTCTGTCTCTCCCTCTCTCCATGCCCCTCCCCCTGCTTGTTCTCTCTCTGTCTCTCTCTCTGTCTCTCTTTATCTCTCTCAAAATAAATAAAACTAACAACAACAAAAAAGGATTGGCTCTTAGTTGCCTTGGATAATATAGTTGAAGGTCAGGGTAAACATAGGAGAATTGTGTGACTTTCACATCCAGCGAATCTGTAACAATGCAGTGGTTCCATTTCTACAGGAGTATGGAAAGTGATCCAAAGATCTAAGTTTACAGATACACCACTGGTAGCGTTTACTCTGATTGAACATAACCATAGCTTCTGAATAAAATACAGATGCTGTGGTTGGCCTGAATTTTATTTATGTTTTTTTTTTTTTTGATTTGTGAATTGTTCAACGAAGAGTCTCCCCAAACTATAAAAATGAAATCATGTTCAGTTCTGTGTCTCAGGAATCCCACTGTTGAAAATCAAGCTACTCCACAGATCCCGGCTGCTTTGGAAATTCTGCCGGATGTAGAAAAGTGCCAGAGTTGCTCTAGATGCTTCTTGCACACCGGTAAATGAGCCTGCCCCTCTGAAGTCTTCTCTGGCTGGAGCTGTGACGAAGCACCTCTCGTTTCAGATCACATCGAACTATCTTTTGACCATCTGCCTCGTTGCCTTGCCTCTCTGTCTTTATGATCAACCTCATGATTGAGTGGTTTAATTTAGTTATCATGAATGTCTTTCCATTACACCAGCAGTTTATTGTAATTTGTATTACACACTGTCATCTATTTTGGAAATTTTAATTTGGTAAAAACCTCTCTCATGCAGTGTGTATGAAAGAAACTACACAAAAGAAAATCGTACTGTATTGATTTCTCTGGATCTAATCGTTCACTTGGGTCTTGGTGAATTTGACTGTGTCTGGTTTTTCTCACACAGGCTTGTCAAAATCCACAGAAGTGTTAATAATATTTTATGTCTACATAATGCGTCCTTTTTTGTCGGGCTGGAGGCAGTAATGCCTTGAAATGCTGATTCTGTTGTCTTATAATTACTCAGTAGCTAGAGTAGGAAATATGTGTAGTCTGAAAGCAGTTTTCAGCTTCTTTGTTGTTGTTATTGTCGAGTTTTTAGCTTCTTAAAGATAGAAGGTTAGTGGTGGAAAGAGGTCCAGATTGTTTTATCTACAATAAGAGCATTTTCTGTTTACAGTAAGAGTATATATAAATTTTTGGCAAAAGCAGTCAATTTCTTAAGAAAAATACTCTAGTCTCTGTCAACGTAAATGCAAATAAGTGATTCAGTTAATTTAGGGGAAATTCAATAACCATTAGCCTCGAAATCTTGTTCCAGCTGGTCTGCTTTGGGGAGGAGAAAGAGGATTATCTTTTTTATGAATAGAAAATTTTTTTCATTTTGAAGTAACCTACTTTGCCACTGATGATGTTTTATGTCTTAAGGACAATAGTTCCCCAGCTTTCTTTAGGCTTGCAATAATCCTAAAATATCTTCTTCTATCCTTTCCTTTCTAATTTTACTCAGTTTTTTGGTGGGTCTCTTATAAATAGCATGTAACTGATTTTTTTAAATATAGTCCAACAGTATTTCTCTTGAGAATTTAGTCCCTTTACAATTAATGTGAGTACCAATGTATATGGATTTATGTGAACCATTTAAAAAAATTTTTTTTAACGTTTATTTATTTTTGAGACAGGGAGAGACAGAGCATCAACGGGGGAGGGTCAGAGATAGAGGGAGACACAGAATCTGAAACAGGCTCCAGGCTCTGAGCCATCAGCACAGAGCCCGACGCGGGGCTCGAACTCACGGACCGCGAGATCGTGACCTGAGCCGGAGTCGGACACTTAACCGACTGAGCCACCCAGGCGCCCCATCTATGTACCATTTTAGAATTGTTAGAATTAAATTTCTTTGCAAACTTTTCCTCCATTTTTAGTCACACTTTGCTTCCAAAAATCTTTTTTCTAGGTGAAATTATTGTCGAAGGCTCCTTATTGTCTACCAACATGTCAGGGCTCCATTTTGGCAATGGATAATGTTGCTTGGCGCTCTAACAACCTCCCTCCTACCTGTGAGAGGTCCCTGCCAGGGCCCCTGGGGAACCTTTTTGGTTGCTACTCATCTCCACACTCTTGAAGCTGCTTGGTCTCTCTTGACATTCCTTTATTCATACAGCCCAGAGTCAGGTCTTGCTTCTCTGGTCCCTCTGAATTACACTTTACTTGGTCTGTGCATCTCTTTGATTCCCCCATCCCATCATCCCTGAATGTTGCTGTTGTGACCGTCTTAGCTCCACATTTTGAAAGCTAGATCAATCTTTCCTCTAGGCTTGGCACTGGCCCCCAGATCCCAAGACTGAATATCACTGCCTCCTTCCCCACAGGTTCTGGATGCTTCTGGAAGGCAGGGAGGTCAGTTTGGGAGAATGGACATGTTGGCCTTGTCCAGTTCTCCGGTTCTCATTCCTGGCCCTTCTTCCATGAACAGCAACAGCCCCCAGGATATGCTGAGAACTTCCAGAATCTCAGAGCTGAGTTCCTTCGATTTCACTGGGCTGATGAAGGTTTAACAACTCAGCCAGAATTGGAGGACCCCACTCCTTAAGGTTAAGAAAACAGAGCACTAGCTTGCTTTCTTCTCTCCCTCCCATTTCTTAAGCTAGAAGCCTTCTAAAGTATTTTATCTTATTTAAATTTCTGAAGATATTTTAAGAAGTTGGGCTTTTTACCAACTCTTTGTGGTAGATGGAGAGGCTTTCTTCTATTCATTAATCCCTCAAATTTTTCTTGAATACATACCCTGTAGGTGCTGTTGTAGACCCCAGAACTGCATGAAAATAGAAATGAAAAACAAGCTAATAAGCAAACAGTATCCCCGCTCCCAGAGAACTTATGTTTCTTGTGAGACTGACAAATATAAATAAATACACATACAAACCAACAGGTACTAATTATTGCTCTGAGAAGCAAAGCAGGGTAATTGGCTAGGGAGTCATGAGTGCACATTTGTGTGTGTGCATCTTGCCATATAGAGTAGTTAGAGAAGGGTCCCTTACGAGGTGACATTGGAGCAGAGGTCTGAAATAGGTGAGGGGTTAATAAATGCAGATAACCAGGTAAGATTGTCCTGCACAGAGGAAACAGTGAGGAGGAAGGAACTGGAGGGAGTGCATGGAGACACTAAGAGGCACTGTGGCTGGGACAAGGCAGGCAAGGGGGAGAGTGAGGTCTGGAGGCCCACGAGACCCCCCAATTTGTTTTGTAGGATTTTCGTAACATCTGTATACTGCGGGAACACATCAACCTCGCCGTACTCAGCCAAACTACCTGGGGAGGTTGTTAAAAATGTAGTCATAGGCCTCTCCCCACAGTTTAGTAATAATCTCCAGTAGACTTGAGAATCTGAATTTTTAACAAGCTTCTCTGGTGACTCTTAGGAAGCCACACCAGAGCTCCCCTGTAAACTGGTATCTGGGGGCCACTGCAGCTGATGAAAGTTTAAAGATTGCCTTTTGAGGATGTTAGCAGGAACTAGAAACCCTGGCGGGAAATACAATCATGCCCCCCTTCTGCCCTTTCTGATACTGGCTCTAGTGGGTGGGATGGGGGAAGAGGTGGAGGGATCAAAAAGAATGGTGGGGAGAATATTGTAAAGGGGAGCCAGAAGCAGACTAGAAATCCCGGTTGTAAACCTTTGAGCTAATAAGCCTACAGTTTAACAGTCAGTTCCTGAGATGCTGCTGGACATCAGGAGTGCAACGAAGTATCACAAATTTCTTTCTTTTTTAAATTCTTTTCTTAAATTTAAGTTTGAGAGAGAGGGAGAGAGAGAGAGAGAGAGAGGGAGAGCGTGAGCAGGGGAGGGGCAGAGAGAGAGAGGGAGACACAGAATCCGAAGCAGGCTCCAGGCTCCGAGCTGTCAGCACAGAGCCTGACGCAGGGCTCCAACCCAAGAACTGTGAGATCATGACCTGAGCTGAAGTCAGAGGCTTAACCAACTGAGCCATCCAGGCGCCCCAGAAATTTCTATGAGCTGGAAGGGTAACCATGTTTCAACATATTGTTCAGAGGCTTCAGCAGGTGCCCTGGCTATCAGGAGCCTGCCAGCAATAAAATATTATATCTCCTATTAATCTTTCTCCTCTGTTGATGGAAACAAAGCCAAGTACAATCTAACTTAAACCAAGAAAATAAAAGAGAGGCACTGAATTAAATTTTCTGTAGTGGGTTAAATGATGCCCCCCCCCCCATATGTCTATATCCTAACCCCTAGAACTGAGAACTTGTGAATATGACCTTATTTGGAAAAAGTGTCATTGCTGAGGTAATTCAGTTAAGGAACTTGAGATGAGATCATCCTGGGTTATCTAGATGGGTCTTAAGTCCAATGACCAATGTTCTTAAAAGATACAGAAGGGGAGACGTAGACCCAAGGGAGAAGCCTATGTGAAGATGGTGATAGAGACTGGCGTCCTGTAGCCACAGGCCAACGAGCACCTGGGGTCACCTTGATCTGGGAATGACAAGGAAGAATCCCCCCCCCCCCACCTCCATAGCCTTCAGAGGGGGACAGACCCTGCCGATACCTTGATTTTGGACTTCCGGCTTCTAGAACTCTGAAGGAATAAACTTCTGTTGTTTTAAGCCACAAGGTCGGTGATAATTCGTTATGGACATCAGAGGAAGCTAATACATTTTTTTTTTCACCCTCTAAGGTTATCTCTTGACAACTGTGGACCCTTCAGCCCTGGCCTGTTTCAATTTTTACACAACTGTGGTCATACTTTCTTCCTTTTGCCTTTGAGCAGTAGATATCTTCTTATGTGCAATTTGAATTTATAATGTTATTTTCCTTCTTCTAGATACAGGATTCTTTCTTCTCCTTTCGTAGCATTTTCTTTTGTGTTCCATTTTATCCAGAGACACACTTATTTCTAAGAATATACCGTTTTCCCTGGAAGCTTTATCTAGTGGCTGATGCCTCTCGGAACCCTCCAGAAAGGGACCGGGTTGAATTTTACCATGAGAGATGCAGCTTCTAGCTTCTAGTAGTTCTCTGAAACCTGGAAATTGTCACGTTATCGATGTAGGGACAGAAATGTTTACAGAAATGCAGGTGGTGACAGTGTTTGGACTTGTGTGCTTCTGGTTCGGTCTTAGCTGGCACATAGCTCTCGGTCCTAATTCCTCAGACTGACCTTCAAGGCTGCCATGTGCGGGCTCCAGACATTCCTTCAACTTCCAAACTTCTGTCTGTAGCTCCCCAGTGTGTGCCTTGGCTCTCGTGGCTTCCCGCATCGACATTGTCCGTTCCCTCCTGTCTACTGACCAGAATTCTGCTCATCCTGAAAAGCTCATCCCAGATCTCATTTTCCCCAGGGACTGACTCTCTCTCTCTCTTTTAATGTTTATTTGTATTTATTTATGTATTTATTTATGTATTCATGTATTTATTTATTTGGAGAGGGAGGGGCAGAGAGAGAGGGAGACACAGAATCTGAAGCAGGCTCCAGGCTCTGAGCTGTCAGCACAGAGCCCGATGCGGGGCTCGAACCACGAGATCATGACCTGAGTTGAAGTTGGACACTCAACCAACTGAGCCACCCAGGCGCCCCTCTCCAGGGACTCTCTTGACTCCCCCAGCCCGTTGTGATCTCTCCCTGCTCTGGACTAACTCTGAGCCTGTACAAACCCTGAGTCCTGTCCTTTCCTTTGTTAACTCCCCCGTACCTGGCATAGTGACCCACACTTAATAAGAGATCCTTCCATGGATTGAGCCAACCCTGACTGTGATTTTTGTTTTTAATCCCTTGCTTGGAAAACCACTAGTCCTAGGTACAGATGGTAGCCCCTCTTTCCGATCAGATCTGGAAACTTGGGGCTGTTCTGGGATGCCTAATTGTTCTTCACAGATAGTTAAAGTCTGCTTCATTTGTTCCAGCACTAAACAGGGTCTCTGATTTATAGGAGTTCCGTCAGGCAGCAGATGGGCTAAGTGGCAGTCGTAGGTCTCTGCCATCGCTGCCATGGCTTGGGCCAACGGGCAACCCCGTGGTCTAGCTTCCTTAACCTGTCCACTCACCTGCATGGGTGTTCTGGGAGCACTGGACATGGCAGTTGGATCCCTCCTTTCCAGCAGGCCAGGACCTAGGCAAATAGAATACACTAAGACGTCGTCTCTGCTCTGGAGAGCCTTGCTGTGTCATCACGCAGAGCCCAAAGATTCAGGCTGATCGTCTGCTTGCACCAGAGCATGGATGCTCTCTATCAGGTGGGGGGAAGGGGGAGGGGGAGGGGGAGGGGCCCGGGGGTGGGGGCTGGGGAAGAGAATGGCTGTGAGTCCAGGCTGTAGTTAGAGGGATGGCGTCAAACTCACCATGCTCTTGTTTCACAGCATCTTGGCCTTGGCCTTTAGTACCTTTTGACAGGTACCCTCTCTGACCCCTGCTCGCCCCTGTGTCCTGCCTGCTGGGATTCTTGGTCCAGTTCTTACCTCCTGGAGCAGCACACTCTTCACCTGACTTCCTGGACTACCTTTTTCAGTTGGCGTTGTCTCGGTGCCTGTTGCTTCTCTTCTGCCCAGGGACAGGTCAGCAGAGGGCAAATGGGACCCCTCGATCCCATTCCTTAAAATGGATATGTCTGTAAATCCAGCCTCATCCAGAGTTTTGCCCATCGTGAGAAGGTGCCCCCATTGTAACTCGAGAGAGCTTTGGTTTAGTGGGGTTTGGCTTCCCTGTCAGTGTTCATCCGCATCATCTCACAGCATCCCGAGAAAGGGAACAATTTGGGTCCATTCTGCCCTAAAAAACTACAGCTTAATACATTTTTTTAAGGCGTGTGAGCCTGTGATAAAAGTTCTAATCTCTGCAAAGCATGAGAAGAAGTGTTAATACAGCTTGGGAAAATACCCTCCCGTCCTCAATTTCCTGGCACGCTCCGGTCCTTTGCCAATGTAGAGCTTATCTCGCCAAGGCAGTGGATTCCAGAATGACATTTCTTAGACCAAGACATAGACTCTATTTTTTCATTGCCTACAGTTTCCTTGCAGTATTTGGGGGAAGCATTTAGATTCTCAGAGGGGAAAAACATTATTGATTCGGATAGCTCCTCTTTTCTTGTCGTGTCCTGCTTTCTTTTTCCTTCCTTCCTTCCTTCCTTCCTTCCTTCCTTCCTTCCTTCCTTCCTTCCTTCCTTCCTTCCTTCCTCTCTCTCTCTCTCTCTCTCTCTCTCTCTCTCTCTCTCTCTCCAGCTTTACTGGAGTCATTGGCTTTATAAGAGCATCAGAAAGGAATCTAATTTTGAGAGAAAAAGGAAATGCTTGGAAAGTTCTCTCTGGAAGGCAGTGGCAGTATGTAGTTGGAGAGTTGGACTCCTCAGGACCCATTCACTGAGTCACTCTCCTTGTACTTTCTGTGAGGATACTCAGCCTGGGGAATCCCATGTGGGTGCCATGTGTGGGTTCAGTAAGAGTGGAGGCCTTGTCTTATTTATGTGTATAACCTCAGCACCTCGTCTGTTTACCGGGGAGGCTCATTGGAAGAATGAATGAATGACTGCATTGGAAATAGGTCCAGCACAGGATTTTCTTCAGACCCAACTGTCTTTCCTGGGTCATTAGGTATTTAGGTTGGTCTTTATTTATTTGTTAAACATCTATTGAAAACCTCCAGAGTAATCAAGACTTTGGTGAATGCAGAGAGAGCAAAGGTGAAAAAGGCAAGATCCCTTTTTGCAGTGTCTTTGGTTGATACTTAAAAAACATTTCCAACAGTAACTCCTTTGAACATAAAGCACAATAATACTTAATAATCAAATATTCTGAATTAAAGCCACCCCCGCTCACAGACTTATGAGGAGATCATTCAGAAAAGATGAATAGCTAGAATTCACACACACACACACACACACACACACACACACACACACACACAGCAGGGGCTGCCCCAAATAGTCATTGATTTGGCATAATTGAAATTTGAAATCTTTTGTTCCTGTCATTCATATTTCAACTAACTTTCAGAACTGGGGAGGAAGGAGAAGGATGTGTGCCCCGGCTTAGGAATGTGGCTCCTGGTTAGAGGTTGTCCTGGTCAGTTTGTCCCCACCAGTTTCTTCCACATCAAGATTCCCCTCTGGAGCTGATTTGGCCAGTTTTTTAAATATTACATTTTTTTATGTCATTATGTTTACTGTGCTATTAGGTGTTACGCTTTATGCATTACTTATACACAGTAATGTTCACTTATGTTAAATGTACATTTGATGAATTTTAGAATCCTATACCCATTTGTAAACCCCAGCACAGTGAACATACGGACTATTTTCCTCACTCAAGATCTTTTGGATGTCTTTGGAGTTAATTCCCCTCTCCATGCCTGGCCCCAAGAAACCACTGATCTTCTTTCTGTTGGTATAGTTAGTTGCCTTTTCTAGAAATTCATATAAATGGAGCCATAGATGACATAGTCTTTTGTATTTGCTTTATTTCATTCAGTATAATGCTTTAAGACTTGATAAGACACAGATTGCTGGTCTCCACCCCCAGAGCAGAAGTACTGACCAGTAGGTCTAGGGTGGCTGGAGAATGTGCATTTCTCACAAGCTCCCAGGTAATACTGATGCTATTATGGTCCAGCAGCCATATATTGGGAACCACTGAACCCATGAGGGGATCCATGAGTTAGAAGCCTCCTTCTGTGGAGCTTCCTTTGATGTTGTTCATAACCTTGCCTGTTGGTGACCCCACTTACCACACAGAACAGAGAGCTTGATTTATCCACGGAAGGTTGGTGCTTCAATGCCTCATTCTTACCATCACCGCCATAATCCTTGTGATCCACAACCATTTATGGTCAAGTACATGATCCAGATTTGGTCACTCTGCTTTCTTTCCTATCTAATTTCAGCCCGGAGGCCAGACGCAAATGCTCTTTGTTCTGTCTGGGGCTCTCTAGCCTTGCTCCTTAACTGTGGCCGGGGCCCTTAGTGCTTCTCTATGGCCCAGAGCTTATAAACCTTCATATTCCTGAAGGACAGGAGCAGGTCTCCTGAAGGGAGACCATGGGCAGGCCTGGGCAAGGAATGATGAGATGAAGAGGGCTGACTATGGAAATCATGCCAGACTCAGAAGGCCTCAGTTCTGCTCCTGGCCTCTGTTCTTACCGGCTGTACAGTCTTGGGCAAGGACACTTCTCTTGGCCTCAGCTTTCTCAGCTGTGAAATCATGATGATAAATAATAAGAGGGTGATAATGAAGTTATAATATAACAGTCTTACAGAATTACTCAATAGGCTTTGAATACCCATCTCATGCTAGGTGTTGTGCGAGATGATAGAGCTAAACCCAACTACAACCCAGTCCCTCCCCTTCACAGGTGCGATGGAGGAGCACCTGATTTTATCCCACGACAGTGGCATTCCTATGTATTGCACTGTGGGATTGTAAGGTGTAATAATAAATGGAGGGATGGGAAGGAAGTAATGTATGGGCTGAGATTAGTGGAATTACCTATCTGTTATAATTATCTGGAAATTATCTGGAGAATTTTTTTTTTTTTAAGTATGAACACATAGGCCTACATCCCAGCCATTCTAATTGAATCAGTCAAGAGGGGCATGGGATCTGGACGCTGGTTTTTCAAAAACCATACCAGATGATTCTAGTGGGTACCGAGGGCTGAGATCCACTTTGCTTCATGATTTGCCCACCTGAAGGGGGGAGATAATTTTGCTCCTCAGTACTGGGAGGAGTTCACCTGTTCCCTTGTAAACTGGCCTTGCAGCTCTGACCTTGACTCCAGGACGTGATTTCCCTGGGAGAAATCCTCACTTCTCCACTCCACATTGGAATTCAAAGGAAGGTCCTTGAGATCAGAGGGTGATGACCATGTCTGAAGAGCCAACCTATTATTTACCACAAACCCGAGAGAGATGGAATGCTCCAGAGTATTCTTACAACAGCTGAGTTGCCAAGGGAGGAAAATGAGCAGAATTAATCAGCAGCAGGAAGGGAAAGGATGTTGTGGAGTAGTCAAGCAATTAGAGCCATGTTTCAGATATAGAGTTGAGGCCCTTGGACCAGCACAGGGACACCTGGAAGAGACTGCAGATGCGGCCAGTGGTGCCATGTGATTGGACCCGGGGAGTCTGAGAACCTCACAGGCAGAGACCAAAAGCCAAGTTCTCAGTGATTCTTGTCCTGCCACTGGCCGCTGCCCCTGCCCTCTCCAGGGAGACACCGTAGGCTCCCCCTGGCCCTGGCCCTGGCCCCAGTCTACCCTGTCCAGGGCAGGAAGGAGAGCAGAAGCATCAAGGGTGAGGCCAGAAAGAGCCAAGATGGCAGGCCACCTGTATACTTCGCCTGGCCCCTCCCCTCCTCCCTGTCAGTCCACTCTGTGGTCTGTAGAGTGTGACATCTCTTTGCTTTTCTGTTCCCTGCTGGGGCTGGAGTCGTGCCCTGAATTTGTCTCTCATAGTCAGTGGGGCCTTCATCCAGACCCTGACAGTGGTCCCAGTGCCCATGGCAAGACCACCCTCCGCTCTGATGGCTACACCTACCTGCCTCCTTCAGGGCAACACAACTAACTTCAAACTCCTTGGATTATAAGGTTCGCTGTTGTTCAAACCCAGAGGGCAGAGGTTTGAACAGGCTGGCTGGAGGTGTCCAGGACTAAGCCTCGGTCTGCGAGAATAAGGGTGGGCATTTAGGGGACACAGTCACCGGATCCTCACTGCAGCCAGGTGAGTGTTCCCAAGCCCACCCTGTCTGGACCAGATTCCTTGTTCTGGGGTGTTGCTGAGGATGTGCACTGCATCTTTCACAGACTACGTGTGACATTACTCCAGGGCAGCATCATCCCTGCCCAGGGCACCCTGCCCAGCAAGCCTCTGAATGCAGATGAGATCATGAAAGTGCTTTGTAAACAGCACAGAGCTCTACGCAGGCAAATCCTGGTTACAAACGGCACACATTTACTTGTTCACTGTGAACTCTCCTCCTCAGCCTGGCCTTGCATTGAGATCCACCAGCCCGATAATCTCGAGTGGGACGACTCCCCACCAAGATGTTTTCAATGTGGGAGACGGAGCAAGGTGGCAGGCGCCGAGTTCACCCCCTCACATGGCTCACCCTCCCCAGCTCTGCTCTTTGGACACGTTTTGTCTCCCCATTCTTCCCCGTGAGTGGGAAAGCCTGGGAGGGTGGTTTTTAACCTTTCTTCTTGCTTGCGCATCATGTGACCAGTTCAATTTGTTTCTCCCTCTGTTCCTTCCTTTTCTGGAACCTCTGGAGGTCTGTTGTAGCAACCGTGTCCCTGGGCTTCGGTTTTTTTGTGGCAAATGAAGGATCAAACCAGACGAGTGGTTTTCCAACCATAGCCCGTGAAAGCCTGGGCATCAAGATCCGCTGGGAGGTGGGGGTGGATATAAAGCTTAACTATTCTGTTTTCCCTTTTAGAGTCCGGTGCGTCCTGGGGAAATTTGCTTCATTGTTTGGAGCCTCAAAATACCTGTAAGTTGAGACGTAGCTCATGGTACCGTTGTGAGGACTGAGTGAACTATATGAATAGTTCCAGTGCAAAATAGCGTACAAATCTGTGAAGGTTATCATTATTACCTAAGGTATGTGTGGTCACTCCATTTTATTAGATGAGCAGACTGAGATCCAGATAATTTGTGACATACCTGAGGTCGCATCTCTGGAGGTAGCGGAGCCTCGACCGGAACGGGGGGGTGTTACTGATCACGTCCCAACCTCTTCACGCCAGGTTTCCCACCTTACCTGGATATTCTGAAGGCTGTAGCCCGTGTTCTGAAGTCTTCTCTTTCCTCCGCACTCGGCTTTGAGTTGTCTGCCCAAGTGCTGCCCAAAGTGAAATCGTGCGTATTTTCATAGGGAGTGATGCCGCCGATAACCTCGCTCAACCTCTAGGACAGCCTAGTGAAGAAGGCGTTACTGATCTTTCGATTCCTGAGCCGGCCAGCCTCATTTCTGTCTTCAGTGCCTGTGCGTCTGGACTTCCCTTCTCCCTGAAGCGCATTTGCCCCGCATAGCCACGTAGCATCCTTGGAGAGGTCTTCTTGAAACACTCTGTAGAGAGTCACTCTGACCACTGCTTTATCTTCCTTCAGAGAACATAGCACTACCGGACACAGATCTATGTGTTTTCTTTGTTTATTATCTACTTCCCCAGTAGACCGTGGGCCACTGGTGGGCTGGGACTTTGTCTCTTCTGACTGTGTGCGGATAACCAATGCGTGACACCCAGGAGTCAGTGCGTAAACACTTCACAAATAACTCAATGAGGGGATCCCGTTTTCCAGATGAGGAGACCAAGGCTCAGACTCTGTGTGCCTTGCTTGGGGTCAGCAAGGACCAAAAGGCAGGATGGGACTGTAGCAGATTCTGCCCAGGTGGTGCATCCCCGATCCTCTGGATTAGGTGCTTTAACATATTTCCTGGACCATATGTACGATCCTTCCATTCAGGTGTGTGGCTGATTGTTCTTGCTGGTGATTCCAGCCTCCCGGGGCTGGGGCGTTTCTGGATCTATTCCTGTCCCCATTCACTTCACACTGTCCCGTTTCTTGCAAATAAGGTGTGGGTCTGCGGTGAATCCCATGGGCCAGCCCCTCCCTGGGCTTCACACCTTCTTGGGGGGGGGGTGGGTGTGGGCTTACGAGGGATGGTGTCTCCATCCCTCTCATCAGCTCTGGATTAGAGCGGGTCACAACCCTGCCCTTTGTGGGGGGAACGAGAACCAGAACCAGAGGAAAGTGGGACTTTGGACACGTGCGCTACAGTTCCTGTGATGAGGGAGGAAGCTGTGCTTTCTTTCACTCCCCGGATGATGGTGATGTCATCGTTTGGTACAGAAGCAGCCATCACCGAAGCACCTGCCATTATAGTGAGATGACTTCCTCCTCCCCCAAGCTTCCACTTACGACTCACTGGGCATCATTGAATCCTTTGGATGAACAAAGCAGGCAGATGGGGGCATAAGGGGTCTAGTGGGGTCAGATCTGGCATGAAGCTCCCAATGGTCTTCATGGAGGCTAAGAATACCTGGCATTGATGCTTTTTCAGAAGGGTCACCCACATTTTACCCAGTAAATCACAGCCCGGCCTTCCGATCCAGCTCAAGGCAAATTCATTATTTACTTTGGAAACCAATCTCCCAATCTAGGCAAAAAGTCTGAGGGCAGCAAGAGGCTGTGATGAACATTTACCCGGGGAACAGAGCAAAATGCCCACCGTTGGTGTTAAATTTTTTTTTTTCTGCTTATAGGTCAGCCGTGGGACCCAGGACCTCCCCCACCTTGAACACAAATGCAGGCAGTCGGGACTAAAGTAGCCATGACTAGGCAATGCCACTGGGTATCTTTAACTGCTCTCAGCCATTAAGGTGGAGGGTTCTGCCCGAATGGAGCCTCTGAGACAAAAATGCGCGGGGCATTCACGGGGCAAAGGAGCAGAGAAACAGGATTCTTTGTTCACGCCCCCCTGGTGCCCGGGACCCACGCCGCCTGGCGAGTGGGTCCATCTGCAGTGGGTGGTGACAGCTCACCGGAAGTGGGGAGGGCACCAGTGAGGACTCCCCATGACAGTAGGGTTTGCCTGTGCAAGAACGAGCACAGTTTCATGGAGCTCTTCAGAGCTCTTTCTCCCAGGCCTGGCCTTGCCGTCCCATGCAAAATAGGCCTTTGTTACAGTTGGGGTCTCTGTCAGTCCAGGCAGGTCTATCTGCTATGGTTGGGGGGCAGACTTTGCTGGGGAAGCTAAAATGTCCTCGAGGCCGTGGCCTGAACCGGTGGGTCCCGGTGCGTCTCCCGTGGCAACTGCAACAACACAGCACAAGGAATAGACAGCTTCTGATCTGTTTTCTCATGACTGGAATTCACCAGCTCAGTGTTCTTAGATCTGTGCTGCCTGCCTGCCTGGCAATGCTCTACCTTCCCCCTTTCCAGCCAATCCGCCTCAACTGGAACATCCCACCGGCCCTTGCTGTGAACTAATTCAGGTCATTGTTGCCCTCACCCTGCAGGACGTAGGGACCCCAAGAAGCTCCACGCTCTCAAGTCAAACACAGTCCTGGCCTTGTGCGACTCAGTGGGACACTGAGCATCCCCTTCATTGTCTCTTGTTCATATCTCCTAGCTAGCCTTCGGCGCTCTGGATGGATAGTTTTTGGGATCTCGGCCACCACAAGAAAACAGAGCCTGTATTTCCAAGGATTTGAGAAGAGCTTGAAGTTGGTACAAATGTTCCCAGCTTCTCTTGTAGGCCTTCTTTCACTCAAGAGTAGTCCTCAGTTGTTGGGCTCCATTCAGGGCCTTTCCTCCCAAATCGCTTGACCCTCACTGAGCCTTGTGTGGCAACACACTCCTGGTCACCTAGACTTTTGATTTTGGAGACACGCTTTTATTCACACCTCTTTCAAACTTCCTCTGGATATTATACTTCTCTTCCTTTCTTGACTGCAATCCATGATCTGGTGATTCTAAATCTGGTAATTTAATCTGGTAAATTAACTGCTTGGTCCTGTCTGGTCTCCGGGAGCCTCTCCCTTAGCCTAGGGCCTGTGGACAGTGAATTGACCAGCGTGCTGGACCTTTCTTGGAAGCAGAACCTGGTCACTCCCATGCAAGTTCTTTGACTCCTCTGTTCTTCCTATTCAGTTAGACATATTTCCTTCCTTCCTTCCTTCCTTCCTTCCTTCCTTCCTTCCTTCCTTCCTCCCTCCCTCCCTCCCTCCCTCCCTCCTTTCTTTCGTTCGTTCGTTCGTTCGTTCTTTCTTCCTCTCTCTCTCTCTCTCTCTCTCTCTCTCTCTTTTTAAACAGAGTGTGTTTAATCTTGATTGTAATTCTTCCACTCCAGAGCATGAAAATACTGATTGCAAAAAGCCATTTGATATCAGTTCATGAAGGCTTTGGAACATTTTAATGAACTTCCAAAAGTTCTTTGGGTCACAAAGATTGTGTTTTACTGAATCTGAATGGTCTCATTTGGAAGGGGTTGGAAAGTTATTCAAATTGAGGTTTTCTTTAGGCTGAAGAGGTGATTGCTTTACGTGGGAAGACGCCAAAACTCAGTGCCTGTGGGCCCAGGGAGTGATAATAACCACAAATTCATATACTTGGTATGTATTGACACAGATTCAAGTACTTTATGTGTATTTTGTCTTATAGAATTTTCTCACCACTACCACCTCCACCACCAAGAGGGGGTGTCAGGAGATAGAGGACTGACACAGCCCCTTACTGTCCATGTGATTCCTACTTCTCTAAGTAAAGTGATGGGAAAATTCCCACAGTCCCTCGTCTTGCTGTTTAAGCCTTATAAATAGCTATTTTTCCCCCCAAAGTCCCAGCAAGCCATAGAGAAGATAAGCCATAGAGAAGGCTTGGGTTCAAGTGCTGCCTTGACACCAGCTGGATGGCCTTGGGCAAGGCGGTTGGCCTTTCTGAGGCTCGTTTATACACTGAACATTACTGAGTGTCCACTGTGTAAGGGGCTGTGCCACATTATGTGCAGACGCTCGATAATGATGAGAACAACAGTTGTGATGGTAACTACCATTTACCAAGCTTGGATTACGTGTTAGGCACTGGGCTGTTTTATTTCCAACTTTTCACTTAGTTCTTCCATAAACCTTTAAGACAAGCAGCATCAACAGGGGGAAGCTAAGGCTAAGAGTTTAACTATGTTGCCTAAAGTCCACACAACTTGTAAATGAGAGCAGAGAAGCAACCTCAGTTCTGTTGGACCTCAAAGCCCATGTTTCTAACCACCAAGTGACCGGAATCCTGGCTCAGGTGTTCAGAGGTATGGAGGGGGGTTGGAAACTTGGGTCATGGAGATTGGTGTCCTGAAAAAGTTTTGGGTTGTCAGACCTCAGGGACCAAGTACTGAGAGTTCGGACAATGTTTTTAGCCGGTAGGGTGTGTGTGTGTGGGGGGGGGGGGGGGGGGGGGGTGGCTCAAGGGAAACTTTGTAGAGAAGTTGTTATTTTAACCTTGAAATCTGGTTATGATTTGAGTATGAGATGTGTGAGCAGGGGCCCCTTCCATTCTGGGTGCTCTGGCAAATGCAACGCCATTTGTGAGGGGTGTGGAGGTAGCAGGGGTCGGTTCGGTCTGACGTAGCATGTTCTTCGTCAAAATAAGTGTGTAAATTAAATATATCTCTATTTATATTTGCAGCCTATATCTACCCATACCTACTCATCTACATTTGCATATCTGCACCTATACATTTATACCTACATATCTACATCTATACATCTATGCCTATACATCTGTCTATATATATCTATGTCTATATATCTATATCTATATCTGTATCTATATCTATATCTATCTATCATGTCCATCATATCTATCATCTGTATCATTTATAATGTCTATATCATCTATATCTATACATCTCTGTATCTCCATATCATCTATCTCGTAGGACCTAGTTTCATTCCTGGGAATATGTCCCTAAAGAAAATCTCATCCAGATCCATATAGAAATACATGTCATGACATTTATCACAACACTGGGGGTGGGAGTGTAGGATGGGAGGGCCGAAGGGCATCAGGCAGTGTAGGCATGTTGCAGCTTACGACATGACTCTCCCGGACCTAACTCAAGTCAGGCTTCTCTAAACTCCCAAGCCCCACTCCCCGCCCCTGTCTTTGGCCCACTTGGTCCCGTACCCTCAATATCTGATCAAATTTGTCTTCCCTCACTGGCAGTATCTTATCACCCTGCCTGCCTTCAGCAAGAATCGCATCAAGTCGGCTTAAGCAGAATCCCCTTGTCTCTGATGTTTCCTCTTAGGGATTTTCCATCCCCTGACTCCACCCTGCTCCTTGGATAGGAGTCCCCACTTGTCCTTGTTGTGTTTGGACTGGAGCCCAGCTCTGTTCTGAGGTTTCTCTTCCCCCACTGCAGTAGTTCTAGAATAGAATTCTCCTTCCCCGCTTCTTCTGTCCAGCTCCGGTGTTCCTTGAAACCTACCAGGACAGAGTTAGAAGTGCACAGGACAACATACATGCCTCTTAAAAGAAATTTTTTTTTACATTTATTTATTTTTGAGAGACAGAGAGAGACAGAGCACAAGGGGCAGAGAGAGGAGACAGAGAATCCGAAGCAGGCTCCAGGCTCTGAGCTATCAGCACAGAGCCCGACTCAGGGCTTGAGCCCACAAACCGTGAGATCATGACCTGAGCCAAAGTCGGAGGCTCAACCGACTGAGCCACCCCGGTGCCCCAACATACATGCATCTTAACAGCATAGTGCCGAGTGAAAAAAAATGAAATTTATATAACACAGTACCATTGACATGACTTAAAAACAGATGTACAAAATAGCAATATGTTTTTACAAGGACACTTACAAATAAAAAGGTAAACACTAAACACACAGATATGATTGCATATGGAGGGGTGGTAGTGGAGAACAGAAATAAAAAGGAATAGTGAAGTAAATGAAGGCTGACCCAAATTGAGGACAATGTGTCATGAACTAAGGGACATGATCAGTTCAACCCCCTGAGATTCACCCCCAGACAGACAGACACACACACACACACACACACGCGCGCGTGTATGCACACACATACACATACACATACACATCTGGTTGGGGGGCAATGGGCTGAGATAGGCATCAGGAAATGCTGTAATGTACCCTGATGACAGGTCACGTGTCCACTAGGTACACAAGGGATTCCATGATCCTTGAAAATGGGTCTGCCCCCAAGATCTGGGCAGTATAAAGAACGAATAGGCCTAGAATCTTAGGGACTGGATAAAACCAAGAAGGACCTGACCTACAGGTTATCTGCATATGTGTTGAGTCAGAGAAAAGAAAAAGAGGCAAAGCCTGAAGGAGAAGGCGCTGAAGTTGGAACGTCCCAGAGACGATAAGGGCAGCAAGGCTGGAGCTGTGGGGAGAGCATGTGTGCGCAAATGCATCCATAGCATGGGGGGGTGGAGGAGAAAGCATGGAGTGCCAGGGTCGCAGGAGTAAGTCAGCTCATATTGGACTTACTGGGGAGGGGGTGCTACTTATATGAAAGTGTTGGCTGTCTTGTCCATACAGGGTGGAGGTGTTTAAAATGTTGCTTCGGCACAAATATCACCTCCCACACTGAACCCTTCTCCCTCACTCCGCCCACTGCTTGGCATAGCACGCTGGGATTTTCTTACGTGGCGAAGCTAAGGTCATGCTGGCTCCCAGGTGGGCCTCCCTTGGCTCTGGTCTCTTGCCTGGCTATGGAAGGCGTCCTTAGCCGTTGCGAGACTGGGGCTGTCCCTCCAGACCGCTAGAACTCCTCTTCCCTTATTTTCAAGAGGGTTCCCCGGTGTGGGAGCATGCCACATGGATGCAGCAGGACTCGGTGGAATATAGGACAGACACTCGACTGGACGAGTATCCCTGTGTCCGTTGGCCAAGGATCCAGAGAGTAAAATTGTTCAGTTGTCTTGAATGTATCATTGCTTGACTTGAACTTAGTGTCCATGCTTTGCTGACCTGGAGGCACTTAAAACAGACGTAGGATTAGGATCAATTACAGGCGTGATAAAGTGATCACACTATCCTAATGATTTCAGGTTTTTATTTATTTATTTACCTATTTTTTTAAAGTTTTTAAAATTTATTTTGAGAGAGGCAGAGAGGGTGAGTGGGGGAGGGGCAGAGAGAGAGGGAAAGCGAGAATCCCAAGCAGGCTTCACTCTCAGTGAGGAGCCTGGTGTGGGGCTTGATGTCACAAACAGTGAGATCATGACCTGAGCCTAAATCAAGGGTTGGATGCTTAACCGACTGAGCCCCCCAGGTGCTCTGGGACCTATCTTATTCACCTCTGTCATGTGCTAATGCCAGCATATTCCCTGGAGCATGCGAAATGCTTAATCGATTTGAACAGACTGCAGTGCATTATTTAAAAAATATGGCACTGTCCCAGGTCATTGATAAAAGTATTAGCTGTACCTATTAAACTGTCATGTCATCTTATTTTATTTTTTTAAAAATATTTATTTTGAGAGAGAGAGGGCGGGGGGCGGAGAGAGAAACCCAAGCAGTCTCCATGCTGTCAGTGCAGAGCCCAACGTGGGGCTCAAACTCATGAACTGTAAGAACATGAACTGAGCTGAAATCAAGAGCCAGGCACCTACCCAACTGAGCCACTCAAGGGCCCCCAATTAAAATTTTTATTTGGAAGTTTGATTGTTTACATGCTGTCTAAACTTAAGTGCCCAGGCCCAAATACCCCAAAGCGTATCTGATGAAAGCCAGATCTTCCTATAGCGTTGATACATTGTACCAACATTACCTTAGAGCTCAGCAGTCTCTGTGTCTACCTTGCACCTTTGCCTGGCCAAGGGTGATTGGCTCTGAATAGTTTGTTCCCGGTCCTCAAATTGTGAAAAATGTTAAGCATATTGAGATGTGGATTGTGTTAGTAACCCAGACCATTATTATTAAAATCCCTAGGAAATCATGGAGTCAAAATAACTTTTGCATTTGGCACAAAACCAAAAACCAAAAACCAAAACCCCAACAAAAACTTTCCTCCTCTGTCCCCGCTGACATACTTTCATGGAGGACCTGCCTCTGATCTGCTGTCTTCATTATTTTTGGTTTGTTTGGGATGGGTTCCCTCGCCAAGGCTGGAACCCCACTAGAGACAAACTGCAGAAAGAAGGGAAAATGGGAGTTCTCCTCGCGAATTCTCAGAATCTCCTATGGAAATTCCAGAACTACCTTCTTCCAAAGGGTTCTAGAACTTTGACTGGAAGCCTGGCCGGGGAGGGGCAGCCTGCTTTAGGACAGGAGCTTTCAAGTCTGAGCACAGGGTTCCTTCTCCAGGTCTGTTCCCCACCCGCTGTGTGACCTTGGGCAAGTCAGTTCTACTCTAAGTGCAAAGGGGGAGGAAGGAGCTTTCACTGAGCTCCTTTCATGGGGTCAGCACTGGGCCAAGTGCTCGGGATGCATAATAACCTAGTCCTTAGAAGGACTCTGGGATGAGTATTTCTGCATCATATAGGAAACAAAATGGAGGCTCAAATAAACGGCTCAAAGACACAGAGGTGGATTTTGCAACCAGAATCAGCATGTCTCCAAAGGCATGTATGGTGCTTCTTCTTAACCTGGACTCATTCTCTGTGAGATGAGTTCATCGGTCGTCGTCCAA
This sequence comes from Lynx canadensis, assembly GCF_007474595.2. Lineage (NCBI taxonomy): Eukaryota > Metazoa > Chordata > Mammalia > Carnivora > Felidae > Lynx > Lynx canadensis. The sequence goes on along the minus strand of NC_044319.2, from coordinate 58,734,923 downwards.
TGCTTGCAGCTCCAACAATTTATAACCCAATGGGGATGGATTCTCACAGCACAGGAACTGATCGCACAGGACAGTCGTGTGCGTGTCGGGTCCCCTGACCCAGACTTACCATTCGTAGGGGCTGGTCCTGCCTCCCACCTGACACTCACATTCACCTCTTACCGCTTCTCTCCTTCAGCCCAGGACACTTTGCTCTTGTCTCCCATGACCTGCCCATTTGTCTCTTGTCCTTCCTCAAGGCCCCTTTCTTTCTTGCCGCCTACCTGTTACTTCCTCCTCCCGAGTAGCCCTGTGAAAAAAAGCTCTCCTTCTCTTTTTCCAGGCTTATCTCACTTTTACCTGGAAGCTTTCCTGGGTGGATAAATTATTTTGAATGGTTTTGGAAAAAAGTCAGTTCCGTCTGCATTTCGTTTTCATCTGTAAAATGAGAGCACTGCATTAGCTCGTCTCCCTGGCCCTTTCCAGGGCCAGCGTTCTGTGATTACAAATAAATCTGATCTCTTCCTTTCCCCGGTATTCCCTCTGTAGGTCTGGCCTTTGTTTTCATATTAGCTGGATTTGCAGTTTCCACCCTGCTGCTTTGTTTTTATTCTTGGGTTATTGCCATGTGCAACATTTAGGTATTCTATCTAGCCTGGAAACTCCCGAAAAGGAGAAATCATGTGACTTTTTCCTCCATATCCCCTCTGGTCTTATCCCCAGGATGGGACAAATCCATGAACTTGGGGGTTATTCAAACACTGCCATCAATTGTTGGATGGATGACAGGCCCATTTAGAGCATTGGGGTTTTTTGGGTTTTTGTTTGTTTGTTTGTTTGTTTGGTGTCCTTGCCATGTTCCTGCCATCCACTTTTTAAAAACATCTTTTTTTAAGTTTATTTATTTAGTTTGAGAGAGAGAGAGAGGGAGAGAGAGAGAGCACATGAGGGAGGGGCAGAGCTAGGGAGAGAGAGGGAATCTGAAGCAGGTTCCAGGCTCTGAGCTGTCAGCACAGAGCCTGACTCGGGGCTCGAACTCACCAACCATGAGATCATGACCTGAGCCGAAGTCAGACCCTTAACCGACTCAGCACCCAGGCGCCCCTAAAACATATCTTTACTCACTTGCCTGGTAATTAGGTCCTGGCCATTGCCTTTTTTTGATTGGCTCTATTACACAAACTGGCTAAATCTATGTCCATGCCTTTGATTGGTGGAATGATCCAGATATAACTGTCTCCTTGTGATATCCTCTGGATTTCAGGAACAAACATGGCATCCTCTTGGTCTGATGGCTTGTATAACGCTTTCAGGCTCATCAGGGATCTGTCAGCACCATTATGGTTAGATTTAAGTGTTTTTTCCCCCCCTAAATGCAGCTGTCTGCAGGGTCTGATGTTTGTATTGTGGTGGTGGAAGGCAAGATTTATTTATTCAGTCATTTATTCAAAACTCATTTTACTGAGTAGTACTTACCATGTGTCAGAAACTGGGGGTAAAAGATAAGTAAAATCTGGTTCCTGCCTTTAAGAAGTACTTGGTCTAACAAGGAAATCGGTACTAAAATGTTACTTTTTAAAAAATGTTCATTTATGTTTGAGAGAGAGAGAGAGAGAATGGGTGAGGGGCAGAGAGAGAGAGGGAGACACAGAATATGAAGCAGGCTCTGTGCAGTCAGTGCAAAGCCAGATGTGGGGCTCGAACCCACGAACTGTGAGATCATGACCTGAGCTGAAGTCAGACGCTCAATCGACTGACCCACCCAGGCGCCCCTAAAATGTCACTTTAATGCAGTGAGATTATACCCTGTCATAAAGGTATAATCAGGAAGGAGCAATTCCTGAGGAGCTAGGAATTGGTCATAAGCAGCACATCACAGACGCCATGGCAGAGGTGAACGTAGGGTTAAACGCGAGTGGGATTTGCCAGCAAAAGGGCAGAGGACATTCCAGGCAGAAGGAACAGCCTGCATAAAGGGATGGTGAAAATAAAGGAGGGGCTGGTGAAAATAAGGATGAAAAGGTGGGCAGGAACTGGATGGTGAGGGTCCTTACATGTCCTATGGCGGAAGCTGCAAGCCAGTGGCTCTCCGACTTAATTGGGTTAAAGGCTCATCCGTGGAGCTGGCTGAATATACAGCTTTCTGGGACCCACTGATTTGATTCGGTGGGTTTGAAGTGGGGTTCAAGAATCTTTATGACGCGCCAGCTTCCCAGGTGATTCTTTTTTTTTCAAGTTTACTTACTCTGAGAGAGAGAGAGCACGCGTGCCCGTGGGGGCGGGGCAGAGAGAGAGGGAGAGAGAGAGAATCTCAGGCAGGCTCCGCACTGTCAGCACAGAGCCTGACGCAGGGCTTGAACTCACAAACCGTGAGATCATGACCTGAGCTGAAGTCAGGAGTCCAGATGCTCAACCGACTGAGCCACCTAGGCGCCCCTTCCCAGGTGACTCTGATGTAGGCAGGCCGCTAATCACTTTAGGCAGACATGGCTGTTTTGCACGTCGCAATGGGAGATACCGAAGAGTGACACCAGAAAGACCAGTCTAACAAAGTATGGCAGGTGAACTGAGGAAGAAAGTCTCCGTGTGGGGTGGTCAGTTAGTAATTCATTGTGATGGCTCACCTGAGAAATGCTCCACCTATGGCAGCAGGTTGTGGCAATGCAGAGAATCAAGTGCAGAAAGCTCTCCGAGCTTGAACGGACAGAAGTGAGGGAAGGAATGGAGTTGCGGGAGGCAGAGACGGGAATCGCAGGTGCCTCCAAGAATTTTCACTGGAGCAAGAGGAACTGTGGGTGCTTTTAACAGGGGGTGCGGTGCGTTTGAGGGAGAAGATAAAAAGTGTGGTGTAGGACTTACTGAGGTTTTGGTGTCTGTAGAACCTGCAAATATTTAATTCAGGTCTCCAGATTCGTACTTGGGAATTATGCACGTGTTGAGATGAAAGTCAACACCATGCGATTCCATGAGAAAACTCTGGAAGAGAGACTACAGAAGGCCCAAAACTGTGCCTTTAAGAGGAAGACACAGGGGAGAGGTCGGTCTATACCCTGGACTGTAGGTGAGCAGCTCATGGCAGTTAAGGAGACGGGAGAATTTTAGGAAGGAGTTTTTCAACATCAAGTTGGGACTGAGGCACAGCTTGCCTCCTAGAGACAAAGAGGGGCATCGCAGTAAAGAGAGTCTGATGTGGTGTCAGAAGGCAGGGGGAGTCTACCGGTGGGTGGGCCCTAAGGAGTGTGTCCTTAGGGAGGGATATGGGTGTGCTGATATGTGTGTGTGTGCGCGCGCACTTGTGTGTATGTGTGGCTATGGAATAGGTGTTCATTTATGCAATACATATGTGTTCCATGCGTCTGCACGAAGTAGGCATGGCCAGGATGAGGCCAAGCCCGACAGATAGCAGTGCCAGATGTCACAGAGAGAATAGAAGGACTGAGAAATGGCTTGGATATTGCCATTTGGAAGGTCGTTGGCGACCTTTCACAGAATGTTTTCTTTGGGGCTCAACTGAAGAGTGGCGGGAATGTGAGGGGTGGAGAAGAGAGGCATCGATTGTCAATTTGGAGGCAGGAGTGGGAGAAGGTTAGGCAGGGCGTCCATTAACCTTATTGGTACAACTGGAGAGCTTAACAGGACTTGTTTGGACAACTTGCAATTTCAAAACTTAGCTTTTTTCCTAAGAGGTTATTAGAAGTGAAAAGTACCATAATATGCCTTTCTGCAATACTTAAATAGCTTCTTATCCTGACAGTTGTTAATACTTGCTTTTCCAGGAATTCTAGGCCTTTGGCAGCAAACCAACTAAATATTGTGAAGTAGAAAATAAAATTGTCCTTTATTGCTGCAGTCTGTTTTTGTACATATCTTTCATGTTAACTCAGATTCAGGTGCGTGAGTACATGTGTGTGTGCCCGCATGCATGTGTGTGCACATGTATAGACTTGGGGTGTGCTCATTTAACTAATGTGTTTCATATCCTCTATCTCAGGCGATGTAGGTGCAGTGGGCAGGAGAGACATGGGGGGCCAGTTGATGTTATGCAGAGAATGCGGGTAACTTGGTTCTCTGGGGGGGTGCAGAGGGAAGGCCCGATCGTAGCATTTGCCTGTTGCCATGGTGTAAATACTCCCACCATGGTTGATTTTAAGCTACCAACATGACGTCACTGAACATGGAACTGGATGAAGAGATTTGCCCCATCTTCCCTTGCATGCCAGTACAAGCCAGCCCAAACACCTCTGGCCCTTTAGGCAGGCAGAGAGATAATTGTGACAATAATAATTCCTTTGACTTACGGGGCTGTTTGTGGTTCCCCAAGCACTCGGATATATTTTGCTTTCCTTGCACAGTACCTTGAGTGTGATTTGAAGAGTATGGCAAACCTCTTTGGCTAGCCGCAGGCCTTAAATTACCACCAAGGAAATGCTTTTTAACATTCACGAGCAGAGGCCATGTCCTTTAGGGGATACAGTACAGGATGTATTAATGTGGTTAACTCAGGATCAGATGAGAATGATCTTGATTGTGGGATATCATTGGAGATAGGATATCTGAAAGAGAGATCAGAGGGGGTTAGTGAGGGTTGGGTAGCGAGGGAAGGAAGACGTCCAAAAGAGAGATCCAAGATATTAAAGATATAACTTTTCCTACTTCATCATTTTGCTAGGACCTGGCCTGCTCCTAGACCATAGATCTTGCCAGATACAGTTCATGCTCCATTATCCACTCTAATGGAGGAAAGTTGGACAGCATAATTAAAAACAACGGGCAACCTTGAAAGGTATGTACAACTGGATGTGCAGAGGATATAGTGTTTGTTTCTTGGTATCTTTACCGTCCGGTGGATGGCTTACCTGTCCTACCTCTGGAAGTTAGCTTGCTCATGGCACGTAAGGACTTGAGAAAAGCCATATGATCAGTGCCGATCTAGATTTTCTTTTCTGTATGAGAAAGAATTTTCTTTCAATCTAGATTTTCCTTTCTGTATGAGATTTTCTTTTCTGTGGGGTTGGGGTGCTTCTGTCTCCTTATAAGCAATTTAATCAGGTTTTATTTAAGAACTACTTATTAATGGATGAAAACCTCTTGGCCTCACAAACGAAAATACTTTTTCTGAGAGAAGCGTATTTAATTCACTTGGCCGTCAGCTTTCAGGTGCTGTCTCTGCGTGTGTGTGTGTGCACATGCGTGTGTACACAACTTCGATAGCTGGTGACTACAGGACAAATCAATATCTAGCCTCTGGCGGCTGTGGGCTGTTATCACTTGGTGACAGTTGACGCATTGGTGGCCGGCCACGAGGAGAATGGTGGGTGTGCGTCCTATCAATTTTTAGAGCATATTTTATCTGTACAAGTAACCGTGGTGCAGCGTTCCATTTGTCATTTCTGTCCTTGAAAGGAGGAGTTGATAAATGACAATAACTGTTAGCCCACCAGACCGCATGCGTTTCTCCAGCAAAAGCAAAGCTCGGGATAAATTCAACACCTTCCTGACGGTAATGACGATAATAAGCAGTATCTCATACCTAAAATCCGGGCGGGGTTCACAGTCGGCTAAGGACTTTTTCTTACCTTGTCTCATGGAATCCCTATAGAGGCTCCCGTGAGATGGGAAACTGAGGCTCAGAGGGTTAAGTGATTTGCCCAGGGTGACAGTGGTAGCAAGTGGGGCTGAACCTTAAATTAGGCACCCAAGGCCCAACTGCAACACTCCCAGCCTGTGTTTGTGATCTTAGCCTCTCCTTGTTCTTTTTTTTTTTTTTAATGTTTATTCATTTTTGAGAGACAGAGAGTGAGTGGGGGAGGGGTGGAGGGAGAGGGAGACACAGAATCTGAAGCAGGCTCCAGGCTCCGAGCTGTCAGCACAGAGCCCGACGCGGGGCTCGAACTCACTAACTGTGAGAGCATGACCTGAGCCGGTGTTAACTGATTGAGCCACCCAGGCACCCCAGGCTCTCCTTGTTCTGATCTGATTTGCATCCAGCTGCTAGAACAATCATCCCATAAACCCCTACTTCCCGTAAGAATGCTAATTCCCTTTGCCTCTTTATTCAAAATCCTCGGAGACCTCTGGTGCGCACCAACCATTGGCCACTGGTTTTCTCCTACCCTGGACAGTGTGCCTTCCTTGCCTTTGTTGAACATGTGATCCGTTAAAATCCCTACATCTTTTCCAAGAGAGCTTATAAATCGTTTGGTCATGTGACCGTAAGCACTGACAATATTGAGAGGGAAACTGCCTATCAGAAAAATGCCGAGGGGGCGTCTGGGTGGCTCAGTCGGTTAAGCCTAGACCCCTAGTTTCAGCTCAGGTCATGATCTTGGGGTTTGTGTGTTTGAGCCCCACATAGGGCTCCTCGCTGACAGTGCAGAGCCTGCTTGGGATTCTCTCTCTCCCTTTCTCTGCCCTTCCCCCCTCATGTACTCTCTCTCTCTCTCTCTCTCTCTCTCTCTAAGTAAATAAATAAACTTAAAGAAAAAAGGAAGAAAGAAAAATGCTGAATTCTCGGTTCATGAGCATACCTCCTTCTTCCCTTGTGATTGAAAATCTCATCCTTTGGGGCTTAGCTCAAATGTCATTTTTTTCATGGAGTATTTTTCTGATTCTCTAATACAACATGAGCTATCTTTTGACATTTTTGTTGTTCTGTGGCAATTATTTTTCTCATGGTTCCTACTACTCTGTAATCTTTGAGATCAGTAGCAACAAAGAGTTTCACAAATAAATGCTTGGTAAATACTTGTTGAATTCGGTTGAAATGAATGTTTGAATGCACTTCAAGTACAATGGAAGCCCTTGATCCAATGCAATTGCTCCCAGTATTTTTTTGCTTAAGGGAAAAAGTAGAAGTGGGTGGACCCTGGAAAGTCTGGGCGGCTGCAGGGGGCGGGCCCAGTTGTCATTGGGTGAGGGGCGGGGAGAGGCACGGCTGCTGCAGCTGGGACCCACCCCCCAATGGGGGAACAAGATGGTTGCCACAGGAGGGTTTGGGGAACAGGAAGAAACATATATTTTCACACCCAAGAACACACCAGTGAAGGTGTACTGGCGCACCAGGCTGCCACGAAGAACAACCCCAGGAAGCACCTTGGCGGTGCAGGAGGTGGGGACACTTTAGGTTGGGTTGAAGGAAAAAGTGGGGCGAGTGAGTCAGGCTCTGGTGGGGTTCCAGGGCAAGGCAGTCAACATGTAGGCCACCGGGCCTCTTCTAGACGCTGTGCAGGTGGCCAGGTGCCCCACGTGGTTACCAGCAGCAGGACCTAAACAGAGAGTGGGAGAGTAGGAGGGGTTCGGGAGCCCTCCGAGGCCAGGTCCCAAGCGCACGGGCCCGGTGCCTGCCTTCCTGTGCGGAGACACTCCTGCGCCAAGCGCCACCTGCCCACACAGTCTTCCAGCCTCCTGGGCGGGGAGAGGGGATGCGGGGGCCCATCGCAGGGCAGCGACGTGGGCCGGGGAGGCGGAATGCGTATGCGGTTACAGGCCACCAGGCCGCAGGGGCCTGTGCAGGAGCACAGTGGAGATAAATGAAGGACAGGAGGCCCAAGGCCTGCAGCCACCTGTAGGTCGGTACCCGGCAATTGCGCCCCCGATGCCCAGAAAACCCCGAACTGTAAAGTGCCCAGGAGGCAAAGCAGCCGGTCGGCTGTGAGAGTTCCACTCGGCGAGGCGGAGCGGGCCGGGCAGACTAGAGCCCGCACGCCTTCTGCATATCGCCTGGTTTAGCCATGCGGTAGGAAGAAATGAACACGAAATCCCAGTAAGAGATGAGCGAAAGATTGGCACGGGAGACCTTAAATGCTTACTCTTTACCCATGTATCAGATATCTAGAACTAGCTAGCTGCACTGTCTATGCAGCATGGGGTTTTAGAAATTACTTTCACCTAAAGACTTCTCTTTTTGGTAATGACAGCTGTGCTTGTGGGGGGGAAAAAAAGCCTGATTTCTCTCAATACGCCTTTAACAGTTTTTAAATTCTTTCATATCGGTCCAAGTTGAGATTTTTAAGAACCTCATTTTTAATTTGTAATTAAAATTTACAACTTAGCTTTCCCCCTCAAAACAACAACGAAACAAACTGCAAGCACCTATTAATAAAAGTCTTAATTTTTTTAAGGTAGGTTCACATAGACAGTCACTAAAGAAAAAAAAAGCTATATGTATGTTTTTCACTGATTTGAGTCCTTGGTTTTCTTTCTTACATGAATAATACCCATAGTGAAATAATTTTAATTTCCAAGTTCAGTGTCTTCAGTATGGAGGGAGAACTTGGGACACTCAGTCTAATCTGAGTTCAGTAACTATCTATGGAAAGTTTCTCCCAGTCTATTATAGTTGCCTCTTTTTTTTTAAGTTTATTTATTTATTTTATTTATTTTTGAGAGAGAGAGAGACAGAGTGTGAGCAGGGAGGGGCAGAGAGATAGGGAGACCCAGAATCTGAAGCAGGCTCCAGGCTCCAAGCTGTCAGCACAGAGCCCGATGCGGGGCTCGAACTCACAAACCGTGAGATCATGACCTGAGCCCAAGTCGGCCGCTTAACCGACTGAGCCACCCGGGCGCCCAGTAGTTGTTTCTTTTAATTGAGCTGCAATTCTTTAGAGTTGTGCTGTTCAATGCAGTAGTCACTTGCCATGAGTGGTTATTGGGCACTGTATGTGTGGCTAGTCAGAAGTAGAATGTGCCAGAAGTACAACATGTACATTGTATTTCCAAGACAGTAAAAAAAAAAAATACAAAATATCTCATTAATAATTTTATATCATTAAAGGTTCAACTGATAATAGCTGGGATACTTTGGGTTAAATAAAATGTTATAATTATTTTCAGCTGTTTCTTTACTTTTTTTTTTTTTTTTTTTTTTTTTTACTCCCAGAAATTTATTCTAAAAAAATATTTCAGTAGAGGCAAAAAACTACAAATAGAAAAGGAAAAAGTGGATTACAAACTTAACATATCCAGAGTAATCATTAATTATAACCTGTTAATTTTATTTATTTATTTATTTATTTATTTATATTTTATTTAAATCCAAGTTCAGTGTAATATTGGTCTCAGGAGTAGAGTTTAGTGATTCATCACTTCCATATAACACCCAGTGCACTTCCCAAGTGCCCCCCTTAATGCCCGTCACCCATCTAGCCCATCCCCCTGCCAACCACCCTTCCAGCAACCCTCAGTTTGTTCTCTGTTATTTAAGGGTCTCTTATGGTCGACCTGTTTCTCTTAAATGTGACCAGTAGAAAATGTAAAATTATATGTGTTTTGCATTATACTTTTTTTGAATGGTGCTGCTTTAGAGAGCTATGTTTATTGATTCTTTGTAAAACACTCAGTGATGCTTTCACAGAAACTCTTTCCTTTTTGACTCCTGTTTCTTACTTGTACTTAATACGAAATGAAGTCACATAATTATAGTAAGAACAAGGGTCACAATCAGGTGTGAGAACAAGCACGCCTGGATGTTGACATGCTCACTTTTCAACTTGTAGGCCCAGAAATCCACGGGTAACATCCGGTCCCGCCTTGTGCCGTTGGATGATGTGGTGTCAGTCCGTATGCTGAGCAGAGCACAAGGTGAGTGTGGCTTGTTTGGTAAAGCAGTGGAGATCGGTCACGTGAGCTTTTTGCTCAGCTCTAGTCCGGAACGGCAGCTCGGAGAGGCTCCCTTTCTGATACGCTGTTTTAAGATGACAATATGACAACTCTATTTTCCATTAACTTTCTTGACACTCTCGGAATTGTAGACTTGAAAAATGAAATTCAGGAATGTCCTGATTAAGTTGAGGGCAGATGCGTTTCCTTACGGGAAATGAAAGGGCCAGCCACGTGAATAATGGTTGTCTCAGTGAAAGTGGCTACGTAGGAGTAGGGTATTTGGAGTAGGAGTATTTGGAGGTTGTCCATAGCCTGCTAGCAAATTAGCCACCTTGTGAGCATGTGTGTAGGCCGTTTTGGTTTGCTCTCAAGTTGCAAGGGTAAGGAAGCGGCACCAGCTCTCTTGGAGAGAGGAACTTGCTCTGGGTCAGGATCTGGCCTGCAGGATAAAGTCATCCCTTGTCCCTCTTACTCCATCCGTAGTCTGCTGTGGTCATGCTGAAGTGCTCACTTCCATGTAAGAAGATGGCTCGCCTCACCCACAGCCTCGTGTGTGTAGAAGGGGTAAATAGTTTGCCAGTTACATTACGTCTGCAAGGCCTGTGAGAGAGGACTGTGGAATCCACAACCCAGCGGTGACTAGGGCGGGGATTATGAATTGTCTCCTTGTGTGTTGGGGCTGGGGATGGGTTGGGTGGGGGAGATCAACACAGGGGGTTCAGGTAAACGGATCCATCCGTACCTTCCTGCCCTGTGCCCGACAGTACCTCTGTGTGGTTGGCGGTCGTTGCACGAAGTCTGTGCTTGAGGCAATGCAGTGCTAGTGTCTCAAGAGCCTGGCATGCCCAAACAAATCTGAGCTCACCAGGCACTGGAGCGGTAGAGGCAAGACGATGGTTGTCTCTTCAGCAACCCTCCCTAATAGGACTTTCTCCTGGAGCGTCCCGTGTGATGGAACGGGTGATTTAGCCTAGACGAAATGGGGTCACGTAGCTCCCATCCCCATGATTTAAGCAAACGGCAAGCCTGGACCACCCGACCCCTTCAGGCCACTAAATTGAACGGTGTTAGGGACATGCACCAAAAGCTGACTTCAGGGGCAGAATATTTGTGAGGAGATGATTCTTGCCGAGCCCTGTTGGTTTGCTTGCAAACGAGAAGAAAGAATATCATGATCAGAAGAGAAAGGAGCTATCTTTTGCCCTACTCTGTTTTGTCATAAAGAAATGAACCAAGCACATTATGTTTCTATGGCATCGTTTATTCTATAGTTGTTCTGCGCCTTGGGTTCCGTCCGGGGAGACGAGAGAGACACCGGGCCGCAGACTGGAAAACGCTGCGCTGAGGAAAGTGATCAGGGTCATTGGAGCCTTGCAGGAGTGAGGGGTGAAGTGGCCTTCCTCAAGCTCTCCTTCCTCAGCCTCCTCAGAACTGAACTGGTTCCCCGGAGAGCCGGGAGACAGCAGCTCCTTCTCACAATCCAACTCCGACCTTTGAGTTTGAGAATCTGAGGCTGTGTGCCCCGAGGCAGAGCCTTGGTCTTACGGGTCTCCCCTGAAAGCCAGCCCTGAGTTTTCGACGATGTGTGTTGTCAGGACATAAACATGAGGGGAGGAGGCCTCAATGTAGCTCTCGGTTCTTCAGCAGCCAGAGACTGTGATGTGACTGTCACATAAAGAGCGGCAGAGGGAGGTGAGACCTTATGGGAGAATTAGCGCAGCGTTAAGAAGGAAGTGATATTCAGGGAGGCTGGGGGGCTCAGTCGGTTGAGCTTCCACTTGGGCTCAGCTCATGATCTCACGGTTTGGGGGTTCGAGCCCCGCATCAGGCTCGCTGCTGTGAGTGCAAAGTCTGCTTCAGATCCTCTGTCCCCCTCTCTTTATTTTATTTATTTATTTATTTAAAAAAAAATTTTTTTTTCAACGTTTATTTATTTTTGGGACAGAGAGAGACAGAGCATGAACGGGGGAGGGGCAGAGAGAGAGGGAGACACAGAATCTGAAACAGGCTCCAGGCTCCGAGCCATCAGCCCAGAGCCTGACGCGGGGCTCGAACTCACGGACCGCGAGATCGTGACCTGGCTGAAGTCGGACGCTTAACCGACTGCGCCACCCAGGCGCCCCGTCCCCCTCTCTTTAAAAAAAAAAGTTTTCAATGTTTATTTTTGAGAGAGAGAGAGAGAGAGAGAGACAGACAGAGAGACAGAGAGTGCAAGTGGGAGAGGGGCAGAGAGAAAGAGGGAGACACAGAAACCAGAGCAGGCTCCAGGCTCTGAGCTCTGAGCTGTCAGCACAGAGCCCGACGCAGGGCTCAAACCCACGAACTGTGAGATCGTGACCTCAGCAGAGAAGTCCGGTGCTTAACCGACTGAGCCACCCAGGCACCCCTGGCCCCCTCTCTTTCTGCCCTCCCTCGCTAATGCTCTCTCGCTCTCGTAAAAGAAAAGAAAAGAAACATTAAAAAAAACTTAGAAAAAAAGAAGGAAATGGTATTCCTTCTGAATATCAAATTCCATTGAAACAAACTGCTTTCCTCAATTTTAAGCGTGTGAGAAATATCTTGTGATCTGTTTCTGCATCCCAAGCCTGGGAAAACAGAGGCACGTATCTCTTCGTTTCTGTTCATATACAGGCTGTTATCTGTGTAAATCTTAAGTATCTAATTCTCAAACTGTGACCAAGTGAGATACGAAGACCCCTGAATAGACGCAGGTTACAAATGGCCAAATAATTACTGTCTGTTGAAATATGTTATAAACATTTACAGTGTACCTAAGACTGAGACAAATTTGAGAAAAGAAAGCTCAGATAAACTGCCTGGCATGGCTGTTAATAGTAATAACAGTAACACCATATTAACCTTATTATTATTATTATTATTATTATTATTATTGCAACTACTTATTGTGTTCCAGGACTGGTTAAGTGCTTTATTGACAGAATTTTCTTTAAAAAAAAAGTTTCATGTTTTTATTTATTTTTGAGAGAGAGACCACACACACACACACACACACACACACACAGCACGAGCGGGGGAGGGGCAGAGAGAGAGGCAGACACAGAATCTGAAGCAAGTTCCAGGCTCCGAGCTGTCAGCACAGGGCCCAAGGCGGGGCTCGTACTTGTGAACTGTGCAATCAAGACCTGAGCCCAAGTCAGCCGCTTAACCGACGCGTAGCCCCCCAGGCGCCCCTATTCACAAAATTTTCTTGAATGTAATCCTTACAACGGTCCAGAGAAGGGCATATCGGTATCCACGTTATTCAGGTGAGGTGCCAAGGGTTAGAGAGGTCAGGTAATTTGCCCAAGGTCACTGAGCTTGGAAATGATGGAGCTGGGATTTTAATCTGTTTTGGTGTTAAGACTACAGGACATGGTCTTTCTTTTTTAAACCAATTTTTCCAACAAGAGTGAAAATAAGACCAGAAAAGGCCAAAGGCTGATTTATAACCTGATTTCTTCTTGGCCTTGCAATGCTTGGCGAAAATTGCTGAGTCTTTAGTGTGGAAGGAGCATTTGAAGTGCAATACAGAATGCCAGAACTTGTCTCATATTTGTCTTTAAACTCTAATGACCCAGAGCTCCGGCCAGCACTGGTGTCAATTTATTAATCACCCGGATGTGCCAGCACTGCAGGCCCTGTGGTTGATGGAAAGTGCTGGCTACACTGTTGACAAGGCACACTTGCCTACATAAATCCCTACACCGAGTCCTGGATCCAACTCAGCGTCCGTAGGAGAGCAGGAAACTCAGGCTCAGAAAAATGAAGATGCAGACTTAGAAGGTGGAAAAGAAAGGACTCAAATGAGAACTTCGGCTCCCCGTCTGAGGGCTGACTTTACTCCTTCCTGCTCTTTCATGACTGATGCACGGAGTTCATTCGTACCGTATAACGTTCCCATCTCATTTTCACCCATGACAAACCTGCCTTGAAAGGAAATTCTGGTGCTTTCTGATACTTCTTTTGAATTGAGTTTCTTGGCATAAATAGGGTCAGTTTGAACTGCCTTACTTTGTATGTTGCTAATAAACACATACAAGTTTTGTTTTTTTTTTTTTTTCTTGAAAATTACTGTCCAGGGGCACTTGGGTGGCCCAGTCACTTGAGTGTCTAACTCCGGGTTTTAGCTCAGTTTATGATCCCAGGGTCATGGGATCGAGCCCCATGTTGGACTCTGCATTCCGTGTGGAGCCTGCTTACGACTCTCTCTCTCTCTCTCTCTCTCTCTCTCTTTTTTTCTCTCCCTCTGCCCTCCCCCGTGCACTCTTTCTCTCTAAAATAAAAAAAAAATACTGTCCAATTGGAATGACTGGACTGTGCTTTTCCATTTCTCTTTGAGCCTGTCTCTAGGATCTAATAGTGTCTAAAACTAGTTAATTAGTTGCCTCTTTGAATATAATCTTCATCCAGTTTTCTTTCTTTTTAGACTTAGGTTGTACAAGATCAAGAGATGAGTTAGCATCCCTAGGGACCCTGAATGGTCCACATGGCTTTCTATGAGATGCCTGTGTTTGTGACTGTCTTCCTGCTTCCTTGAAGACACACACCCCCCTCAGTTGGTGTACTACTTTGCTGCCTTCATCATAGGTGTAGTTTTAAAATATTTTTTCTGTTAAACCTCTTCTTTGATTTTTCATTATGGAAAATTTCAAACATATACAGAAGTAGAGACATTACTACAATAAAGCCAATGTATCAACTTCAAAAGTGATTACTACATGGGGGCAACTGGGCGGCTCAGTCGGTTAAGTGTCTAACTCTTGATCTCAGCTCTGGTCATGATCTTGCGGTTCGTGAGCTCAAGCCCAGTGTGGGGTTTTGTGCTGATAGCACGGAGCTTTGCTTGGGATTATCTGTGTTCCTCTGTCTCTGCCCCTCCTCTCCTCTGTCTCTCTAAGATAAGTAAATAAACATTTAAAAAAGTGATCATTACATGGACAATCTTCCTTCGTCTATACTCCCACCCATCCCCTACCAACAGGATGATTTTGAATTAAATTCCAAATATCATGGCATTTCATCTGTAAATATTTCATATGCATTTCCAGAAAATGAGGACTACTTTCAAAAGCATAACCACAACATTACTACAACACCTAAATAAACCAATGCGAGTTCTTTAATATAATTAAATATGCATTCATTGCTCATATTTCACTGGCCATCTTTAAATTGTTTTAGTTTATTTGAATTGGATTCCAAAACATGTTCCAACTGTCTCATTGGTTGATATGGCTCTTTAAATGTCTTCTACTTTATAGATTTCCTCTCTGTCTCATTTTTTTTTCTTGTCTTTGATGTTGAAGAAACTGGCTGCTTTTGCTGTAGAGTTTCCATAATGAATTAGATTCTGCAGAAATCACTTCTAGTTTGACAGCTGTTCTCAGATGGGCCCACCATGCTTTCTGTTTTCCAATGAGTACCTGTGGGTGGTTGTGAGTTCTGTTTTCAGGGCTATTTAGAGCTCGCTTGCCTTCCCTCCACTTTGTCTTGACGTAAGTGTTGATACTGGGAGCGATCTGTGGTTTGTCTCCACATCATTTGTATTTGAGAGTTTGTAGGGATACCTTTTTATCTTGTTTTCTTGTAGCAGATTGCATTAATTAATTAATTAAATGTTTATTTATTTTTGATAGAGAGAAAGCAGGGAAGAGGCAGAGAGAGGGAGACAGAGGATCTGAAGTGGGCTCCGTGCTGACAGCGGACAACCTGATGTGGGGTTCAAACCCACGAACCATGAGATCATGACCTGAGCTAAAGTCAGATGCTTAACCTACTGAGCCACCCAGGTGCCTCTCTTGTAGCAGTTTTAATTTCTTTTCTTTTCTTTTTGTTTTGAAGTTTTAAAACAAATGTTGATTCATTGTTTCTTTTTTTTTTAAGTTTCTTTATTTTGAGAGAGAGCAGGGGAGGGGCAGAGAGAGAGAGGGAGAGAGAAAATCCCAAGCAGGCTCTGTGCTGTCAACCCAGAGCCCAATGTGGGGCTCGAACCCATGAACGGTGCGACCACAACCTGAGCCGAAATCAGGAGTCAGAAGCTTGACTGAGTCACCCAGGTGCCCCTCTTGCAGCAGTTTTTAAGTGAATCTTTGACTTTGCTATTCTAGTTGTTCAATTTTTTAATATATCAGATTGAACATTTTTAATACCAAAACATAACAAAATTCACTCAGATTTAGGTGAGATGCTACCACTTCATTGAATACCTTGATTTTCATTTGTCACTAATCAGAATGTTTAAAAGGGCACCTGTTAACATGCACTTGGATCATCTCTCTATTGTTCTCTGGTATGTTTTTTGATGGATGGTCTCCAGCGGTTAGACCAGCAGTCAACAGATCAGATGTGTATGCATGTGTGTATGGGTGTGTGTGTGTGTGTGTGTGTGTGTGTGTGTGTGTGTGTGTGTGTTTGAGAAATCTGTGCCAATATTGGCCCTAGATTTTTCTCAATTTTAAGAGGGTGAGCTTTGGTGGTGTAAGATGGTGGGACTATTGGTGGTTTCTGTGTCTGTGTAGACATTCATGCACCTCATGGATGCTCTTCTTAACCTACATGTGTAATAGCCTCTGTGTAGGGGAATTATAAACATCGTCTGAAATTTACATCCCCTGGATCTTTGTAGTCAGGGTCTAGATTCTTTCTATAGGTCAAGATATGTATTCATTATCAAAGGCATTCTGAGAAGATGGAGAGAGCAGCATAGTTTTGAATTTCATTTTTAGCACAGAGAAAATAGATTTAAAAAAACTAAGATCCTAGGTACAACATTTACAAAAAAAGCTAACAGGGTGTTCTCTTGAACTCCAAAATTCATCTGGGTAGGGAGAAACTAGCAAAAGGTCCCAAACTTAGTGTCTGTTCAGGAGGAAGCAAAGGAAAGCAATGGAACACTTAGTAAATCTGAGAAGAAGAAAACCCCAAATAGCCAATAAGTATTCACTGCAAAACTCACAGTCTAATTTGAGAAGAACAAAAAAAAATTTGGGCAACTTTTGTCATCTTCTGGCAGTGGGCTCATGTGAGGGTCATCTTCTGGCAGTGGGCTCATGTGAGGTCTCCAAGGGGTGGAAGAGTCTAGGCTGTATGAATTCTTGAAATTTGTCATCTGTTTCAGGACAACACCTGATATGGAGGAGAAATCACTGGTGTTGGGATCAAACTTAGCTGAGATAAGGGCAGTAGAAAGAATAGAAATGTACAGATAAAAAGGGGGATGGGGAAATAGACCAGGAAGTCTCAAATAGCGAGCTTTATATTTTTAAACATTACCTGATGACAACAGAAAAAGCAACTCTATAACTTAGAAAAGCTACCTCAAACCACACATCTTTTTAAAGTTCAAGAAACTAACCTCACATAAAAATGAACAACAGGGAAATATCAAGATCAATTCTGAAACAAAGCTATGAGCAAAAAGGGGCAAAAGCAGAATAACATCTCTAAATACAATGAAAGCAAGCATAGCTGAAAGTTATGTTTACAAAACAGATCAAAACTGTAACTTACTGTTTCAAAACAAGCTGAGTAACATTAACAAATGGATACAAAACATGACAAAACAACACAAATCAGAACCAGAGTTCAGAATATGATGCTACAACTCAGAAAGTATTAGAAACTAAAGAATCATAATGTCAGTAAACAAGACTAGAATAGAAGAAACACAAAAGATTACACCTTAAGGTAAATGGAAATTGAAAAACAGGAAAAATTTAAAAATGAAAGAGAAACAGCTATTGAGATGAAAAGGACTCCATGAAAATGGCAAATATGGAAGATAGGCAAAGAGGGTCCAACATACACATAATTAGAGCCCTTGAAAAAGAAAACCAAAAATGAGACAACATAGCAAATGTTAAACTGTAAGTGAAGAAGTTTCCTGAAATTAAAAAAAAAAGTTTTTAAGATGTTTTATTTATTTTTGAGAGAGAGAGGGAGAGAATGAGCGGAGGAGGGGTAGAGAGAGAGGGAGACACAAGATCTGAAGCAGGTTCCAGGCTCTGAGCTGTCAGCACAGAGACTGACACAGGGCTCAAACATGTGAACCCTGAGATCATGACCTGTGCTGAAGTCAGATGCTTAACCAACTGAGCCACCCAGGTGTCCCCCCCTTCCCAAAAGTTTTGAAATAGATATTGAAAAACCAATTGAATAATACCTGATAATATCAACTCAGAGAAACACACATGCCAAGATATATTCTACTAAAATTGCTTGAGGTGACAATAAAAAAACAAAGCAAAAATTTGACATCTTGATAAAAAAGAAAGTGATTAATGAGGAAAAAATTAGATTATTATCAGAATTTCAACAACAGCACCTTTTGCTAGAAGAAAATGGAGTGACATAGTTAATATAATCAAATAAATAAAATATGAGCCAAATAATTTATATCAATTAAAACTTATTTCAGTACAAGGGCGCCTGGGTGGCTCAGTCAGTTAAGCGTCTGACTTTGGCTCAGGTCATGATCTCTGGATTTGTGAGTTTGAGCCCCACATTGGGCTCTGTGCTGACAGCTGTGGAGCCTGCTTCAGATTCTTGTCTCCCTTTCTTTCTGACCCTTCCCCACTTGCTCTCTCTCTCTCTCTCTCCTCAAAAATAAAGAAACATTAAAAAACTTATTTCAGTACAATGGGCATAGAAAAAAATGTTACCAACATGTAAGAACTCAGGGAATATGTTGTAGTCTAGCATTTCTGGGAAATCTGCTAGAAAACAAACTTCCAGTATAAAAATGACTACAGACCACATAACTGGTAATAGTTGATGGCAATATTTAAATATATATTTACTTATAGACTGTAGACTAAAGGTGAACTAAGATGGGAGAGAATATAATAATACACAATGACTATATATGTTAGATATAATCCCATAACGTAGATATATTAAAATATAAATAAAGTGGGGGAAGTTTGGAGAAAGCAAATGCAAAAGAAGTTTTAACTATCTTAGAATTAGAATGGTATTGTTCAGTAATCAATATATGGTAAAGTACATAAGTAATGGTGGGTTACTCTAATTCTATCACCTCTTGTATCTTTGAAAACCAGGAGTCTTGGTATAGAGGAAAGGAGACACATATAGAAAGGTAAGACAAAAACCTGTGAACTATATATCAGAAGTACCATGTACTTCTGTATGAGTCCATGAATATGAATATATGAGCAAATTTATTGCCTTTCAATCTGACAAGAGAAAGAATAAAGCATTTTTCATATTTTTCATATATGAAATATAACAGTGGTAACCAAATAACATATAGAAATGTTTTATTATAGAGTCATTCCATTGAATAAAGGAAGAGAATAATGGTAGAATGTCACCATCGAGGGCTGTAGTCATTGAATACCAATGGCTGCTAACATTAGAAGGAAAGGAAAGAAAAAAAAAAAAAACAGAATGGACCTTCTGATTCCCTTGTCTTGGAGCAGAAGTCATTTGGGAGTGGTGCTGACCCCTGTCAGGGCTGCTTTACCCACTACACTTGTGGCACCACTTTGGATGGATCACTACCAAAGGCGTGGGCACGTGAAGGTGAGGTGTGCAGTGCCAGCAGGTTCTGCAGTGGCCCGCTGGGGTAGGGAACCTTCGGCTGCCTGGGAAAACTCCTCCCAGGCCAGGTTGGAGGGGGCAGGTCCACAGAGGAGTGCAGGGGCAGGGCATACCGCTAGCAAGCTAGGCAGACAATGTTGGTGCTGTATTGGTTCCCGCAGGCTGGCTGGGGGGAAGGGGGGCGGTGGGAAAGGGAAATGGCACCCTCCAGTCCTTTTGTTTTTTGAGAAGTCTCCCAAAGATCCCCACCCCTCAAGCACATGCTCTGAGATTAGTAAACAAATTTCTCTCCTGTGTACTGCAGGTGCTCTTCAAACTGCTACTTCTAGGCTGTTTCTCAGTGGGGGCTGCTTGTCATGCTGTCCCTTTAAGGATGGAGACCCTGCTTCCTGTCACCCTCTGGCTCTCCCAGAGCCAAGCCCACTGATTTTTCAAAGTTCTAGGTGGTAAGACCCACTGATTGTAAGAAATTGTGACGTTAAGGCCCTCTTGTTTTCAAAGTCAAATGTTATGGATGTTTGTCTTTCCAATGCAGGTCCCCTATGGTGGCATGGTGTGGGGTCTGCTTCTCTCTCCTCTCCATGCCCATGGTGTCCCTCCCTCCCACGGACAGTACTGGGACAGTACTGTGGGTCCATTTGGCTTCTGACCATGTCTCTGCCCTTCCTACCCTCTTTGATGTGACTTCTTCTCTACATTTAGTTATGGAGTCTGTGCTGCCTGCCAATCTTCAGGTCATTTTCTGGGTTATTTACAATGATGTAGGTGTTTTGGGGGAGTGTCCAGGGGACAGGTGAGACCAGGATCCTCTACTCTGCAATCTTCCCCAGAAGTTGACTGATAATTGGGACACCTGGGTGGCTCAGTGGGTTAAGTATCTGGCTTCGGCTCAAGTCATGATCTCATGGTTTGTGGGTTCGAGCCCTGCATCAGGCTCTGTGCTGATGGCTCAGATTCTGTGCTTCAGATTCTGTGTCTCCCTATCTCTCTGCCCTTCCTCCACTCACACTCTGTCTCTGTCTCCCAAAAATGAATAAACATTTAAAAAAATTTAAAAAAAGAAGTTGACTGATCATTTATTCTTGACAAAGCCATGCTAATTACACCTTCTATTTTTCTTGCCATTTTTTTTTGCCAATTAAGATTTTGTCATTATTTCTTTTTATCAAAAGTATCAGCGGCTCATTTTATTTCTCAGTTGCGAATCATAAGCCACCTCTTTTAAAGAAGTGCCTTTCACAGCCAGCTTTGAAGCGGCCCACCCCAAAGTGCGTGTCATTGCCTTTTGCTGATGTGAACACATCATTTTAAAAAACAATTTTGAAATACTTCCTTCTCCAGTCCAATTCACTTTTTCTCCTTCTCATCATAAATGATGCAAACTCCATATCACAGTTGACCTTTTAAAATACGTTATCAAAATGGAGGCTAAAAATAGCACTAAGCATTTCTCCTGGGTTTTTTTTTTTTTAATTTTTTTTTCAACGTTTATTTATTTTTGGGACAGAGAGAGACAGAGCATGAACAGGGGAGGGGCAGAGAGAGAGGGAGACACAGAATCGGAAACAGGCTCCAGGCTCCGAGCCATCAGCCCAGAGCCTGATGCGGGGCTCGAACTCACAAACCGCGAGATCGTGACCTGGCTGAAGTCGGACGCTTAACCGACTGCGCCACCCAGGCGCCCCACTCTCCTGGGGTTTTTAATATTCTCTATTATCTGCTATTCATTTTCTATCCCTCTAGGATGGAAAGTCCTTCTTGACCCACCCCTACTCTCCTATGGGTGATTAAAAAAGCAAAGGTTTCTCTATTGCCTTCGCGTATCTTATTAGATCTATTATTTATCATTTGTCCACACCACAGCATATGGGCCACAGGAAAAATCATATTCTATTTCCTTAGAACCACACTGTACTTTATTTTATTTTATTTTTTTCAACGTTTATTTATTTTTGGGACAGAGAGAGACAGAGCATGAACGGGGGAGGGGCAGAGAGAGAGGGAGACACAGAATCGGAAACAGGCTCCAGGCTCCGAGCCATCAGCCCAGAGCCCGACGCGGGGCTCGAACTCACGGACCGCGAGATCGTGACCTGGCTGAAGTCGGACGCTTAACCGACTGCGCCACCCAGGCGCCCCAGAACCACACTGTACTTTAACAAGTAAATATTAACTGCTTTGTTTACTTCATTGGGTGATTGGTTCATTGTAATGCAGCTGACCTTATTCGTGATTCCATGTTTGCAAATTTGCCTACTCACTAAAATTATTTGTAGCTCTCCAAATCCATACCTGCTGTGCTTTCGCGGCCATTCACGGGTATGTGCAGAGCAGGGAAACGCGTAAGTCCCTGATGCACATGACCCCCGGATGAGGCTGAGTGAGCCTTCTTGTTTTAGCTCGTACTGTAAACAAGTGTCCTTTCTGCTGTCTAATTAGTGCCACATCTTTCTCGTTTTTAAAAAATATTTTTTGGGGGGAGAACGCAAGTGGGGGTGGGGAGGTGAGAGGGGGACAGAGGATCTGACACAGGTTCATGCTGACAGGTTGACAGCAGCCAGCCCGATGTGGGGCTCCAACCCATGAACCAAGAGATCGTGACCCGAGCGGCAGTCGGATGCTCAACTGACTGAGCCACCCCAGGAGCCCTACATTTTCCTCATTTTTGTGCTTTTTGTTTGTGGCTTCAGTTTTCATATGGTCCCCAAAGGTAGTGCTGAAGTGCTCTTCAGTGATCCAAAGCATAAGAAGGCTGTGATGTGCCTGATGGAGAACACAGGCGTTTTACAATTTTTTTTAAAGTAGGCTCTCTGCCCAGTGTGGGATTTGAACTTATGACCCTGAGATCAAGAGTCCTGTGCTCTACTGACTGAGCCAGCCAGGCACCCCCAAAATAGGTGTCTTAGATAGGCTTCGTTGAGGCGTGAGTGGTGCTTACGGCCGGGAGTTCAATGTTAATGAATCAACAATATCTATTAAAGAAAGTGTCTTTAGCTAGACATACTGTTAAAAGCGGTTGTATATTGACTGGTTGATGAAAACGTTACCAGAGGCAGAAACCTACCCAGGAGCAGCGGTTCAGTGTTTGTGATTTCACTTTTTGTGATGACTTCCTAGAACATGGCTCTTTATTGAGCACCGTGCTAAGAACTTTAGGGGCATTTCCTCATTTAACTGCAAACACAATGCGTTAGGTACTATCACACCCATATTACAGGTGACAATGCCGAAGTACGAGGAAGTTACATATCAGACCTCATGTCACACGGCGCAGAGGGAGGAGGCAGTCAGTGCTGGCACATGGGTAGTTGGACTCCGGAGCCTTCACCTCTGCACAGATGGCCTACCCTTGAGCCAGTGTGGCGAGGTGACGCCTCTGGAAGCCTCTAGAAATGTGTAAGGTTTGGTTTACCCTTATTATTATTAATTCATCTCATATCAACTGGCATGAAAAAGATCTTTGAGCGATGGAGAGCAACTACGATGTTCTGTGCAGCTTGGCCGTCAAGATGACACAGGGTTGTCACCCACAATTAGAACTGTCCGGACCAGCTGGATGCCTAAGACTCAACCCATCTCTTTCGTCTTCCATTCTTGAGAGGCTTCAGTGCCAATGGCATGAAAGCCAGGCTGGAATTTAATTGTAAAATGGCTGCCTTGTGAGAAAAAGGACCCAATAGAGGGAAAGAATTAATCCTGGCTACAAGGGTTCCTCACTTCCAAAGTATGTCCCTCCCTCCCCCTTCTGCCAAGAGGCTTCTCATCCCAAGCTTTTCAAAGGCCACATGTTGTCAGCAATTTATGAATATGAATAATGTGATTTACATTCCTTTGATTTAATATAATGATTAAGCTTCTTTGTACTCTGTTCTGATTCACTGAAATGAAAAATACATTTTCTTTAAAATCCTTTGTCCTTTATTAGTAATTTTTTTCCCTTCCAAATTTGTTCAGCTTTGGCAAATGAAAGAAAGATAAATTTTGCTTTGATTTGGTGGCACAGAGAGTGCAAAAGAGAATTAAAACATTAGTTAAAAGGCACAAGGGAATTGAGCGGGGAACAGAAATTAAGTTAGTTGAAGCAAATTACCTTATGGTTGTAAACCAACAGGGGTTCGGATAGATGTAAGGAATTCATTGCTGCTTCTAAATAATTATTTTTGCTTCTCAACAATAGCGCTGGGGTGTGTTCCTATGGGCGTTTAGGTACTGCATAGCCAATCTTTAATTAAGTGGAGGGGGGACCCTCTGAATATGAGTATAACCTGATTAGTTTATTGCAGGCTGGGATTTGGAACTGATCATACCCCTTCCCTCTCCCTCCTAACCTTTGGGTGACCCAGAATTCACTTCTTAGTGAATTTCTCATTTAAGGAAATATGAAAGCAAAAGATGTAAAGAGAGGCTTTGGAACAGCCTAATAAAAAGATTCAAAGGCCTTATTGCAAAGGACCCTTTGAAATGGAGAATGAGAGATTGACTTGGGAGGCTGGAAGAGAAGGAACTGGAATCTTTCTCCTGGTGAGGGCTGCTGTACTCGGGCTCTAGAAGGACAAGCAACAGAGGGTTGGAGGAGATGCTAGAAAGTTCCCAGGACATTTACATATGTACGGAAGTGAGGGTGCACAAGTGGATTTGTCCGGAGCAGTGGGACACCCCCTCTTCTCTCTTTCTGTCCATTCCAGCCTGGCACCACAGAAAGAAGCCGGGTGTGGCCGCAGAGCTGAGCTCTGGTTGGGGTTCTGTGAATCCGGGCAAAGGTTTGAACTCTCAAGCCTTCCTTTCCTCGCCCGCAAAATGGGATTAGCATTTTGTGTTCTGTGTATCTCAGGGGATTTTGGCGAGGACCAAATAGACAACACGCGTGAAGACGCTTTGCAAAATTTAAGACCTTTACAAAAATATATATTACCTTGTGCGTAAGAATGGAATTTCTGAACGTGGCCTTGTATTACATTCAGTGTAAGATTTCAAAAATTACGTCTCATGTCCTGAGGCTCCATCCCCAAGCTGCAAGGGATTGAGATCGTTTTAACAACAGAACTATGGAAATAAAAGGGTCAAAATAGAAATCCTTTGGATGGTGATGTTGGTGAGGGTGGTGATGGTGCTCATTGGAACCTGGTCTCTCTCAGGCTCCAGGTAGTAAGGAGCCTTAGTTGATGGACTTTCTTAGGGGACAGACGCTGGCTGTTGATGCCTAATCCTTCTTTCCAGAAAGGGAGAGGCAAGGGGATACGTACATTTTAAGGGTCTTCTCTGGGCCAGGAATGGTGCTGGGTAAATTGTAAGCATCCAGTGGCCCCCATGAACTCCCATCCCCGGGGCTGATCCTGGAAGGTGGTAGGAGCCTGTGTGGAATAGGAAAAGTGTCCTGAGCACAGCTGGAGGTTCTGTGAGTGCCAGCAGCTTTTGTTAGCTCAACTGTCTTCTTACACCTACATCCATGTTGAGTGGGAACGCCTGCCATCTTGCAACTCTAATACCCTCCTTGCTGGGAGCGACGCGGTGCCTAATCAACTCATTCTGTTAAAAACTTGGAAGAGGAGACAAGGCATTGTGATTGAAGTTTCTGCAATCCCAAGGAGAAAAGGAAACAGAAATGGGTGGCTCTTGCCTTAATCTAAAGATCAATGCAGTGTTAACACGAAGAGCCCTGCCAAGCACACCAGTCACGGCGTGCGGGGCTGAGCCGTACATCGGCTTCCTCTTGAAACTACAGATCAGAGCAGCCTAGAAATTTGTGGTCTCCACTTCTGCTCACTTATTCCTTGAGGATCACAGCTGACTGCTTCAAAAGGGCGGCACACAACTGCCTTTTCATTTGCTCATTCAGTCTGTGATAAGTTCCTATCAGGCATGGATCCAAAACCGCTTCTTCTGTGAGGACCGCCTGGGTCACGGCAGGACATTTCCAAACAGGGCTCTCCACGAGCACTTGGAAACAGGTTGCAGATGTACGTGGATTCTTTCCAGTTGCTTTAAAAAACCAATGGGATTTTAACCTCATGGCTTTTTTTCCCCCTTTTAATAATGTGACTGCTGGTTGGAAAGCATCCCTTGGTAAAAAAAACAAACAAAAAACAAAACCCAAAACCCAAGAAGCCAAAAAACCCAAAGTGCGCACTCTTTCTGGAGCCACGAAAGAGACTGTGTAGGAATTGTATGCATCGGCATGCATCAATTGTAACAGTTAAATTAAAATTTTTTTTTTTAACCTTTATTTTTGAGACAGAGAGAGACAGAGCATGAATGGGGGAGGGTCAGAGAGAGAGAGGGAGACACAGAATCTGAAACAGGCTCCAGGCTCTGAGCTGTCAGCACAGAGCCCGACGCGGGGCTCGAACTCACAGACTGCGAGATCACGACCTGAGCCGAAGTCGGACGCTTAACCGACTGAGCCACCCAGGCACCCCAGTAATAGTTAAATTTAAAGAGCAGGGAGATCCAGGAGGATCTGAAAATGAAGGAATAATTGGAGTGCAAACAGTGACTGTGGAATGAGCCGCAGGGTCTTGTCCTGTTGCTTTGTGATCTCCCCTGAGTCTCAGAATTGCCAATAGTTACATATCCTGGAACCTATGAAGTATATACCTTTCTTGTAATATGCTGTTGGGTTAATATAGTCCTGAGATATAGTATATTATAGTTACTATGGTATAGTATATCCGGGTCAGTATGCTTACACTGTGGCGTTTTTGGCCAGTTCAACGTTCTCTCTGCTGGCTGCCCTTTCGTACATTGCCAGATTCCTTCTGAACACATGATTGTCCCCTCAGTTCCCAACACCAATGCCTAAGGCTCTCGTTTCTCACTTGGAGGGCACTCGGCATCCTCACGGTTCGTCCTCTGTGTTGTCTCTCTTGTCTTGAGTCTCCTCTTCTCACCGGACTTAGTGTTGTGGGCTGTCTGTGCCTGCCTCCCACTGTTCGTATATTGAAATTCCTCCCCTCAGTGTGATGGTTATTTGGAAGTGGGGCCTCTGAGAGGTAATGAAGTAAGAAGGCTGGAGCCCTGAGGAATGGGCTTTAGCGCCCTTGCTAGAGGGACCCCGGAGAGCTCTTCAGCCCTCTTTCTGCGCTGTGAGGACACTGGGGGGGGGGGGGGGACACTGCAGTCTGGAAACCAGCTGACGGCCCAGGCCGGCACCGTGATCTTGGACTTCCGGTCTCCAGAACCATGAGAAACACATTTTGGTTGTTGTAGCAGTTGCCACGGACGAGGACACTTACCTAACCACAGAATTCTCCTTGCAGTGCTTCTGGAGCTCCCCTTCCTGCCCCCCAGGACCCGGCTATTTCAGCTCTGCATACGACATGATTTGTGAACAGATGGCTACCTGGGTCTTAGGTTGAACCTCCCCAAATAGCCGCCTCTCACAACAAGTTACTTGCACTTCCTTAATTTTCTTTCATTCTCACATTAAAGCTTTTTTCCCTCTGAATCACCAACTCTCTCATGTTTTCATTCAATTTTATAGAAAGAGTTTTCAGACTTTGTCTTTAAAATAGCCAGCCTTCTGCACTGACCGTGTGGAGCCTGCTTGGGATTCTCTCGCTCTGTCTCTGCCCCTCCCCGCCTCTTTCTTGATAAATAAATAAACTTAAAAAAACAAAAACAAAACCAAAAAAACAGCTCCCCTACAAAGGGTCTCGTTTCTTCCTTCAACCTGGATGGGCTTCGTTCCTTCGGACGTTTTGCCCTCCCACCGTTGCTATGGGATCCGCACTTCCTATGGCCAAGTAGGTGCGTGGTCTCCTTAATTTGGGGGAAAACAAAGATCACTTCGTTTAGTTTGCCACCTCCTCTATCCCTTGTCCTTCTGGCCTTTCTTCCACAGCCAGTCATCTTCAGTGAGTGCTCTTGAGTGCCTCCAATGAGGCACGCAATGGTGCCGGCCTGCCTGGTGTGCCTTGGCATGCTGGTGTTTTACCAGGCAGGGCTCCAGGAGCCCCCAATTCCTCTGCCCTCACCCTCAAGGTGGCCAGGAGGCTCCTGGTGATGGGGCTTTGGAGTGGTGGGGATCCGGAGCTGATGGCCAAGAAAGAATTCTTGAGACGTGTTTGATACAAAAAGGTGACTTTATTAAAGCCCAGGGATAGGGCCCAGGGCAGGAAGAGCTGCACTGGGGCTGTGAAGAGTGAGTGGTTCTATACTATGGAGTTGGGGGGAGGTAATGGCAAAAGGGAGGCCTCCAGAAGGACTTTCATATGCTAAAGAGGACTCCTAAGGTACTGGAGGCCTTGCTATTGTCAAGCTAAGGTTGTTTTCCCTCTAGTGAGACATTAACAGGAAGACAGTAGAGGGTTCCTGGAGAAATGTTCTAGTATTTGTCAATGGGCTGCAGGTAATAAGGACATTTAATTTTACCTGCCGTTTCCTTCTTGCCTTTGTTCCCACATCACTATGGAGGGGAAGGTGACATTAGAGCTCCGGGAAACTGAATCTATAGGTTCCTGGAGACGGGGCTGTTGATAAGATTGCCTTTTTCTTGTAATATTCTAAGACTATGTAAAGTGATGGAGACTCAGGTCCTGCAAGACTGTGACCTCTATCAGTCAACCATTTGTTTTCCCCTTTCCTTTGTCCTTGGACAGCCAGGAGCACCTGAGGAATGTTGCACATATCCCACCCTGGAGGGGGGGGGCATTGTTAGCTTGTGCCTGGCCCTCAGCTTGCCTTAGGCTCCCTCATCACTGGGATCTTCATACCTGACCACAAGCATGGCCCGTGTCTATGTACCCCAGTGTGCCTTACAAAAATAAAGATTTCCTATACGTGCTATGAGGTGGGAAGGTTTGGGAAACCCATATGAACCCTTCCTCACTGCCCTATTGTTTCTTAGACCCGTTCCCTGCCCTATGGAAAGGAATGACATCCTTATGACAGAATCCAAAGAACCGTTGCTCCCTCCACCCTCCATGAACGCTTCATCATCTGTCACATCCATGTTCTTGATCTTTGCCCCTCCCTTGGTTGCTGTGACTATGTTATGTGGTTCCTTCATCTTCCTCTCCAACTAGAGTACCGTTATAAGTAGATCGTCTTCCATTCTCCCACGGGTATTGATCCCCAAAGCGCTCCCCACTGAAGCAAACTTCCTGCATACAGATCTCTGTCGCAGAGTCTGCTTCTCGGGGAACCTACCTCTAGTGGCAACCGTCCGTGAATTTTGTGAGATAAACTACTGAAGTCTATTCTGAGCTGCTATAGCATTTTGTGTATATGGCTAGAATAGGATTCATCCCATTAAAATAGAGTTTATTTTAGGCTTCTGTCTCTATACTAGATTACAGGCTCCTGGAGGGAAGAGGACCCACCTTCCAGACCCCCCACAATACTGGCCTAGTGGCATTTGCTGAGCAGTGGACACCTGCCTGTTGTTGGCCGAATGGGAACACCCACTGCACAACCCCGTGTTAGAAATGGTGTCCGTCTACACCTCCCACCCCCTACTCTTACTTATCCCATGTGTCAGTGGGGTTGGGCTGGATCATGCATTGGTAACAACTCAAAAACTCAGTGTCTTAACAGAAGTTGATTTTTGATTCATACTATGTGTCTACTGCAATTGAGCAAGTGTTTTTTTTCTGCTTTACTATCTTTCTAGGGCTCAGGCTGATGGAAAAGTCACTGTCTAAAATATGAATGGTCTCTGTGGCTCGATGGGGGGAAACAGACCTCTGAAGGGTCCCACAAATCCATGAAGTGCTCTGGCCCAATGTGGTCACATGACACCTCTCCTCACACGTCACTGGTTGGAAGCCGCCACACGATTTATGATTCGGGTCCCGCCAGGTCATAAGGGGCCCAGTGTGAGATCCATATGTCTGGAAGACAGAGAGCTGAGAACATTTGGTGAGCAGCCCTGAGACTGCCACACGTCACAACAACACTGCCCTCACATAGGGTGTGGTGGGCCTTCTGTGTCTCCCCCAGGCACCGAGAGCCAGGCCGATGGTCATGAGAGTTGTTACGTAGTTTGTGACTCCAGCCAACCGGGCATCATTAAGAAGCCCAGAGCAGAGATGTAGGATGCCAATCACTGGAGAAGGAGGGCTGCCCCACCCTGCGGAAACTTCCAGGAGAAAATCTGGCCTGGCTGTTGACTTATCCCTCTTGAAGAAAAGTAGTGCTAATAGAAATCATAAAGTAACCTAACACCACTGAAAAGGGCACAGTCTGTTTCTGAAAAGCAGAACTTTGATGCACACACACAACACGTCTCCGTACACACACATATACGAAGTGGTCCTGAAATAGTACTTTTTGAGTATGTTCTGTGCTCAAACTAGCCTAAGTAGCCCAGCAAGGCTCCACCAGGACCCTTGTCAGCGATAAGCAATTAGCCCAGCACTCTTTTTTTCTTAATTGTCTTTTGAGAGTGGTTGAAATCAGAT